>NC_092817.1:35949825-36307325 GCF_023375885.2 Dermacentor andersoni
GCCGATCACGAAGATAGTGCGATGCCGGGCTGAGATGCGGCGGAGGTGCAGTTCGCCATTAAGGGGCCCACATACACAGCTTCGCTGCTCATCCTTCTTCACAGAGCGGAAGGGCACTGAGTTTTTTCTATACCTCCGTTGTTTGTGGTCTCCCTACCATTCTGCCACTGAACCTCCAATCGCATTTTATTAGTCTCTATTCCGGACATGTTTACTTTACCCCTGGTATTCCTTAACCCAAGGGCTTCAATAAAGCCAGATGAGCCTAAACCGAATTCTGGATAGATATCGTCACATCCCAATAAAACATGTTCCATCGTTTCCCTAGCTTTACCGCAGCAAGCACATGCTTCCTCTTCCTTGGTGTACCTCGCTTTATAACCACGCGTTCTAAGGCATCCTGATCTCGCCTCGAAAAGCAAACAGCTTCCCTTTGAGCTATCGTAAATTGTTTGTTTGCCGATTTCGTTTTTGCCTCTTAGGTAGCTACTCATGGTAGGTTTCTTTTCCATTGTCACCACCCAGGATATTGTCTCAGCCACTCCGAGTTTCCGTTTGACGTTCTTTGTTGCCATGTTGTTCACCATACCGGTCGCATACTTGCTCGTAAGCTTTCTAGTTTATTTCCTCCACCGTGAGACAATGCTTTTCCTGAACTCATATTTGAACGCTCTCGCAACCCATGTACTTCCTTTCATATTCCTGAGTCGTTCTTCGAAATCAATTTTACTCTGAGCTTCCCTCACTTCAAAACTTGTCCAACACATATCACCCTGCACAGCTTCAGTTGTAGTCTTCCCGTGAGCGCCCACTGTAAAGCATCCCACTGGCCTTTGGTTGCCATTAAATCCTGACTGTATCCCTGACTTCAAGAAAAGCACCGCATTTTCAAATGCAAGTCCTGGAACCGGAACCATTACACCTTTCTACGTACCCGGAGCACCTCGTATCTATAGTATCCTTATAGCACTCTGTGTTTCATTATTACTCAGTTTCTCTTTCCCTTAGATTTTTTTACCTGTGCTTACATATCTTAATTGCCTTTGTTTATACATAAACCAGCGTACATGTATACTTTTACCCGATGTACTTCCTGGCCCTGTATTGAAGCTGTTTATTCCCTGTTTTCATTGAATACCACAAAACCTCATTTTCTTACACTACATTAAAATATTAAATTTTCGCCTTCCGGTCCACAGATATCAGCAAGACGTTGTATATCCCTTTGCAACACAACGTCGTCCACAGAAAACAAACCTAGAAGCTGCTGCTCTACTACTGAACCCGATATTGATTCATTCTAGAGCCCTTTCCATCCTCACCCTGTATATCAAAAACAACAGCAGGCATAAAGGGCACCGCTGTCTCAGTCCCTCGGTGATATCAACTTGCTCCTCGCTCTTCCTCCCTTCCCATTCAACGCAAACAGTATTTTCTAGGTAAATCTTCCTCCAAATCTGTGTAATATCATCGCCTAAGCCTTCCCCTTCCAGAATATCCCACAAGATGTTGCTGTCCGCGCCGTCATACGCTCCGGCAATATCTAAAAATACAGATATAAACGGTCTCCTGTCTTCCCTGGATATTTCAATACACTGAGTAAGAACAAATATGTTATTATCCAGACGCTTACCTAGTCTGAAGCGATTCTGAAGTTCTCCTAGTATGCCATTATGTTCTGCACATTCCTGCCGTTTTAATTTAATCGCCTGCATGGATAGCTTTTATATTACCGATGTAATGTTCAACGGTCTGTATGAGTTAATTCTATATTTTTCCCCCTTACCTTTATAAATTAAATTCATTCTGCTTTGTCGCGAACTGGCTGGTATTTGCCTATCTTGTAAGCTTTTTTTTATACTGCTTTCAACAGACCTTCCTTACTTTTTGGTCCTAGTTCGTTAATCAGCCTAACGATAACCTCGTATAACCTGTGGCTGTGCGCTAAGGAATTTTCTCTTCGGCTTTGTTCCAATTGAAATTTCTCAGCAGCAGCTCCTTTGCCATCCAGTTCTCTTTGGTGCTTTCTTTTTCGAAAACGAACTCCTCATTGCCTTGAAATGATAGGGCTGTTTTTTTATGTAATTTAATGCCGCATTTCCTTCCAGTTTACTTCCATCTTCGTCTAGGATATGTTGTTGTTTTGTTATATTTTAGCAGCTGCCGTCTTTTTCTCAGGCATTTCTGACAACCAACGTTCACATTCATCTTTAATCTTTGCTTGAACCTGTATTTCAACCAGCTTTTTTTTATTTTCTCCTGGTATATACTCATTTTCTGTCTACTTCATCCTGCGGCAACTGCGCTTTTTTTGCCTGCCTGTGCTCTCGCGATGCTTTCTGCCGTTTATCGATCACTCCTCCCGTATGTACCTGTTCCACCAACTTTTCGGTTTCCTTTCTTTCCTTTCCTACAAACTTATTGCTTCTCTTTCGTCATGTCTTTCGTCAATACACTTAGCTCGCTATATTGCCACTCTTTGGTTGGCCTTTTGCCAAGTTCTTTCTCGACTCCTGTGACTATACCTACTTGTTCAGCGTTCAAATTTCGACTGACCATTCTTCGATCCTTGTTCTTTCCCCAACTACATATCCCATTTGCAAAATAATGTGTTCATGGTCGCTCCCTATGTTGCTATACTATTCCTCGTCAAATGACCATTTCTCTGAACTACATAATGAACTCCGGTCGCCAGACAGTAATCAATGGTCGGTTGCCTATTTCAGACTTCCCATGTGACCTGGCCATCACATTTAGGTCCCGATTCTCTATAACACCACCGATCTTCCAGCGCTCTCCGTTGGATACAATCGCGCCGGTGGGGCCAGCAGAATGCATTTAGAGCACCGTTTCAACGCATTTAACCTGAAGCTGCATTTCGAAGGATTCTACAAAACCCCAAAACGAGCTAGCATAGATAGTACCTACGTACCCTTAAAGCCGTCCAGCTTCGGTGGCCATTGCGGCGATGCACTGTCATTACAACCCCTCCAGCGACGTCCATGACCGCCTTGAACTTTTGGAAAACAATTCGCAGGGGAAGTTACGCAATTACATAGTAGCTTAAAAGAAACACGTTGCAGTATAATCTGCAATACCACGTATTTTTCCTCTAGTAACATGCTGCGGTATCATTGACTAGATAAATGTGACAAAAAAAATCGATGTTAAAAGTCCAAATCAATTAAAATAGAACGTTTATTTGTTTAAAACCTTGAAGCAATAAATTTGAGTCTGCTGTGCCCGCCGTCGTACGCGCTGCGTCAAGCGGGGGTCTTGCGTAGCTTGAAGCTTCCCTGACGTATTTCAGCAAGCAGGCGGTCGACGATGCACTCCTCCTCTACAAAGGAGGCAGCCGGCTTCTTTGCGTGTCCTGTGAGAACAGAAACAAGGAAACGAATTTTTATCGGAACGAGGAAACGTTGGCCCTGAATCCCTGCCCTATATAACACCATTCCGAGGACGTAGCATACCAACGAAGCGAGCGACATTTGGACTAATCCCCTCATTCGGAAGCAGCCCTCGGCTCACAGTTCAACTTCAAGTAGAGCCCAGCGCCATCCCTCGACTGAAGCAGAGACAGCGCTTCAAGAACGCTCCTCGAAGATTCCCTGAGAAGTTGCTTGAGAAACACCTTTAATTCAGTGTATTTGAGAAGACTCAAAGAGCACGTGGTTACAAAAATGTTCGCCGAGAAAGAAACTTAAGAGCGCAGTTGAAACGCAGTGAGCGCCTCAAGCTGAGTTGCGACGCTGCTGTCCACTGTCAGTTGTGGAGCACCGAGGGGAGGAGCGTTCTAGAATACGGGGCTAAATGTTATGAGCCAAAAGGTTTGTTCACGCAACGTACTTTAAAAATTGCTGAATATATATTTTTGTCACCTAGCTCACGAAACTTTTCCAGCAAGAAGTTTCTGTTGACACATCATACTTAAGTTAAAGACTGCGGCGAACATGTATTGGTGCAGCACGGCTCCTGAATCTTTGCCGACAAAAATATTTTCAGTTCCCCTTGTGTCAGTAGAGCGGAGTCTGTTTCTATGCCTGCTTTTAAATTATGATTTTTTTCTACACTTGCTTGAGTTTGCTCTACGGAATAAGTAAACGCAAACGACGTTAGCACGTGACGTGTTAGCGATGCAAGTTCGAATAGTTTCACGCTTTTCTTTGAGCCCTTGTCTACACGTTCCAGGGCAAGAGATTCTATTCGCCTAACAATGCTAGTCGTATGCCACGTCCTCTTATTTGCCTACTGTTTTAAAAAATAACGCAAATCACAATTCACTTACAATACTACCTGCAATTTGCATTATTTTTGTTAATCCCTCCTACTTTCATTCGCTCCCTCTCGTTAGCACGCAGACATGCAAGATGCATGCGTCCCAATGTGCTAGCATGTGCCAGCTACAACCTATATGCAGCAGTACCACTGCTAATCGTACCACTGGTATATTTGTAGCACTAAAAAAGCAAGAAGCTTTGCAACTTCTACTGAAAGTCATGGTGGCATGCACCCTAGTTGCATGCATACTCAAAGAACCTCAGTTACCCGTACATTTGCCCCACATACACAAACGTGCAATTTCCACTAAAGAAAGGAACGACAAATACGCGCTCACTAATATGTCACGACCAGCATGCAAAAAGACAGCGCAGTTCACTGCACTCTCAAAACTGTCTACAGTCATAACCATCGATCTCGCCATAATATACTTCAAGTTACATGACTCGTGTAGTAAATCTACTAATCACATAGTAATTGTTATAGTCAAAATATTGCAGGCGCTTCAGTTCACCAAAAACTCACGTGCCACCAGGCCTTACCAGACAACCGAGACACACAAAACCACTGAGAGGCGACTGACACCGCTCTTTTACAAGGATACTCATCGCAGGCTCTCACTTTTGCCAGTCATATTGAAGTAAAACTGCGTCGCTATGTTTAGGTACGAGCATTCGTATCTGACGACCTTGTGAACTGTTTCAGCCCATACTCGCACGACCATTAAATTGCTATAGGTCACCGCAAATAAGCCTCGCATATTGTTGCACCGTGGACAATTAAATTGCCGAGGCAACTGCTCAGAGGCTTTGTCAGTGGCCACAGAGTGAGCATGTCTCAACGTCCACTGGTCCGCCCAACTTCAACTATGCGATTTCGCAATCATTCACCAAACCAGCGCAAAGCACTAGAACGACCACTTTATGCACTTTACTTCTTGGTCAGCTTTGGCGCATCGTCCAGCAGACTTATGCTTGGACACTGACAGAGAAGAGTGTGGCATATTCTAAACAAGAAGGCAGAGAAGTTGGTCAGCAGAGCATAATGGTCTTGCTCATACGTATTAAATTGATGTGTATGTTCAATGCTGCTCAAAAATATGATTGCTGAAGAGCGTCAGCGCTTATTGGCGTGTCTTGGTGTGTTCCGTCCGGTGGGCAAGGATTAACAATCGTACACCTCGATCACCCTTTAATGGTTTTTTACACCTGCAAGATTCATATTGTTCGAATGTGTATGCAAATAGAAAGCCAAACAAACCGTGCCTCAAACACTACTTCTGTGTTGCCAAGTGTAGGCATGTGGCGCTAAAAGCAGGAATTCTTTCATATTTTCTTCGTATATGCGAAGACACGGGAGCACAGTCAGCTTTACATCAGAGCAGACAACTCTCAGCCCCTGCATTATTTGGAGGGCAGTTTCTAAGTGAGAACATCTGAAAAATCAGGACGAGCGATTGGTTGGTTTCTGCGTAATGATTCATTTTCCAATTCAGCAATTTATTTTCTGTTTGTTTTGGGGGATTGTTTGATCGTTTTGTCCATATATATGCACTGCATGATCCTTTTAGTGAGTAATGTCCGATATCTGCTACTTCGCCTCATGAGGCTCACCCTAATGCTGCATACTGTTGAAATGAAATTTTTAGCATGCCCTCAAATCTCAGCACATTGTTGTTTTTGGATGCACTACATTCTGTGCGCAATAATCATGCTCAAAAGCATGAAGCCATGGCCACTGGGCCATCACGGCTTACAGTCAGTCCTTCACAACCTTCGGGCATGTATGCCTTGATTACCAGCAGGATAAATGTTTGTACAGGTTGTAAACAAAATGGCATGTTTACATGCCAAGTTCTGCGCACGTTTAGAATGCTTTACTTAACAGTCCATGGAGTTTTTACAACTAAGAAGTAACTTGAATAATTTAATCACACGAATTCTGCCTGAATAAAACTAATCTTGTAACACTGTTTACCATATTACAGCACACTTCAACAACACGTCGGTCTTGTCACATACTTTTTGTACATTAAAGTCTGCAGTACTGACATGTAGGTGCCCTAACAAGCGCTTAATTTTTCTTTACTTCTACGGGGCGTCTTGACAATGAGCCAGCTAAATGGCAACTTAATCAAAATGAATTAAGCTTTGCTGATGAATGAGAACTTACCTGCACTTAAGGTATGTGCTGTCCCTCGAAATAATTACGTTTAGAAAGTAGGCCACAAAGTAAATGAGGCCCTTGGGCAATTTTATGCATTTCGGAACGTACAACTTGAGGTTAGCTCAGTGACTTGTAGACAAAAGGTAAAGATATGATTTACGAAAATTTAATAAATTGATAAATGCACTGGCCTAAAGTGTCTGCTCTTGAAAATCAATCGAATTGAAACACATCTACCCCTGTAATTGAATGTCAATGTTACACCTAAAAAGGTGGACATCAATCTAATAATTTCGCTCAAAGTGTCTGCTCTTGAAAATCAATCGAATTGAAACACATCTACCTCTGTAATTGAATGTCAATGTTACACCTAAAAAGGTGGGCATCAATCTAATAATTTCGCTCAAAGTCTTTAAAATAAGTGAAATTTTCATATTCAATCATTTAGGAGACCAACATATAATCAGAATGCTTTTTTTTATTATGGTACAGGAAAAATTTTATCTTGCATCAATACAAGAAGCCGTGGTGTTATCACTCAAATTGCTAGGGCCGCAACTCATTGCGGATTTTCATCGCATGGCTGTTACTGGTTTGTGTGTTTATTATATATTAAAAGCATAAGCCAACACAGGGAACACCACTCCTTTGTGGGTCATAGCCAGTACCACAAACTCACATAGCCTTTATCGATGTACGTGCCTTATTCGTCGTTAAAGTGATTTTCTGTTGAGCAGAGAGAGATTTATCATGATATAAAAGCTTAGAGGTCGGCCTGAATCACAGTTCTGACCTGTTGCTCAGCATTGTTGATGAAAAGTGTTCATACTACTATTAAGCTAGCAACTTTGAAGGCACTTTTTCTGCACAAGAATATAGCTTGTGTAAATACTTGGAACTGCTTTCGTGTCCATTGCAACCAATGTAACTGTTGATCAACTGCGGTGGTTACGTACGTCCACATAAAATTACATTTCAAAATGTCATTTGAAAATTATATTTTAAGTGTTGATGAACTACGGTCAATACGGCCATCCTTATTTCAACGTAGCACACGTTCAGTGCTTTTACGGGAATACGAGTCTCGGTATAAAATTCAAAACATCATGATTCTCTTGTCTGTGCTGCAAAACATTTCCAGAGTCAATACAAGACAATCACGGCATTTTTTGCCAGACACAGCCTGCTAGCATATTTCAAAAAAACAGCGGGAAGATTCAGTGGCGTCGCTCAGTGGCTATGATATCCTGTCTCCAAACAAAAATAGCAATATTTAATCCCGATGACCATGTTTTGACAGTACCGGAACGCAAGAACACTCATGTACTTAGATTTGAGAGCAGGCTAAAGAACGCCAGGTTATTATTCGGCAACTTAAACGATCTGCCACAGCGTCTCTCTTATCCTGCTACGCATGCTTGGAATATCATATTTCAAACCTTGATTAATAAATACCTACGATACGCCATCGCCTACGTGCAGCTGTGGAAGCATTTTGATTGAAATATCTGAGATGCGGTAATGCTGAGAGGTTATATTTTCAACAAGTTACCATGGCTCCTCACTTCTGCACACTGCCAAGGTACGAATTTGTGTCACCGCCACTTGGTGTCCCACACCTTGCTCCGCCTGGAGTTGCCTGTTGTGACATCAGCCAATAGCACTGGCCGGTGACCACTCTTCTCTGCCGAACACTCCAAATCAAACATTACATCCGTGTTCCCCTACCATCTCCACGTGCTTCCTCTCCTTACTTACGTCTGAGATGGCGGCATGCATATAGCAAGCCCCAAGGTATCAAGCTTAAGTTACAGCTACAACTTTAAGTCCGCATTCATTGCCAAATTTTTCTTGCTGCATTTTTGTCGCTGCCACTCCCAGGTGTCCGTGTTTGTGTCGTCGGCGTCCGCACACTTGCAAGTGATGGGAGTTTGCGTATTGTAGAGATAATTTTCTTCAACAAGTTTCTGCACCTCTTCTAAAGCAATCGATGTGGGTAGATAGTTTTGACGACAAACGTTCGCTTGTAAGAGAAAGGTGGAAGATAAATGTAAATGGCCACTCTAATTAATAAAAAAGACGATAAAAAACCACCAAAAAAATTCAGTTATTTTACTGGTAAATAAGTTGCGATTCACTTCTCAGTTCTACAAGCACGCATGAGCAAATTATTGACCGAGCTATAGCTGCATAACCAGCAACCTAACCTGAATACTGACCACAAAAACTGAGTGGATAGTATGGTAGGTTCTATCTGGACATATCATACCATAGTACAGTACTAATCAAAACTGTTAAGAAGCTTTCTGTGTGGAGAACGTTTAAAGCATTCATGAAGACTGCCATCATACTGAAGAGGAATGATGAGCAGGGCCCACATGTTTTCTCTTTTGTAATGTGAATTATAAAAGGTTTGACATCTCAATCTGTACTTTTCTGCTGGAATCGTGACTGTGGAAGCACTGGTTAATTCCCTATAACACTAGTAATTAGACAATTGATGTACCTGTATAGGAGCTCTCAGGTCTTGTATTGTGTCAACCAACTCGCTTCCTTGACAAGAGCACTGGAATGCTAACTACAAATCTAACAGCAAATTGTTTAAAATAACCTTAAACAGTTCTAAATGGCTGTTGTGTTACTGTTACTGTCATTCAAACAATCTCCTAGTCATGCGTTTTTTTTACTTCCCATGCCGCGTTGTGCACTTGTGTTGCTTTCTCATTCATAGCGCTAAGACAGTGAGGTGAGGATTGGTGAGCATTTGTGAAGAAAATGGAAGCAAGGCATAAGAGATCGTGCATAGCAAGCATCAGGAACAATATGAGCGTGCAGCCATGCAGGAAGTACCCTTCACCAACCAAAAAGGTTACTGTTAGCGTCATACGTTTCTTTGAAGCAGCTGCATCAGAAGCTGGAAAGACTGTGATGGCTTTGCGTCTGCTGGGAGACACAACAGACAGCTTCACAATATGAACAACATGAACATCAAATGCAAAAAAAAAAGGGGGCAAAACAGCTGCAGATTGAAGTGATCAATTGCTGCATGTTTGCAAGTGTCACGCAGAAGCAGCAGTGAAGGCTTGAGAATTCGCTAAGCCAGGCACAAAGCAACGCCTACAAATTTGTTCTTTATTTTTTTCGTGCGGCAAATGAAGAAAATATCGCTTGGTGTTATGTGTGATGAATGCCTAATATTATTGCTTTCACCGCACTCAAAGCACTCTCACTAAGCACTCTTTCAGGAAGGCATTAGCAACGTTGTTTTACTAAACCTACACGCAACGTGATCACGTTTAATGTAATCATTTTGTAGATTACTTGCTTTCTCTGGTGAGTAGTGCAATATAGCGGCACAAAGTTTGGTAAAAGAAAGCATGATCCAATTGCATCACCAATATCTCATCTCATACGTGTTTAGGAACAATGCCTAACATCCTTTTCATTATTTACTAATCTCGTTATTAATTTGTTGTTCTCCAAGGTTACATTTCTAGCCCAATGATGTAGTTATAATGAATATGTAGATGTCATCTAGTATATGCTTCAGCAAAACCAAACAAATGGCACAAAAGGCATTAGTTCAATTATCCAGCCATTCACTCACGTAATTCCAACCTATAACACTAGTTAAATGACAATATATTTTTCCTGTGATATCCACCTTTCAAACATAGTGCCCAATAGCCAAACCCTTATAGTACCACACGCTCCAGAGGCTCCAAACAAACCGATACAGTAAACTGAGGCCGATGCTCCACGGTTTCGGCAAGCCTTCTCGAACATCCACTGAAAACTTTTATTATAGCAGTCGTAGAGCATTCACATTTCAGCTATTGCTTTTAAAAAAAGGTCTACTAATACCTCTTTTGGTTAGTTGCATATTATTATCATTAATATCATTACCATCATTATCAGCCTCACTATCATCATCACTATTATTGCACATACTGTTTTCATTGTTTCACTCATTCTATCACTTTAGCTCGCTAAAAATTTCTCAGCAGAATCCTTCCATAGCTCTTTCATTGTCACAAAACTTCGATCTATAGAAATGCCTACTATGCCCTCTAAAGTAGCGATGACGTGGCACAGCACCAGTTAGAAGGCTAGCTCTTCGTCCGAGGAGGCTGAATTGCGTGTATATTGCAGAAAGATGTGTGTTTCCCTACTGCAGTGTTGCAGCGAACAGCAATAAAAGAGCATGCACTTAAGTGAAGGCCACTAAGCGCATAATTTCTTAAATTCCAAACTACTAGAAGCACACTAAGTCTAGATATATTAATTAAATTTACTATATTTAGTGACCATTTTATTGGTGTTAAGTAAATTTTCACTGCACTTGGTAACCATATCTGTTGAACGGGAAAGACACCGCACGCAATACTTGGTCATCATTAATAGTAAGTGGATTGAAATCTCCACACTTATCGTGCTTCTCATGATTTGGATTTGTAAAAGAATTAGTGCTTTGTGGTCTTCAAATGAAGACGCCAGTTTTGGTGCCGTCTCCCATAACACTGCACTAAATAAGCTTACACAGCTTGCCGGAATAGGCCTTCAATTTAGCTTCCTCCAACCTCCTCCTCTAACAATTTAGCCGCCCCAAACGATACAGTACCACATCGCGGCTACCTTTGGGTGGCACATTAAGCTTCCCAAAAAAAAGTTTTGTGGCTAGAAAAAAGTCGTCGAAAGGGTTGGCTATCAGGTAATGAAGTGTCAATGGTAGGCTGAAATTCTGTGCGTAGTTTTCCTTATTTCCTCTATATATACAGACTTAGACATATTTAATTTCAGGAGCTGCAAATTCATGACTGCAGTGAGATTGCACTTGGAGAACCTAATATGGCTCAAATATGCTACTATAGTTACAGTAGACTGGAAGAACCACAAATGTCTGACCCCTAGTTCAAACTACACAAACTGCACGAAAAACTAACAAGTATGCTCATTAAGTATGATGGAGCAGGCACGAAGCAACGATGCTTGAAGGGGCACTTTTGTGCAGAATTTCGCTGTATTTATCATAACAAAATAAATGTATCCAGTGGTGTTTAGCATAACACACTGATGATTGGTTCAATTGTGATTCTAGTTGCAAGAAATGATGAGCAATTAACACACTTGTAAGTGTAAGCATCATTTCTGCACTAAAGAATGTGCACCACGTCTGAGTAAATGTTCACAACCTGGTAAGCCGCAAACAATATAGCCTAATTACAAGACATGGCAGACAGCATGCATATATCTGCTAACCACTGAAACTGTTGACCGCAATCTCTCCGCCTCAACATTTGAATTAAGCTCAGTCGCTTAAACAGAGTCTTGGGGGACAAAAGCAATGCACCATCAGCCCAATGTCATTAAACACGTTATCAGACATCACTAGCGATAAACGCCTGTCATTAGATGGCAGTAACAATACAAAACTTGATGCTGACGCCCCCCACGTTTCGTTAATAAAGGGTGAGGACAAACTATGCCCACATAATGCTTCAGACTGGACACCGGTGGCCTCACTGAGAGGCCCTGCGACTTAATGCACATGTAATGCGGATGGAGCAGATCTGGCCAAGCCACCGCTCCCCCTAACCAGGCCAGTTACGGCGTTTTCACCGACAAGGGACACCTTATTCTGTGAACAAGAACAAGGCGCTGGACTTCCAAGTGGCAATGCAGCTCACTGTGTTGATACTTGCGCAGAAGCAAATTTACATATTCTAGTTAAGCCTCAATTGTCACTGTAGTGCTTTTTGGCATAAGAATTTCCTATGTAATGTGTGCGTTCCGCAATAGTCACTGATACGTGTTTAACTTAAGTATCCATTAGAAATTGTAACCTCGCTGATCACAAAGCTCTACCTGTAGACTGAATAGTCGAACGGTTGTGCTTCTTTACGTTCACAAAAAAAGAGGGCAAAGTTACATAGTTTGCATTAAACTCTGCGTTGAGGTAACACAATGAAGTTAAGACTATAAGTAGCAATCTCAAGAAATCACCTTTGCAATTTCGGATGGACATTGGTTTTCATCGTCATCTCAGATGGCGTGTTGCTTTGGTGTACTGCTTCAATAGAAGGAGGAGTCACTTAAACATCGAAACTATTACAAACGCATATGAGTGCAGAATTTTAAGACAGGAACCACCCATTTCGCCTAAGCTTCAAGCGATTAACAAGTTAATGGGACACTAAAGGCAAATATCAAGTCAACGTGGACTGTTAAAATACCATTCCAGAAAACTCGCAGCACTTGTCGTGGTGTCAAGAAAAGATTTAGTTTAAGAGAAAATCGCGTCTGAAGTGTCAGCATACCGTTAGCACAATTCAAATCGTCCGCCCTCAAGCGGGGAGTGATGACGTTACATGCACCATGACCTACCTTTACTGCTTTCGGTAAGTAAAACGGCACACGAAAGACAACGCTACGGTTTTTTCGCGCATAACGCCAACGCGTTGTCACGAAGAACCCGAGTCAAGACAGAGTTGGATTTGCCGCTGCATCTTCTCTTGGTCAAGTGACGGTGAACCGTACGGGCATCCCGCGACGTCACATAGAGATGGAATCATCTGCTACTTGCAGTTTGTGAGAGAGTGTCGCGGGGCAACAAAACGTGCGCAGTGCTACGCGATAACGAAGCTACTGAAACGAGAAAGCAAGGTCCGCGCAGTCTAGCGAAAGCAATCTTTCGACCATCAGCACGCTGTCAAGGGTAACGTGAGTGAGTTTTTCTTCTCTTTTCTGGAAATCGAATAGAACTGGACAAGTAACATTTTCCTCTGTGTAATAATGCAATGGAATTTTTTTTACGAGTGGTTGAGTACTAGTGACAGAGCTACGTTGAGTACCTACGTCATCGGGCTAGTACCTGAATGTCGCGTGGGATTGTCAAATAGTGTCCTGCAGTTACCTCAATTTCTCGACTACCAAAGCTCCGTGCGCGACAATATTGGCGCCTTAGACGTTGTCCAGCATTAATCTGTCACTTTAGCTTGACTTAATATGTGCCTTCAGTGTCAGTTCAAGAACTACTCGCAGTGTTAATGCTTTATTGACGAGTGTTGCCCACAGGCAAGATACCAGAATTTTTTCTCGAGTTTCGGTATTGAGTACGAAATTTCTGGCTAAATTTCTTCAGCCAACACTGAATGACAGGCATTGTCTTTTGCAGGTTCAGAACAAGAACACAGGACGAGGTAAATGAGCTTTCACATGCGATTCGCTTTCTTTCGAAAGCATGGTCAGAGGAAATAGGCGAATGCAGTACCTCCAGCTGCAGTGGTGTCACACACGTAACGTAAAGCAAATGCACACCTACGGTTTACATATGACAACAGCTGTCTGTACAAATTCCAAATATTGCAGGCGTGCGGTGAAGCCCACTTCCAGTTTTCTTCCTGGTGTTTTCCCCTTATTGCTGAAAAAGCTTAGGCAAAATACTTTTCGTAGGTTGCGCTTATTTTCGGTGTGTTTTGTACATTTAGATAAAAAATAAATGTTTCCTTCGGGTAGCTACATACACCATCATTAAAGGGTTAATTGATTTATTCTAAAGCTAATGAATGACCTAGCCCTTCTATAAATCAAATACTATTTCCCCTCCCTGCAATTCAGTGATCTCAGTGATCTCCTTGGAAAAGAGCTGATGAGGAGAGGTTAAAAAACCTTTTTATGCCTAAACGGGCAACTTTAATTTTGCGGATGCTGTGCAGTATCCATCTAGTGAATTCCAGGCTGTTCTTTATCAGTTCTAGGCTACTTAGTTAAGCTGTAAATACATTAAAACTAGAGTACCTTCATTTGAAATGTCATGCTATAAGCGGGAATTTGTGCGCAGTGTAAGTGAACTAGGCTTGAACAATACGTACTATGTGATTTCATACATTGGTGGTGGATGTCAGTCTTACCTTTTTAGCTCAAGCTGTCACGCGAACTTGCTTGCTGCAAGCGTCCACATTGCATTGTCACCGCAACTAACCTCTGGAAATCTCAGTATATTCTAAATTGCTGCAAAGAAATTTGTTATCCAGAAATGAAATTCTGGCTGTCAGACCTTAGCGGAATTCTTGCTCCTCTTCAAAGCTCCATCGGATTATTCAGGTGTGAAAGAGCCGCGTCATGAGGGTCCCCCAGCAAACCGCAGTTGGGCGGTCGGTAATGTTTTATCTGTCATACTTATGTTCTAAGACTGCATAGGGCCTTAATGAAAATGTCTTGTACCTAGATTTGAAAATGCAGTATCGTTTGATATTAGATGCTTGAATGAAATGGTTTATGGTATAAGAAAGCTGGTAATATTCATGGAAAAAATGATATAAATCATCCAAGCAAAGGTAGGCCAATTACGGTGCAAATTTCGCATCTTAATGACTATTTTCCCGATTCTTTTGAAAATTCAAGGAATCTTTATTAAATATGATACATCTATACATTTCTTGCGCTTTGACACGAAATTAGCATTTGATCATGCACTGCAATTTAGTTCTGTATTATGAGAAAGAGGCTACTGACAGCGACTTCGACTTGTCTGTACAGGCATACAGCCACAAATTTTACATATTACATATTTTGTTCACAAAGTCACAAACAAGGTTATTATATTAGAAATCGTGAATTGCTTCCTGCTTATGTGATGCGAGTTTGTCAGCTTTATGACGTAGGCAATGCCGCCTAAAAGAAAGCAGGTGCAATTAAGAAAATGTAAACAAGACGGATTGCATCAGATGTGTGCACACCTTTCATTTGACCAACTGAAAATGAGATAGATACGTGATTCAATCGCCCTGTCTTGAACCTTTTCGTAAGGTATGCAAATATGCAAGTTATTTTATTTACTTATTTCCATTTCATTTCATTATATACTTACAAATAATGACAAATATCCATGCATAAACAGCTGCTTGTAGCCTACAAAGCTTTCTGCTCTGTTCTCAAACAAAATGATGCCGCTAATGCACCACTGCAAGCTTGAGAGAAATTCAGAACGATCGTTTTCGGCCCGAACTGTGATTCCATAACTGTTAAGTTAGCCTTCTCCATCAGACAATCAGCGGAGTATGTTTCATAGGAGAAAGCTTTATTTCACATGCCCCTACCGAATGACATGGAAACAAAAATCATATTCAACATCAACTGAATTAATTTTGATGAAGTTTGTTGGATTTAAAGGAAACAGTTAATATATCTACCAGTTATTGGAAGAACGTCAATTATTTAAAACCATGAGTGCTTTTTTTTAATTGCGACGATCTAAAATTGGTTTTAATTAATGAATTATAAAGTATACAAAACCGTCACTAAGCAGTAAACAACAATTTTTCAATTCTGTAAACTGAATCTTTTGGAGATCTAAAGCTGACAAAGTTGGTATATTTTGCAGTGAACTGAATTATACCACCAACTTGTGAGTAGGACTCTCAAAGAACTTGCGCAAATAATGAAACAGGTTCACATAAGCTGTAAACCAATAAAGTCAAGATGTTTTCGCTTCAGACAACCTGATAGTTTACTATAGAGTTGTAATGTCTATTCTTTGCGCGAAGTTAAGGAATTTATGCTTAGCTTTCTTTTCAATCTTTGGCTATTTGTATTACAAGTTAGAAGCTCTAAGTCAAATCCTTTCCAACAGTCAGCAGAATTTACCCTTCGCCAACTTTTATATGTACAAAGATCATTCAGTCAGCACTTGTGTAACGAGATCATTTTTGCTTTTTAGAAAGGTTTTAACTTCGTCTTATACATACTGACAACTATCACCTGCTTTACAGTTAGCCCCCACTAGTTGATAGTTTTTTCTTTGCTCCTGTGAAAAGAAGGCATGTCCATGCATATGGTCAAAATGCGAGGTCAGAGGTCTTGATAGAGCAGCCAAAATAAATTTATCCTATAACTTAAATATTTTGTTAATGTAGAACCTAAACGTTAGCTCTTGCATAAAATCAATCAAACAGGCATATTTTATAATCATGCAGTAGTACAAAAAGTGTATGATTCTAGGAGTAAAATTTGGCGATATTCTTGCACAAAATGTTCTATTAAACCAGCCTTTGCGATCATTGAGCAGAATATTTGGCACAGTAACGTACCTGGCTTGCCCTGGTCCGTGCCCATCCGCGTGATTTTCAGCTTTTCTGCTCGCTCTTCCAGCTGCCTGCGCTCTTCATTCTCCTGCAGTGCAGAAAAAATGACAAAATCCTGAATTGAACTTTATTCAGCAGCCATCCTTCTAGAGCAAATATGAAAAGCAACGTTGATATATGTCTTTCGAAAATTAACAACAACCTACACTGGAACAGAAACCAAAACCTCCTTGAAGTAGTATCGCTTATCAAATACGTTTATCAAATTCGATGTTTGAAGAACGCTTAAATATTTCATTGACGTCTCCTCTGTCAGCCCCGCAAAAATATTCCAATATGGCACCTCAACACCCCCCCTCCTCACAGAATATACGAATAAGTCTATATACAGTGTTCATATGCATAGCTTAAGTGTGCTGTCTTTTTCAGCGGTGCTCAGGAAAGTATTGGGAAGGCAATCAGATAAATCAAAAGATATAAAAAGGATCATCTGTGCAGAGCTGCTAAATATAACTGCAGTTCGCAGCTAAGGTTTTAGTCTTTGCAGTGATGGGCATTTTCTCGGTCTAATTCATGAAAGTTACATCTCATAGAAAAGAAAGAGTGGGCGATGTTTTATGGGTAGTCAAAGACTCGGGATACTGCCTTATTGCTCTGCTTACATGTGACATCTACACTGAACCACACAGGACTGTTAAGCTGCCCTGCTCCAGAGACTGTTAAGGATTGCGCCAAGCGACTATGGCTCACCTTTTGCGCCAGCTTGACCTTTTCGCAAAAGTTGTTGAAGATGTGCAGGCACTCTTCGACAGAAAAGCGACTCTCCTCCTCGCAGAAGTGCTCAGCGAGCCTCCGCGAGAGTTGCCCAATTTTGTCGAAGCTCGAAGACAGTTCACTCAGCTGCGCCTTGGCCATCTGCACGAAGGGCCATCAGAGATCAATGAGTTTCTAGCCCCTTGAAAGCCCAGAACGAAGCACTACACTCCTAGAACAGCGAACAGCACATCATATAAAGGCTAGAACAGATAGACAGTCGTGTATCAGAGTGATAACGGGTAATGAGAGAAAGAAACCGCAGTCGAGTGTGATAAAGCAATAAATGTAGTAATGCAATTAGGGAAAATGTGCTAGGTTGACACAAGAAATAAGTCGCTAAATATCGCTGGGAGAGGCTTCTGTTTTGCAATAGACTGATAATAGGGTGATGAAGGCACCGACAATCATGGTGATGATACAGTGACTACCTATGTGCCACCATTTCTTACATCATTTGCGAAAAATAGTACCAGCAGGTATAGCCACAGTGTAACTACTCTCTTTTTTTTTTAATAGCACTGGACCAATAGCTCACACCGTATAATTACCTGTGATGCGGTTCCTTATTGAGAGGGTTATGTTACACTCGTTTGTGAAAACGATCCAACATGCCAACAAAGACAAATTACTTTCGAATATTTATGCAGTTGTGCCTGGGTTGCAATGGCTTGTAACTTGCTCAAAGGGGATGTGCATGTACGTTATTCTCAAAGTACGCTCTATGTCGAATGATCTGCTGTGTTAAATCACTTGTGATTAGAAGTCTGTAGCTGATATCGAAACACAGTTCAAACTATTCGTGTGGCGCTGCCAAAATTATCGAGAAAGTCCGCGTGTAAGTTGACTATAAAATGAAGTAATTTTGGGGTTGAAGAAATGAACCAATTTGCCGGCATACGAGAATACGAAATATGATATTTTTGCTTACATAAGCCCAAAAACACAGACTTAAACGCCCTAAGAACTTTGGCACCCGAATATAATACAGGGATAAAATTTCACACGCAAATCTGAAAACTACCTGTCACATGTGAAGTCTTAGAGCAAATTTCCGTTTTCTTTAATCAACCTGTATTGAATCCCAGGCGAATGCAAGTTCTGCCAATTACTACGTGCAGAGTACGCTTTCTTACGGTGACAAAGGCGCCGAAGTGTTGCTTGAAGTCAGCGTCGCCTTGAGGAAGATGCCTCTCGAGCTTTTCAATGCCATTAGACAGCTGTTTCAGTTCTGCGCGCATGCCATCCAGAGACAACCTGTAAGTGACAAACAATAAGGCTGCTGCATTTAGGACATTTCTTGCATTCACTAGAACAAATGTAAACAAACAAGATGATAAACAACCTAGGTTTTGTTAAAGACGTTTGCTATACATCCTAATGTAGTTTCCGAAATGATTTGCCTCAATATTTTTTTTCCAGAAAAGCATAGACAGGGCCGAGAGAGAATACTATAGTTGAAGTTGTGCTCGAAAGGCGAAGCATTGATAGCCATAGAAAAGGATCGGGCAAAAACAGAAGTAAAATATGTAGTTTTATTGGTCGATAAATTGCCCTAAGCATTCACTTACTAACTAAGCAGGCATGGTGTCAGGCGAACAACCTTGAACACTAGGCGCGCGGGAAGACAGCAGCGATCTAGGCTCGCCCATAGCCATGGCACCCACCGCAAATGACCTCTAACATAGGGCATGCGAGCCGCGTATGCGGTCATCCGCGAGTACATCCATGCGCAGCCACGGTCTAACCAGAGAATGAGACGTGCGCTCTCCCCCCCGGGCTAGACGGGAGACCCGCGCGCGCTGGCCCTTGAGCCCGGCGGTGCTTCGTTTAGCGCGCGCTTTGACACGTGACCTCCAATATTGAGTGCGCCTACTTTCGGCACGCATTAAGGCACCGTTCTTCTCAGCTCACCTTCGCACGCTTGCCCTCGCACCCCGCATTATGCGGTGCGCAAGCCGCTCATATTTATCGCATTTGTACTTAACGTGGAAAATTACGGTGACGACGAAAATTCGCCTTGAGTGTCTATGCAAGTGTTATCGTAATAAAAAAAAATTTGAGCAGACATCTCGGCGCATTATGGAATCGCTACAGGTGTTCCAAGGAATCTACCATTGTTTCAGTTTCAGCAGTGCATGTGCCTTCGTTTAACCGCTCATTTTCACCTAGCATGTGCTTTGCCTCCATAAATGTCGAATATTTCAGACTGCCTGACACATGACACATGACAAAGGAGTACTTATTGTTTTCGCTGAGCAGACGTACATGCTCGCGGCCGCACAGGTCTCACGCACTAGACCTGCGAGCACTGCCAATTCAAACAGAAGATTACGGAACTTATGGCAGACAGTTCCGGCTAAAGTTTACGGTTGAAGAACGGCAGCAATTTAAGGACCTTGCCAGACAAATAAATTTCAATATGTTCGAGCTTGCGTCTTTTTTTTTCACAATACGCTGAGCTATATTTTATTTAAGTTATCACTGCCTCTACTCTACACACTCTGGTCGTTTGCTCAAGTGACCAAAACTGTTTCAGTTCTTGGAGCACACAGCCACCAGCTGTAATGCACCCCCATACCTGGAGCACTGGGCAAGATGTCGGAGATCCTTGGTGAACGACAGCGTCTGCGCCTGCTCCTTCTCTGCGATTTCGACTAGGAAATGAAGAAGTGTCATGCGTGGCTTGTTCGAGCGTGTCTCCAGCAGCTTCGGAAGCGTATTCAGCCGGAAGCCGAATGCGTTGCCCGCGTAACTGCCCTGCAATAAGAGATTGATCATGCTGGACTGCTGGATGCTGTATCATGCTGGGCAATATTATTCTCGCCCTGCAATAAGAGATTGATAATTCTGGACTGTGTAAAAAACAATATTGATGTATCAGCAGTCATAGAACACATTGCATAGGATTACATGTTGCCTTCTCGGACACAGCACTTCCTTGCTGTGAAAACACTAGCTACAGTGTATACTTCATTCCTAGACAGGGGTTTGATATCAGGGCATAACAATTACTTTTTTTTGCACATCACCAACAAACACAATGCCACAACAATGACGTTAGAGTGAACACACATTCATAAATATTACCTAATCTCCGGGGTTTCACGTGCCATAACCACGCTACCATCACGAGGCAGCCCGTTGCGGGGGACGCCGTATGAATTTGGACCACCTGTGGTTCTTTAAGCTGCACCTGAATCTAAGTACATGAGCGTTTCTGCCTTTCGTTCTCGAATCAAAATGCGGCTGCCGTGGGCGGGATCGTACCCGCGACCTCAAGCTGAGAAGTGCGACGCTATAAACACTTGGCTACCGTAGCGTGTGCGCGCACGTTAGCAGTGTTTGAGTTGAAGTAGTTAAGTTTTAGCAGGGCTCCCTTGCAGCAAATCACAAATTCATGTTTTACACATGGTACGGGGCTAGTGTTAAAATCGTGCCGTTATAGATCATGAAGAATTGGTACCAAATGATGGAGTTACAGAGTATTATTCGTTGTTGGAGCGAAATCATGAAACTGAAGAAGGAAGAACAGTAAATAATGAAAAAAATTATGAATGACGTTGCAAGTTTCATGCCTGTCTTCTTAAAAGCCGGCAATTCAAAAAGTTGTGGAAATAATGGACGTCATTTTGCTTTGCAAGAATCTGAAGGTGGTTTTACCTGAAGGTAGCTTTACCTGAAGTAGAGGCATTAACATAGAGAAAAAGAACAAATGGCTAACAACTGCACAGAGGCTGTGAAGCGTGTAACGAAATTTGGTCACTGCAGTATGACTGCTGTGCCCTGTTACCTGTATGGCGGCCTACAATAGTGAAACCTAGCAACTGTTCTTACACAAGAGTAAAACAATATCAGTAGCATTTATTGATAACACATAACCTGTCTACATTCTCTAATTATGCGGCCCGTTTAATTCATGTTTGGTTGTTTAAATCTTAATTTATTTGAACGGTTGCGTTAAAGAATAATGTCTGTGGCTACTGAAATAGATATACCAAGTGAAAAGTTCGTATTTGATTGACTATGAAAAATAAAATAATCAATGTATTGCGTTAGCTCTGCTCATTCTGTTACTTTTGTCCGCTTAAGTATCTGCTATCGACATATTGAACAAACAGCGCAGACAGCGAGGAATAAGGAAAGAAGACAACAAGGACACTAACTAAGGCAACACATCTTTCCTTGGTCCTGTCTGTCTGCGCTGTTTGTTCAATATGTCGATGTTCGAACGACCAGCCCTAATCATCACTCTTGTATCTGCCATCCCTGACAGCTCGTGAAACATGATGCGTGTTCCTTAACCAAAGAAAGCTACTTGCGAGTCTAACCTGGTTATAACGAAGTCGCGTCGGTCACGAAAGTGCTTTGGTTATATACAATATTTGTTGTAAGCATACACGCAAATAACACACAAAAAATGCAAATGAAATGCAAGCGGGGTGCCTCCGACGGGCCAGCAAAGAGTGTCCAACGGTTTTTATTGACCCATCGGGAGCTGGAGACACGGGAACGACAATAAGTCACACACGTGCGCTGCACCGCCGCGAAGGCGATCGGTGCTATCGCGCAGGATCGGCTTGCCGACTGCGATTGGCTTGCCGACTGCGATCAAACCAAGCCAAGCCACTGATAAAAAAATCTGCACTTGCACGTCCCGCACGTTCCATTTCAAGTTACTATTTCCGAGTGCCACTACCGACAGACTTCGGGCATAGAGGGAACCCGC
Source organism: Dermacentor andersoni (assembly GCF_023375885.2). NCBI lineage: Eukaryota > Metazoa > Arthropoda > Arachnida > Ixodida > Ixodidae > Dermacentor > Dermacentor andersoni. The sequence continues at coordinate 35,971,897 of NC_092817.1, forward strand.
ACTTGGATCCGAACTGCGATACGGCGGCCCTCAGTACAACCTGTGCGTCTGATATACTGTTCGATCTTGCCGATAAGGCCTGCGAATGTAAACGTATTGGTGGCGACCAGCTACTCCGCTGGCCTTCGGCAAACTTTCGCCGCACTGCTTAGGCCGCTAAGCTTAGCCAGCGCTCCTTGGCCGGAAGTCCGCAGCCAAGGTTGCGGCTTAGCGAATAATCGACGTGACAGCGACATTGTACATGGCCACCATGTGTGCGGCATGGCGCGAGGTTCATGCAAGAAACACCACGCAGCGTCAAAAATTTCGGTTGCCGATATACAGAGGGTTGGTAGCGGTGCCGCAAAGAAGTACGAATAATCATGCAGGTCTGAGAAAACAGGGGTCTGAAAAACCAGTCGGTGACTGTATTCGACCATGTTGCTACCACTATATATTTTCTTGAGGCCCGTGCAAACAAAAACTTGCTTCGCTCTAATCGATACAGCATAATATCCCCACTTTCTATTTCATTAGAGCAGGAGAATGCGCCATTAAATTAAAGCATGACCAGCCGAATTCTTTATTTACTTCTTTATATCCAATACTTTCTTGTTACCGTCTTCGTTCTATTGACAATCGATGTATGAACTGTGCACTTCTATGTACAGGGTCATCAAAATGCACCGAGTATATCGAGAGATATGTGCACATAAGTCTTATGCGTTAACATTGTCATTGCTATGCGAAATTTGGTACAACCATGTTAATGCGCTCCAACAAAGGACGCAAGTTAATGGAACCGAGGCTTGAAGTTCTCAACACCATGCTCCCCTTGTTTTGTCAATCCTACACAATGTATGTCCCAGGATCTTCGTAGTGACAGGTTACAGTTCACCGTTCCTTAAACTGTGCCCCAGACACAGTATAGTAACCACGGGATGGCAGCCATAGCATGGGAGAGAAAATATTCTCGCAAACTAGACGTGGAGCACATTCCTCCATGCTTCAGCCTTCCTAGGTCTCGTGAGCCAGACCAAACTCCTGTGCCGACTTTCTGATCTCCTTGAATTGGTTATTTACGCTTTGCATTCATTTACATTTAGTTATTTACCTTTTTGCATTTCTTTCAGTTTGCTCTCAGGGGTAATGTCTTACAGGCTCTGGTATATCTGGAGTGGCGAATTGCTATTTACTTGTACATTGTTGCACAGAAATCATGTTATGAAGTCAACTTTATTGTAGGAAGAAATTTCAGCATTCCCTATTTTCGTCAGCGTCCCTAACTTAATTTCAAAGAAAATGCAACTTGCTTGCCTCCCAATTGTCTTGAAGTCTAATGAGGTCATTTCGCAGAAGAATTACAGTAGTGTATTCAGTGTGTAATAGCTGTAGTGTTTTCTAAACAAGTCTAAAATATTTCCGGATCTTGATGACCTTGTTCTATGTTCACTTGACTTGCTGGAACCAACCTATCCACCCGAAATCAATAAAAATAAATTCTAGGGTATTACGCGGCAAAACCCCAAGTTGATTATGAAGCACGCTGTAGTGGGGCACTCCGGAATAATTTTGACTACCTGGGGTTCCTTAACGTCCATCTAATGTGCACACAAAAATTCTTGTGTTTCGCCACTACCGAAATGCGGCCATCGCGGCCAGTTTCCATCCCGTGACCTCGAGCTCAGCAGAGTAACGCCATAGCCACTAAGCAACCGCGGTGGTTCCTATCCACCCTCGAAACGCCGTGAGATATATACAGAAACAAAGAAATTTAGAAGTATTGAAAACATAAAAAGAAATGCTGGTTATGACTGGGGCACTATGTTTTCAAACCTCGTTCTCGCACTCCCAAAGCCATCCTAATGCATGCTAGTTTATTAAGTATCCTTATGGATTAGTGTACCATAAGCAGCATTTAGTGCCGCTAGAGCACACATCGTAACCGTTTCACCGCATTGTAAAAGTATGAGGGTCAAACGCGCCGTGTACTACGCCACGCGAAAGTGATTGTATCACCGAAAGTGATCGTCCAAGAATGCATCCCTGTGTAAAATATACTCGCAGGCCAAGTGACTAAATGACCCATACTACAACTCAACAAACACTGAAAAAGCTGCATTGCCGCGGGACTCACACCTAACACAAAAGCACGTTCTGTCTCGTTTACCGAGTTGATGAAGTTTCCGGTGATGAGAATGAGCTTGAGGAACTCCTTGAGGCTGCGATTGGTGAGTATCTCCTGGCAAACGCCAATGTAGTTGTCTAGCTGGGGCTTCAGCACCTCAACGCTGGGCCTGAACTCCTCCATCTGCAACATGCCATCCACGTAGAGCGCATGCAGCCGCAAGTCGCCCAGCATCAGGAAGAACTGCTCCGCTTGGCCCAGCTTGCTCCGCTCACCCGTGTAAGACCGCAGCATGCTCAACTGCAAGAAGACCAGAACGGAATGCCACAAGTATTCTAGATTTCTAACAGCGACAAACAATAAACATCTTTACACAATCACACGCCACCCAAACAAGTTGGTAAGCGTTACTTTTTACACACAGTGCGAAACGAAAACATATGGCAACGGTTTCTAGTTTTCTTTTTTTCAGCTATCATTGTCTTAAGTTAGTTTTAACAAACAAGTTCTTTTCTTCTTGAACGTCATTAAGGACCAACAACAGTAGAATAAATGAATTTGAAAATGTTGACAGTTTGATAGAGTTCACGAATATGAACTCTCCAACCTGAACAACATTTCATAAATGGGAATGAAACCAACTTTCTCGCATTCAGTTCACTTGAATAAACGTAGACCTGCCGTTGCAGAAATCTTTAAGCAAATCATGACTCTTAAAAACATCTAAAGAGGAGGCACTTAATGATCACATTCTGGCTCTGCCAGCTAACACCTCAACGTCCATTTAGGAGATTTCTTCTAACAAATCTCATGCAAGTATTAGCACAGGTCTTGTTAGCGCTTTAAAATACATGCAGCATACATATATGAACATCACTATTTCATTAGTTTGTGTGATCCTAGGTCATTGTACAGTCGACATCCATTAATTCGTCCCTAGTAGGACCGACGAAATTGATCGAGTTATCTGAAGAGTCGCATTAAAAATATTAAAGAAATCGCCTATACAGAGCTCTATTCCATACGGCAGTAATTTCCCGATTCTAAGACCTCCTCTAATCTAGCGCGCACCCAGTTTTATTGATTCGAAGGCAAAAAAACTAACGTAGGAATTACAGTAGAGCTCACAAAGCAGACATCTAACGATCGTCCAATTTTTAACAGCAAAAATGCAGCATGCTGCCTATTCTCGCAATCAGAAAAAGACTAAACCAGATAAGTTTACCTTCACAGAATAAAAATGTATTGACACAACGTACAACGTCGTCACTCCCACGCAGCACTTTAGTGTTGTCTATATGAACCCCAACATGTCACCCTCCATACGGTTCATTGCTATAATGTTTAATTGTGCGTTAAGAAAACTTCGCAACAATCGCCCACGAGATCGTAGCTCTCGCCGGCTAATTCGTTCTACGAAGTATGCAATCACCGGGAACATTGAAAACACCTGACGCGGATTTGTTGCGGCTAACTTAGCATGTAAAACAGCTTCTTTTTCGAATGAGCTAGTTGCGATCCCACACTGAAAGCGGTTCGTCGTCGTCACCGTATCGTCGTCGCCATCCTACGCGAGAACTGTCGCCATCTTATGATGACAATGGCAGTGACGCTGGATCTGGTGGTAGCCATTTAGAATGTTGCGCGAGCACCGAGAACGTGGTTTCGCATCCAATGGTACCGCTCAGGCAAAGGCGAGAGTTAGACAAGAGTAAAATATGGTAATCTTTCATTCTAATCTGCCGTTGAATGAAAATCTTCTCATGGCAGAATAAAAATAGTCTTTCGGCAGATGACGTGTCTTCGACGCATTCACTGTTTAGAATCACGATTGGTCACCATTCGGGGGTCGCGTTCGTGCCAATAATTCCAATTCGAATCATACGGTAAGGGCCAATTTCAGGGTCGAAATAACGAAAGCTTTGGCAAATAGCAATTTATAGGCGCCTGTCGGAACTTTCCGTGGGGATCGAATAAAGAGGAAAAATTGGATAACCCGGAGTAGAATTAATGGATATCGGTTGCATTGGTGCGTACAATTGTATATGCAGCATTTAAAAAGTATGTACCTCGTCTGGCTCTGGCAGTATCTTTTGCAACATCCGCAAGCGCTCCGAGCCGATTTCCTTAGACTTGCAAGAGCGAATCATGGAGACAATTTGTTCAGGCCCAGACTTGAATTGCTTGAGGAAAATGCAGACGTTGAGGCTCCTCTTCCCATCCAGAAGGCTGAGCTGTGTGCAGGCATTATGACACTGTCATCACTTGGTAAAACAACGGCAACACGGATAATAAAGTACGTGCATCAGCATTGCACCTTCATTTCTTGAATGACAGAAATAATATTAACGATCACACGTGTGATATTAAATTCTATATGATGCTATCTATCTGTATAACCAAGCAATCTTTATTTTTACTTCCTAGTTCTGCTTTCAGAAATTTAATGCGAGGACGAACTGAACTGTTTAATGCACTAGGGTAGCCATGTATTTATCGCACTCTGAAGGCAAATTCCCAGAAGAATATTGTCCCTTGCTTTCAACACTTTCTTCATTTCACATGGTGCGACACTGCTTTCTTCACATACTGAAATATTTTCATACTGTGTCAGTTTCTTTCATCCAAGATTTAACTGACAAGGACTGGTTATCTTGTTGTTAGACATCATGCACGTGGGAAGGGCACTAAACACACGACCTGAAAACATTGTACAGGTTTAGAATCAATGGTTTAAAATTCTGGACGCTGGCTTACCAACGCTGGCTCCCGCCTTTTCTTCTTGTCTGGCGGCACCTTTGGCTGCGCTGTGGTGGCCATCTTTTGACAGAACAGCTCTTCCACCTGCTTGAAGTTTAGCTTCCGTTCAACGTCTTCGTCCTGCGCCTCCTTCGTGACATCACTCCAGATGCTCTTGCCCCCTGAAGCAAACGGAATGTGTCCTCTCAAAAACAGAGCACGCAATAGTATGGACCGAAAATCATACCTGTCTCTACCATGAAAAAACAACAGTACGAACCACAGACGTTGCCGAAATTCCAAAGCATCCGGGGAGGATCTACCCCACCTCCCTTCTGGAGGTGGGGGAGGGGGGAGTTGAGCGCTAAGGTGCCGCCATGTGTCAATGGCGGCTCGGGCCTCCACCATCATCTCCACTGTATCCGCCAATGCCCATGACGTTTTTTGATCAATAGCACACGCAACACATCTTTTTTTTAATTTAGCTTCACTGATGCCTCTTGACAGCGTACAAATGCAAAGCATAACACTACCACGTCATCAGTTCATTTTTACAGCTCTTTACGCCATGCTTATGGATAAATGCAAGGACATACAACATGCCAGGAACCAGCTTCATTTCACATTTGCCCGAGTTGTATATTATAGATCGGCATGCGCATGCAGTTAGACTTTTCAAGTACATTCCACGGCCCAAAGCGAGGCACGATGATGGCACAGCAATGCAATGCTCCAGGAGGCGCAGTTACGTTTCGAAACTTATATATGGCCGTGCGACAGCTACTCTTCTTTTTCGAGAATTTTAATAAATTATTTTGTCAGTTTAACAGCCGCGTATTGGTGTGCCACGGAATCATGAGGATTTGCCGATATAGCTGCCGCATCTGCCCAGGGAAGGTGCATTGCGTATACTGCTAAGCTTGCCACGCTACAAACCCAAAAAAAAATGTACGCTGGTTACACGTAGTATTTTCTCCGCGAGTGACACAGACCAGTGAAACAATGTGGTCAAACTACCCCCTTTAGCTGCCTCTGACAAAGCGTCACCCGACCGCCATTCCGTCACACTCTCAAGTGCGTCTCCATTTCTGGCTCCCAGCTGACAACCTCGCACAGTCGCACAACACAAATTTTGATGTCGCCGGCGTCTTCCAGCGAGCAAAGTGGTTAGCGCATCCTTTATACTAGCCTAGACAAGAACAAGGTCTAAAGAAAGCTGTAAGCACTTTTCTCGCGGTCAAGACGCCGGCGTCCTTGAAACCCCAGGTCCATAGAGTGAAGTCTACTTTAGCCTACTGTGTCGCTCAGCTATTCTGATTTCACAGCCGTTGTTAGTAGATTGGCGGCGCGCACAAGGGCCTTAGCTAGGCGAGCGCGTAACGCAAAAGAAAGCTGTCACGTGCGACGCAGTAGTTCGGCAACCGAGAATACCCCGAAAGAGTTAGTCTCTGAACCCCAGTCAACGAACGGCTCACCGCAGACAAGTGTGTCCGGCACCTTAGTCCAGTTGAGCGTCTTCATCTTCTGCTGTGGTTTAGGCAGGGTGTGGAAAGGGCCAGGGGAGGCCGGTCCACGTGGCGCTGAGTGGAGTTGCATCACCTTGGATGGTGTGATAGTGGTCGCCAAACCATCACCGTGTGGGCTCTGCATTCCTGGCTGTGACGCAGGTGGTGGTGGTGGTGGTGGCGGCGGAGGCGGTGGGGGCGGCGGAGGGGGCGGGGGTGGTGGTGGTGGAGGTGGCGGAGGCGGAGGGGGTGGACCTGATGGTCCACTCACTGCCGTTGGTGCTAGAGAGAAAATGGAAATACAGTAGAATTTCTGTTATACGAACACAGTTGACGCGGATTCTCGGATGATACGAGTTCTGATAATTGCTCAGCTGAACCTCATTGTGTACAATGCTAAAAATATCGAGTGATTCAAACACTCTTTCCCGCCATTCTAGATTATACATATGAGGGTCCTTGGGGTCCCGGCAGCAACGGGACCCTAAGGCCAGAACAAGTTTACGTATTTTGCCGTTGCGGCGAAAAGGCAAGCTCCGGCGACTAGGTGACTGGTCCCTTCGCTGTTGCTGAGGCGTTTCCAGTCACTCAGCAACTAGCAGTGGTATATGACATGCGGGGCGCCTTACCTCCATTGACGGGTTGAACTGCCTTGAGTCCCTGCGGCTCGCTGGGTGCCGGAGGCGCAGGCAAGCGTGCTGCCTCGTTGCCGTCTGGCCGTCGCCGGATCTCTGGCGAAGTCTTGCACGCAGCCGCGACGACCGGCGGCTGGCCATCGGTTGACGAGCGAAGCACCGAGGAGCGCGTCAGCTGCGTCGAACGCGGCGACGAGCGCTGCGGGGAGGAGCGCGGGGGCGAGGCCTCGACGCTGCGCTTGGTGACGCGCGTCGAGTTGGGCGACCGCTTGGCGCCGACCGCCTCTTCGGTCCGCCGAGTGACGGGCGACGGCTGAGAAGACCTCCGCGGCTGAGTAGACTTGGACCGATATGACATGGACCGCGAGAGACCGGACACCTGCGCGTCCGCATCGCCACGTGCTGAGCTCTTCTTCCAACCCTTCAAAAAGCAGCATGAAATGTGCACACGTCAGCAAAGCGCCAGCAAGCACCTACGCGCCCTTCCTATACCTGTTCCAGACGCGATACCCAATAGGAGAAACGTGCACAGGGAGACCGCTCGGAAGACACAATCCGCAGGACTTTTGAGACGACCGTTTGCGTCTTCAGTGCAGCAACGGAGAGGTTTGCTGGCACGTGAAGGCGCGTGAAGACGCATGCAGGCTACCGCGTACTTTTTCCTCTAAAGATAACGACGTAACAGTTCCTCCACTTCATTTCCTCACTGTAGACTGCTATGCGATATACCACGGTCAGCAGCTGCGGCATGCACCCCCCCCCCCCCACCTGCCCACCCCCAATGCAAGGATCATAACGAGGACGTACTCCTCGCAGTTTCCACGTGAGCTGTCATGTCCCCATCGGCAAAGCAAAGCGAATCAAAGCGATAAGAAACTCACTGTGCGTACCTGAGTGATAAACTTGAAAATGTTGAGCCTATTCTTAGGCGGCGGTGGAGAGCGCTCGGCGAAGACCTCGGTGTCGCCCTCGCTTCCACTGCGGTGGCGGCAGCCGTTGCCCAGCCGCTCCATGTCTGCAATCTCTGGCGGCGTTGGGGTCAGCTTGGGTCCCAGCGCGTTGTACAGGGGCAGCACGGGGGCGGAGCTCAGCTGCTGCGACAACCGCTCCAGCAACTCCCAGGCCAGGTGGCTGCGATGGCGAGGGCTGCGGCCAGCTGCCCACGGCCACGCACGGCGCGCGCTCTCAGCGACCGCGCATCCCACTCAAGTCGCATGCGCTGCACGGCTAGTGCGCTAACGTCGAGCTGGCACGGCAGTGCTAGACTGAAGTCGCCATCACTGGAGACGTTTAAGCGTGCAGCTACTGTCACTACCGGGCTTCGCCTTCCATGTTGCTGCCCACTATGAGGGCCGATTGCATAAACAAACTCCTGTTTGATTCAGCTTTTTGCTACTATACCCCCTCCTCATATTTCAAGAAAAATAAAGTTGATTTTATTTTATTTTATTCGATCTGCCCTCGCGCAACTGAAGTGACTCCACCGTATTCGTAGAGGAGCAGCCCTAAAACGCTATATTAATGTTTTATGTTAGTGGCAAGCTAGTTTAGTAGATAACACTTATTTATTAGCAGAGAAGCCTTTCTTTTGCCTCACAGCAGGCAAGCATTTAGCACATGCCAAAGAATGACATGCAGTCTTTAAAAAATTTTTTGAGGCGACTGCACGAGGGACAAGAAGTGTCGTTCAAATATTCAATAACGACGTTTATTTTCTCCGGTATAAATTCGAATAGTTAGGCCAAGCACCTGCGCTACGCTCTGGTGATGTCTTCGAACTTATTCCTGCCACTTGTAGGTCGCTAACCGGACCAGTCTCAACGAGGTTGGTAACTTAGTTTAAGAAACTGCGCTCATGTTTACTAACTTTTAGTTTAGGTGTAAGTTTCTAACATTTTTATTATATAACAGTTTTTCAGAACACGACCAGTTACTATGCGCGTAAGGAAGAGTCACTACTACCGACATGCTAATATAAACGTAGTAGCAAATAAATGAAGTGAACCCTTTGAAACGAGCAAGACTGGTCAGACATTGTTTGTAATTTACACTATAACGAAAGGCTAACGCGTGGCGAAGGTCTTGTTTCACGCAGATAATTCTTTCTGTAACACTGCCTTTTCAGCCACATATCCTGACAAAGCGGGCAACAGCGCTATATTTGCTGTGATTGTTGACTAACCTGTATAAAAAACAGATGACTTTATCCCAACCCTATTAAAAACCTATCGTGCCATAATTACATATTAATTCATCATATAGGGTGTGGGCAGATATGACGATACTTGATTAAGGAGAAAAGGCATGCTGGTCACATTTTTATTTTAAAGAAAAATCCGAGGTCACCTGAACACTTCTTACGAATTGTGAATGCGAATGCATTAATGTCCAATTGAACGCCGCTGAGCGGTCCTCCGAGTTATCAACTCCTAGCGGGCAAGCAAGCGCGTTGAGACACTTGATCAACGCCTCCTAGATAGAACAAGGCAGCTGCACTTCGACCTGTGACGTTATGCTACCTTGCCCGATTAAAAAAAATTACCTTATGGGGTTTTACGTGCCAAAACCACGATCTGATTATGAGGCATGCCGTAGTGGGGACTCCAGAAATTTGGCCCACCTGGGGTTCTTTAACGTGCTCCTAAATCAAAGTACATGGGTGTTTTCGCATTTCGCCTGCATCTAAATGCGGCCGCCGGGGCCGGGATTCCATCCTTCGACCTCGTGCTCAGCAGCCCAGCACCATGGCGACTAAGCAACCACGGCAGGTCATCGCCCGACTGCCACAGAATCTAATGTAGACACTCCCGAGTAAGCCGCGCTGATTTCGACGTCACTGGTTTCGTCCCGCCGGGCTTAGCAATGGAAATTTAGGTCCAAGTATCATCTCATAAAGCAGAGTGTACAGGCCTGCTGCCTAAGCGACGCCGGCATAGCCCAGTTAGTAGGACACTCGGCTTCTGAGCGTGGGGTAGTAGGTTTGAAGCTCGCTACCGCGAACGTTTTTCCTTTCGAATTTATTCTGTTTTTTATACATCTTTTTCTTTACAGCGATTACTGAGGTTAAGTTGGAACGCAGGAAGGGGCTGGCACGGACAAGGAAAGCGCTGATAACACGTACCTCCGAGAGCGAGGATGACGTGGCGTCGTGACGATGCGCTCTCCCCTCATGCAACACCTCGCGCAGCAGCAAATGTTCCCTTTCGCGGCTCTGCACCCTCGAGGCGCGCACGTTCGTGCGTCGCAGCCAATCGGAATTTAGGTGCCGCTTCGTCTTTACAGACGCCGGCTTTCTCGTTCAATAAGGCATTTGATGCTTTCGCATCAATAGGGAATGTACCATGATTGCATTGTCAGCTTCTCAGGTTAGATGATGATAACTCCTACTGGTGCCAATGTCAGGTAGGGCAGCGCCCAATAAAATACGTAATACAAGTAAGGGACTGCGAGATGTACGCGGATGAACGAGGAACGTTACCATTACCTTTCAGAACTTTGCGTGGCCACCGTTTATATCCTCCTGACACCTCTTGTACATTATATTACACATTGCCTTCAGTTCTCGAATAAAAATTGTAAGTGATTAGATAAAATCATCCCGGAATAAGCGTTCCCTCGTCGTAGTGTCGTTTTTTCACCGTGTGTTCGTCCCTTTTAGCGCTACCATCAGTTTTAAAGAATCCCGGATAAGTCGATTGAATTCGATTTATTTTTACAGCGGAGCTGTATATGGCTGGGGTATCAGAAGTTTTGTGTCCGCACACTAAATCTATCATCAACAATGGCTCATACCCCCGTAAGCAAGCAAAAAATAAAATGGCTCAAAGCACCGTATAGCAGAGTATGCAAGCACTCAGCTGAGCGAAGCCAACAGTGCTTACATTCTTTCTAATCACGCATACAACTTACAGAACAGCATGTGGAAAACTCATTATCAATGGCTCATACACCCGTAAGCAATGACTCATACCCCTGTGGTGGTCGTTGATGATTTCAATGTAGATCCTTCAGGACCGAAGAGGGAGTGGTTTACGCGATTAGCGTTGGAAAGATTTCGCTTGCGATGTCATACCGATCCGGCCCAACTGACCACGCAGAGGCGTACGTGCATCAATTTGACATTCTCGAACAATGTGTGTTTCGCGAGTATGTCGATCAGCGTATGTCATAGCGACCACATATCCATTGTGACCGTCATTACTGAGTGACAATAAGTGATGTAATAAAGTCGTTACCATAAGTTTTCTTACCACGACGTTTACAGCTCCGCTGGTCATCGACCTTCGCAGGGAGGAATGGCCTTGATTTTAACGCGACAGCATTAAGGAGCCCGTGTCGCAAAAAGTCCGGCGTCCCACGCCCGGCGTTAGACGCCACCTCGGCAAAAAGAATTTCGAGCCAAATTTCGAACCACACCTAACCAATCACTTCTCTACCACCAAAGTTGCTCCTACCTTGTCTTTCGTTCTTTACAAAATTATTCCTCGGAATTTTGAGAACGGCAGCCCACAAACAAATGTAATGGAAAAAAATACACCGACGTCTCATGCCCTTTATGTCCAGCTCTTCTCAGACTGAAATATTAAAAGTTCGAAACAGTAACAGGAGATCGACCCACGCAAGAGGCCGCGTTTCTGCCAGGAAGCTTAGTGTTCCTGTATACAGGAACACTAAGGAAGCTCGCCTTCTTGCATAGCGTTCGCAGCCAGCGTTTCCCGGTAAACGTTACGGTTACATAAGCTACAGTTGCCGGGAAGCATGAAAAGCAGTAAGGGTCTTTGAACGTTATCGCGTTCCACTCTTAAAGACTAAGCTTAAGCGTCCTCCATTTTTTTTTTTTTTTCGCATCAGACGTGCACGTTATGTCACGCAGATCCTGCATATTGACTCTGATCTGAACCATTGTGTCCCAACGAAATGCACCAGTGAAGTGTGTTTCAGATATCCCCAAGATAGGGAGGGGGGGGGGGGGGGGGCATCACCGAGGTCAGGCAAGCCGCCTGGCCGACGCAGCGCAACCAAAGCCATGCCGACTGACTGCCGGCCACCCCTTCTTTAATTGGACGCTTACGTAAACACACCCGTGGTCTCTCGTTTCTCCGGCAAGCTACCTGGCGTTATCCTCTTTACGGCAGCGAGAGTAAAGTTGCCGTTGCAAAGAGAAATTGTATGTATTATAGCTCTCCCGAGCACGCGAGGTGCCATCGCGCAGACACGAAGACGTCTCGGACGTCAGTCCGAGACGAGCAAGTGTGCGTTTATACTATTTCTACACGTCGGGAGTGTGCCTGGTTGATTGTGGCATATCCGCGGTCACTGTCGCCAAGACGTCTCATTGAGTTTCGTATGTTAACGGCCATGCTGGTCGAGTTATTCTAGTTATTGATTATTATACTTTTTAACAACTATTTGTTAAAAGTGGCGCTCCCCGTACCACCGTGCGTTACGCGTACGCGGGAGCAAACCGATGCTTCGAGCGCCACTTCCTCGAGTAAAAAGTTCGGAGCCCGGTACAACCAGGGGCATAACGTCCCAACGTAAGCGGAGGAGTTTGAGAACGCTGCCCTTACTACCGGTGTCATTGGTACCGGTACCAGTGACATATACGACCGGTACCACCACAAGATGTGCTGTTTTTACCGCTGTGTTAGGCTGTACTATCGGCTTTTCAGGTTCGTAACGTACCAATAGGTAATAAAAACAGACTTGAAAAGCGTTTATGTACTTTAATTTTTTTTTTAAATATTGGGTTTTACGTGCGAACACCACAATATGAATGCGAGGCACGCCGTAGCATGGGTCCTCGGATTAATTTCGACCACCTTGGCTACCTTAACGCGCGCCCAATGCACGATACGCGGGCGTCCACGCAATTCACCCCCAACAAAATGCGGCCGCTGTGGCCGCGATTCGATCCCGCGCCCTCGTGCCTATAGCATGCGCACCGTCGAAGCCACTACACCCCCACGGCGGGTCGATTATGTCCCTGAGCTGTCTTCGAGTCTCAAGAGGATATGTAATGCAGCATCGCGCAGCGCACGCTGTTTTGCGTGACAATGGCCGAGACATCACCATATGAATAGTCGGGTCGCATTGTGTCGCATTGGCAGGCTGTCCGCAAGAACATACCGGTCCACATTCCCTGCTTGGATGGTCTGAAGTCGCATAGCGGCCTCCACCTGCTTTATTCGCGATTTATTATATTTCTTGCCCGCTGTATGTCTATAGACCGGTGACATGCGTATGATATAATTATAAAATGAACACGCAAGCATTTCGCGGAAGAATGCTAATAGAGCTTGTTTTTCTGTACACCGTCCTACAAACGATTTCGGAATGCGGAAAGACCATGGGACTGGTGCATGTGTCCGTTGAAAAAGTGAAACAGTTACAATGCCGAGTATATATATTGTCACAGGTATAAAACTATTTACACGGTGTATTTACAGGGTGTATATAGACATCAGCCGAGGATCCCTAGAGGCTGTTGCCACTTCGTCGTCTTCAACGTCGACGACCTTGTTCTCTTTTGCCACCGATAACACGACCCCCGGCAGAAAAAGCACCGTCCCGGTGCTTCAGACGGAGCCGTCGGTGAAGGCATAGTAAGGCTTAAGCCGAGAGACATGTACGACGTCAGGTGATGTAGAACTGGGTGGCATGACGAATGTCTCGGGGATTATCTCGGAAGAGACATTGGTCACTTGACGTAGAACACGGTAAGGGCCTTTGTAGCACGGAAGGAGTTGCTTGGAGAGCCCCACTCGGCGGCAAGGGGACCAAAGTAGCACGAGAGAGCCTGGTGAAAAATAGGTGTCACGATGGTGGCGATTGTAAGCGTGCCGTTGAGATTCCTGTGATGCCAACAGACGAGTACGGGCATGCTGGCGCGCATGATCAGCGTGGGCGATGGCGTCGCGGGCATACTCGGTCCTCGAATCCTGTGTCAAGGGGAGTGAAGTGTCCAATGGTAATACAGGGTCACGACCGAAGAGTAAGTAAAACGGGGAATACCCAGCAGTATCGTGGCGTGATGAATTATAGGCGAACGTGAGATAACGTGAGGGTGGGCCACATCCCAGTCCTTGTGGTCGAGCGAAACGTACTTTGATAACATGTCAGTAATGGTCCGATTAAGTCGCTCAGTAAGGCCGTTGGTCTGGGGATGATAGGAGGTAGCCAGTTTGTGCCTGGTAGAACATGAGCGTAGGATATCGGCGATGACTTGGGAGAGGAAAGTACGGCCGCGGTCAGTAAGGAGCTGTCGCGGGGCGCTATGTACTAAAATGATATCCCGGAGAAGGAAATCTGCGACGTCGGTTGCGCAGCTCGTGGGAACTGCCCGAGTGATGGCATAGCGTGTCGCGTAATCAGTAGCGACAGCGATCCACCTGTTGCCGCAGCCGGACTCGAGGAAAGGGCCAAGGAGATCCAAACCCACGCGAAAGAATGGCTCTGGTGAAATGTCGATCGACTGTAAATACCCGGCAGGAAGCGTTGCTGGTTGCGAAGTTGACAGGGCTTGCAAGCAGCTACATAGCGCCGTACGGAACGTGTGAGGCCGGGCCAGTAGAAACGGCGGCGCACGCGGTCGTAAGTGCGAGCAAACCCAAGGTGTCCGGCAGTTGGGGCGTCATGAAGCTCCGGAAGCACGGTTGAGCGGAGGTGTTGAGGAAGGACAAGGAGAAGGGGAGGACCGTCAGGATGAAAACTGCGTCGGTATAATATGCCGTTGTTGATAACGAACCACCGTAACGATGGATCAGTAGGAGCAGATTCCATGCGGTCAATGAGGGTCCTCAAAGTAGCGCCATGGCGTTGCTCGTTGGCCATGTCCAAAAGCTGGGAAATAGAAAGAACACTTGAGGAGGCGTCCATGTCGGTGTTGGCTTGCGTGTGTACAGGGTAACGGGACAAGCAGTCGGCGTCCTTGTGTAGGCGACCAGACCTATACACCACCGAATAGGAATACTCTTGCAGCCGCAAAGCCCATCGCCCAAGCCTCCCTGTGGGATCAATTTTCTTTAAATGGCGGCGTAGGCGGCTGGTCATAATCGATATGTGTGCTCCGGTATTTACGAGGGCTGTGACAGGTGTGCCATCAACTTGAACGTCAAGAAGGTTACGTCTTGTAAATAGCGTCAAAGGAGGATTTTGCAGCGAATCCGACATTGCAGCACCACCTCGAGGTGCCGCATTGCCTAGTTTTCCTGCTGGGACGGTCCTGGGTAGGTCGGCGACGGCGACCGCTGAAGTTGGGGCGTACGTGGCTGGCGACGTTTTGGCGACGGCGAGCGAGCGTAGCGGCGAGTCGAGGTAGTGGCGTCGGAAGCGTCGTAGAAGCGACGGGGTGAGGGACTTCGGGGCGAACTTGAATTCCTGAAGTGGTTTCGAGGAGGGGACGACCAACTGCTGCGGCAGTGATGGGAAACGTGACCGATTCGGCCGCAGCAGAAACAGATCGGCCTGTCGTCAGCTGTACGCCAGTCCGAGGGATTCCTGTTAGTGTAGGGATAACGGACACTGTGGGGTGGACTACGATAGGACCGAGCCATAGGAACAGGGCGGGTGTCAAGACGATTCCAGGAGCAGGCGTCGGGAAGACCCATATTAGCGATTTCCTGGCGAACGACGGACTGGATCAGCGATATCGTCTCAGCAGTGTTGTTCCAAGACGTCTGTTGAGGCGAGGCAGGAAACGCTGCTTCGAGTTCGCGGCGTACAATTCGGGTCACGTTTTCACTTGATGGTGGCGAGCTAGATTGGTCCGTGGGGTCGGTACAGGAAGAGGTCGCTGTAGTATTTGGAAGCCGTGTAAAATGATTGTATATGCGGCGACTCTTCGCCTGCTCGAAACGGCGGCATTCCTTCATGATGGCGTCGACAGTCGATAAGTTTCTGAAGACCAGAAGGTTGAATGCGTCATCCGCAATCCCTTTGATAATGTGTCCAACCTTGTCCGCCTCTAGCATGGACGTGTCGATTTTATGACAGAGGGCTAGGACGTTCTGAATGTAGGAGACATACGACTCGGTAGCAGTTTGGGCACGCGTGGCGAGTTGTTGCTTAGCAGCTAGTTGTCGACCGGTCGGATTACTAAAAACGTCGGACAGCTTTTCTTTGAACAAGTCCCAGCTGGTTAGATCTTCCTCGTGTGTGTAAAACCACGTTCGCGGTGTTCCGTCGAGGTAGAAGACGACATTGGCCAGCATTATGGTCGGATCCCACCTGCTCACCTTGCTGACACGCTCATACATCCTCAACCATCCTTCCACGTCAACACCATCGAGGCCGTTGAACTTGCCGGGGTCTTGCGGCTGAAGTAGAGCAACGTACTGGGTATGTGTTGTTGGCATTGCTGCTGCAGATGCGGTGCCTTCCACTGGAAGCATGGTCGCAGGCTGGGTGAGACGTCCGCTGCGGAACTCCGAGGCGAAGACGCGTACCCCGCACCTCCACCAAAATGTCACAGGTATAAAACTATTTACGCGGTGTATTTACAGGGTGTATATAGACAGCAGCCGAGGATCCCGAGAGGCTGTTGCTATTTGTTCTCTTTTGCCACCGTAACAAAAATATATATACATACACATATACATACATACACACACATATACATACATACATACACACATACATACACACATACATATATACATACATATATACATACACACATACATACATACATACATACACACATACATACATACATACATACATACACACACATATATACATACATACACACACATATATACATACATACACACACATATATACATACATACACACACATATATATATATATATATATATATATATATATATATATAAATATATAGTTGTGGTGCCGAAAAAAATACACTGACTCCGTTGCTACAGCACAAAAGAATAAACATGTTCTTTTTTACTGTCAGAAGTTTCGGCCTTTTTCAATATTTCTAAAATTTTTTGCTGCATATGAGCAAGAATATTCGTCAGTAAAATCAATACGGTTATGCAATGAAGATACACAAAGTGCAAGCATATGCACAATGCGCGAGTTAACGGTGCGCACGACGTCCACCTTTAATCACCATGGGAGCCTCAATGTGTAGAAGGTGCAGCATTGTGACATGAGTTATGATATATATAAGAGAGGCCGAATGTGTGTCGAGTGGGCTCCTGAATAACTCTGCAGCATGGTGAACTCGGTTTAATTCAAGGAACCGGCAGGATCGACCTCACAGAGGCGTGACGTAATGCTGACGCATTTCTGCCGCAATTACCGCTAAATCACAGCTGAAGTTTTTCTCTTCTTTTTTTTTTCATGGTCTCATCCTCAAATACACAGTTACGGTGCCGTCAACGGTACTCTATTCTTCCTGTCCTATTATTTTTCGCCTCAAATAACAACCTATCTTAATTAATAGATATAAGTTACTACTCATACTAAATAAATTGTTATGAAGCTCGAAAAATTCTGGGCCTAAACGCAGAGTAAGGCCTATATTCTATATGTGTCTTTGGGTTTCGTGGTACGCCTCATAAGTCAAAAACAATTTTTATTTTCTTTTAGGTTTTACTTGCCAGAACCACGAACTGATCGTGAGGTTACTTGCGGTTCTTTAACTTGCAACTAAGTCTACGTACGCGATCGTTCTTACATTTCGCCCCCATCGAAATGCGGCCACCGCGGTTGCGATCGACCTGCAGAGCTCAGCAGCACAACGCCTTAGCCGCTGGGCTACCTCGGCTGGTGCCTAGACACATCCGGCCTGGATGCCCAAGTAAAACCGTCGTCAAGCATTGTGTCTTAAACGAGCTTTTGAACCAGCAAGTCACTGCACTAGCACACAGTGTCTGAGGTTCGAGTCACACGAGGAAAGGTGCCGTCACCGCGACGAAGTTCAGCAGATAAGCTTCAATATACACGAACGCTTCCGACCTCGCTCAGGCTATATACACACTCTCGTTTTAAGTTATCTCACCCAAGAACCAAGTTTTGCATTTGACTGTTTCCAATCGAACTGTTTTTTTTTTATCGTCGTTTCATTCGTACACGAGCACACGTTAGAAAAGAAGCACCCTATACGCGAGGCGTTGCTCCCCGCACGCGCGACCGCGGCGCTCTTGTCACCGGCACGTGGTGCCACTAATGGACCGGCGCGAAAAGACAGACGCTGACAGCTATGTGACTACGCTGAGTGCACAATACGCCTTGCCAACGAACGCGACAACTCCTCGTCACCCTTTTTTTTTTTTTTTTTGGCTCGAGTCCATCGCGATATAGTTTGCGCCGGAACTGGCGCGGGTGACTCCGTCCCAGGGCGCGAGTTTGCGGGCGGCTGTCGGTCGGTCGGTCCACACTCTGCGCGGTACGTTGAGCAAACGAGGGAGTCGAGCGTAAGATCACTCGCTTTTTCAGGCTAAACCGCCGGCTCCTTCGCGCTGAAACTTCGAAACTGTGCTAAGACCTAGCTTTCGCGCGCGTGCATGATGTGTACAGCATTCACTAAAGAGTAAGCGGCCTGAACAAACAGTTGCGAGAGTCTGGAAGAATCCCGCAATCGCACTATCATTGAAATTATGAACTCGTTCCCACGGAGAACATGTCTAGACCCACAGTTCGACCGACTGCTCCTGCCACTTCCCGGAATATGCCTCGGGGCATCACTGTAAATATGAACATTAAATAATTTTAAAAGAAATCAGTCAGGCACATTCCCTTCAATTTATTATTCAGCTCACAAACGCACTGTACCAGCTTTTCCTTACTGTAAACCTTGAACCTGTAGTGCCGAATGTATCATATTTGCTACGCTGAGTCTGACGCCCCAAAAGTCTGATCGAAGCGTGCGAAACCTAATGCAAAGCCGGCAGTTGCGTTTTTGATGTGCTGGAATGAAGTTCTCGCTGTGGATAGCTTAACGAACCAATTACCACGTAATTAATTAGTACAGCAAATAAGTCGTAACTGAAAAACGTTGCACGTTTTTCAACAAGTGTACTCCCCATGGCCAGAAATTCATGACAACATTTTGTTACACTTTTCTTTGATGTGGAACCGCGTTTGGGCCTTACAGGGCACATTTGTACAGTGTGTTATGCGTTAAAAGTTGTGGGTCTCTTACAGCGTGATTCTTTTTGATACATTTATTGCTGTATTTCTTTTATTCGCTGTTATGCCTGTACTCACAGTATTGTACTTTGCCTTTATCGCAACGTTCCTCGCAGTTATTAATTTGTTTTCTTAAACCTTCTATAATACCTAGGCAATCGAGGGTATACCTGGCGCAACTGCACAGCTATATAAATAATAAATGCCCCAGCAAACGTTCGTAATACCACATCTCCAGCAATCTAGCTAAGACCTGCGTACTGGACAGCCCTTGTCCGTGCGACTGGAATAGCTAGCGCTGTCCTCGAGATGATTGCCGCACGCGCTGGAAAAAGCAGGGAAATGCACGCGGCAACTCAGCTCGGTAGTCCGTGTATAAACGTGCACACCGGTTTTCTCGTGTTTGCTTAAGCGGCTTCTCGTACACTGAGTGAGGCACAGAACAAACGGAAGTAGTCCAGACGAGATAAACAAGCCGACTAGCTACTATACATATAGCGAGTATTGCAGTACGCGAGATGTTTAAGTGACGACCACTGCACGCGTCTTAGCAAACAGTGCAATGGCGACAAAGAGGTTACTTGTTTGACATCTTACCATTCGATGCATGAGCATTATATGACTTATGCAATATGAGAAGATTAATTTTAGCACACGTATTGTAATCACGGCACTGGAGTGTTCTAAGACATGTTCGTTTAAAAGGAATCGTCACACTAGCTGGTAGCTTCTAGCCCGACATTTCCGATTAAATGTATTGGTATTCTATACAATTGTCTCCTGCGGTGCGTATGCGGAATTCACTGTGAGAAAATCATACGCCGACGGCCTGCGCACTCACGCCAGTTTGGAAACGCGTGCCTCAAAACTGGCGCGAATCTCAACATACCACTACGAAGTGGCCTGCATTCTGGATTCAGCCCCCACCGCTGCATTCGGCACCCACCGCTGTATTCGGCACCCACCGCTGTATTCGGCACCCACCGCTGCATTCGGCACCCACCGCTGCATTCGGCACCCACCGCTGCATTCGGCACCCACCGCTGCATTCGGCACCCACCGCTGCATTCGGCACCCACCGCTGCATTCGGCACCCACCGCTGCATTCGGCACCCACCGCTGCATTCGGCACCCACCGCTGCATTCGGCACCCACCGCTGCATTCGGCACCCACCACTGCATTCGGCACCCACCACTGCATTCGGCACCCACTACTCTATACCCAGTAGCTGTGGCGTTGAGCTGCTGAGATCGAGGTTGGAAGTTCAATCTTGGCTTCACTTCACTGGAACGCGAAACGCAAGAAAGTTCGCGTGTTTAGATTGGGGTGCACCTTAAGGAATCCCAGGTGATCAAAATTTATCCGGTGCCCCGTCATTACGGCGTGCCTCATAATCAGATATTGGTCTAGGCACGTAAAAGCCCAGAATTTTTACTGACTTGAGTACTCACTAAAGTAAAACAAAGAGCGAAATTGGTTCGGCCTCACAGAATTTGAATCCTATGTGCATACATAGCCTAATGATAACTCCACGTAAGATTTTCTCTGGCCACTTGTAAGTTTCTCTGCATTGTTTTATTGTTATGTGTTATATACCTAAACCGTCGCATTTTTGTTCAGCTGAATACAGACGAAATAAGTTGTGCGTTCTTGCTCATTTTGAACTATAGGTGCATTGAATTTTTAGTATTTTTGTACGCTTTCAATTCTCGGTCTAGTGCACCCTTTGTCCTCGCGCTTATATTTGCGACGTTCATTTCATTACTTACATGTCAGCTTAAGTAAAAATTCTGCCGCCTTATCTAAGCGCAAGCTGTTTGTATTCAGACGAGTATTGCTGCTAACTGTGCACTCTCTTAAGCACTCTAAACCTGTTTCCAACATCGCACAACGTTCAGGCGTCTACAACTTGGTGCCAAAGATTTTTCCTCTAAAAAGTCCACAGGCACAATGTCTACCCAAAAATATGCACTGTTCAGGCGCTAAAAACGTCGCCAACAGACATCGTTCCCACATTAACTCATTTTCGCTTCGTTAACTCGAGCACTACGTAGCGGAATTGCATCCAGTGACGAGTTCATGGCACATACATTTTTGTCTAAACGTTGCGCGCGAGTTTCTGCTCACAGACGTGCTATCCTGATGTGCCACAATAAGCGTATTCCAGGTGCTCAAAGTTTTCTTAGAGCCTCGAAGAGTTGTCACCTGTCAGAGTTCAGCCTAATGTTTCATTCCGGCTAGCAACCGTAAATTTTTCCTGCAGTGTTCACTGGAACGTGTTATCTTGAAGACGCCGTCTCTTTCTTGCCGCCCGTGACATGAAAGCCTATTTTGTTTTATAGCCCGGCCATATGCTTTCCACCGCAATCTACCGAAGTGGGCATCATTTATTACAAGGCCTTTTCAAGGCACCTATTGCAACTGACCTTTTGCAGAATAAAAATATGACCAGATTTGCGGCTAACAACAATTTCTTGTTACCCATGGTTCATACGAATTACGGGAAAAAAAAACATCTTCCTTCGCTGCAATTTCTCTTTGGAATGAATTACCATCAACCATAATATCCTGTACTTCTCTTGCAATTTTTAAAAATCACCTTAAGCATCATTTCCTGCGATAACTTAACTACGATCTGGCGGTGTACCTTCGACTTTTATATCACATGTCATTTCTTGTATTTCATCCATGCTTTCTTCCGACTTTCTTGTATAACGGGCTTTTTCGTGTTTGATTGTAAATGACTTGTCTAATGAGGTATTTAATCTGTAGATGTTGTTTATAATACGCTAATTTGCTGACTATTTATATCGCCATCAATGTTGTTATTATTAACCGAGGGTCCCACTACAGTTCTTTCACTTTGGGACCCTCGTCTGTATATTTGTCATGTAATTACTTCTTTATTTTGGAACCAATAAATCTGAATCTGAATCTGAATCCTCGTGCCTCGTTACCTTCTTACTCACACAATATCCTCGGGTTCTATAATTAGCCGTGTTTCTTCTATCTGACAAATATGGCGTGTGGCGGCCGCCAGGTACGAGTCCAACCTACGTCCGACCTCGACAGGCGTTTACCTAACCAGTCTGGAGACTCACCAGGTGCCTGATCTTACACACAGTGAGCTGAACATTCCAGCAACAAAAAAGGAAAAAAGATAATCGCTCAACAGCTCGTTCCTCCCCACAAACCCCCATTCGCCTGGCGCTTCTGGCGACCTTGAAGTAATAGTCTCGAAGTACGGCGCGCATGCTACATTTCCCAGTATACGTGCTTATTGAGCTTCCTGATGGGTTAGCTTTTCGTCCTTCCAAGTTGCTTATGCATGGGCGAGTAACGCTCCACTCGCGCAGCAAACAATCAACAAAGCAAACGTAAAAGTATGAAAAGAGGAAACAGAGCGAATAAGGAGATGAACGTGGACACAAGTAATGCGCAGAAAGTGGACACAAGTAATGCGCCAAGGGGAGACATCAGAGACGGGTAAAACGTTACATCGTGAATCGGCGGTATCGACGCGTCGGGGATACGAATTATTCATAAGGAGGGAACCAAGCCCCGTACGTGCAGCCAGCATATAGAAATAGAACTGTGATCAATGTTAATCCGATTAGTCTTGGGTGAGGTGGGAGGCAAATGTCCAGGGTTCCCATCCTATGTCCGCCAGTGGCGCGTGCGTGCGGACACACACACACACACACACACACACACACACACACACACACACACACAGACACACACACACACACACAGAGACACAGAGACACACACACACAGAGACACACACACACAGACACAGAGACACACACAGAGACACAGAGACACACACACACACACAGAGACACAGAGACACACACACACAGACACACACACAGACAAAGACGTGAGTGCGCGCGCGGCTATCTTTCTTTTTTTTTACTTTCTATGCTGCCGAGGCTGCTGCACTGAAGGAAGGCAAGTGAACTTCGCGAAAAATAGAGGAATGGATCATAAGCATCAAAGACTTCACGAGAAACGGAGATTTACAAGAGGAGAGTGCGATCTAACACGGTTGTCGGAGAAAAAATTCGCAGCTCGAATTGCTTGCCGTGGCGCACACGTTAATCGAAGATGCTCATGTGCTGTGAAGGCAACGAACAAGCTTGCGACAATACAGCCCATGAAATTCGATATCGCTGCTTTAACGTATGATAGTTTATGAATATGTGCGCAGTCCACTTATGCACAAATTCTTAATCCGTTTCCTGCTTGATTAGACATGTTCTTTAAAAAAAAGCTGGATAAAAACCGTTTATGTCGACGGTATACAGTGCAGGTGTGTTCAATGAGGATGCAACGAATGCAGCAATGAAATAAACACTTAGGATCAAGAGCATAAATGAGAAGATTGCGTCTGCTGGGCTGGGCTAATAGTTAGGGAGTAGACTACATGCATGTCGCTGTCGCACAAGGTAAATGAATAGGAGCCGAAGAGCAAATAAAGCTGTGTCAATTTAGGGCAAGTACTGTTTTCAAGTTATAGCAGGTAGCATCACTTACACCATTCAAAACGTTCCCCCCGCTCAGGCTCATCTATATATGAGCAACGCCGTGGGGGCATTCGCAGGGCGATAACTAATTTTTACACCGCACTCGTTTCTCCACAACTTCGGAATATCTAACATGGTGCCCGACATTCGTGCTATAGGAATTTTCTGCATGTACCACAAGAAAGCAGCTATTTAGCAAAGGGTTATTTCAATTCTCTTGTCAAAAAGAGCATTTAACGCTGACGTAGTCGTGTCGTGAGCCAACCGACTCGCCAGATGTCATTAATGTAAATCAACGCGGATGCTGATGTAAATTTATGCTAAATAATTCAGTTTAAGAAGGTTAAAGGGTATAAATCATGTACAGAACTGCGCCACTCTTCTGAGCAGTGTACGCGACGTCAAAAAGACGACAGTCTTGCCCTTTGCAAGGATTTAGTTTCCACTTGCTATACATTTCATGCGCGCATTTCTACGGACGTGCATTGCTTGCCTAAGTAATCAGCGAGCCTTGTTGATAAGGAGCGTGAGCATTGCAGAAGGGAGGCGACACTGCAGTCTCAGGTTGGCGACGGAATATGTCCTCTATACAAGACTAACGAGCACTTTAGAAGGAAGCTTTAGGTCGAGGCGCACTCCCGTTTACATATTCAAACATATGTAAAATCCAGAAATGCTTTTATGAGACAACTGCCGAACCTATTCAAATGAAATTCCTTGCACTAAGGAAACGACGTCACATTCTAGTGTTTCTAGCAAGCAGAATTTCGATCTAATACTTGAAACTTCTAACAAAATTTCCGAAAATTGACAAGTTTCAAAAAAAGAAAAGGAAGCAAATAGTTTGGAAATCCGTTGTTCTGCACCAAAAACATATATCGCCATTCTGTAAACTTCATTTGTTAGAGCATGTAAAGCGGCAAACGACATGGCATGGATTTACAGCTTGCGTGAATTTGATAGTGTTTAGGTGGGTTTTGTGAAAGTACTAATCATAATTTAGTGGTATGTTTTTGAGCGATGCAACTACCTAAATTTTGTACGCTTTAGATGTATTATTAGGTACAGTTTACATAATTGTGATATTTTTATTGCTGAGTTACAGGGTTGTAAACTACGTACTTGAGTTCTTTTTGCGAATTTCCAAATTTTTACCAATTTTTTTTCAAACATAAATAAATAAAATATTGCTTCCTGCAGTCACTGGGTTTTACTTTAATATTCAACAAATCACATAAACATTGCTGCAGTGTTTGGTGAGAAAAACGATTTTTTCTTTCCTGTGTATCTACTATATACAGTAGGAGCTCCCGAGCTAAAACTTCCTCTTAATGCGTTTAACTGCTTCGTTAGGTTTCATGCCAAACAGTCATGAGCCATTCCACTCTGAAGGTGGATGACCAATGAAGCTGATGAAAACCAGCGCTACAACTGCTGAGGATGGTATCCAATGCTTTATGGCTTTAGAGTAATGGTAGTAGTGTTAGGTTAGAGTAATGGTGTGAATGGGAGTAATCGTAATTTTGACAGCACGCCGCCGCCCATAGCGTTGCTGCTTACAACATTGAAATCAGTTGCAAAGCTGGCAATTTTATATACGAACGGCTAGGGACCTCACTCACCACGTCGCAAGCTGCAATCGCTATGGCAGATTGCGCAACAGCAGTCTCTACCGGGAAACATATGCGGGGAGCGCTACGTGCTACTCATTGCTATCACGAGCGCCGTACCATCAATTATGGGGTTCGGATGCCTTTCTTTTTGTTCGTTATTGAAACGCATGCTGCTCTGTATGTTGAATGCGTGATTCGAAAAATGCAAGCACTGTTCCCTTCACTTTGCTGAGTGCTTTTAGCCTCTGCCTTACGAGGATATGAGCCATTACATTTTTTGCTTGCTTACGGGGTATAAACCATTGATCATGATGTTTTTGTTGACGGAGAACAAAAATATACGGAACCATAGCCATATATAGCTTCGCTGTAAAACTGCGTAAAGGACATGAATAGGTCAGAAAACAAGCATTCGCGTCGTGCTCTCACGCATCCCTGTCTTCTGCAGTGTTTTGAAGGAGGAGGAAGATGTCTTAGCATCAAACCCTTCCTGCTTTACTACTGCAGTCAAAATGGCACGCGGCGTTATGTCCTGCCTCCCCATCTCGACGTTCAACGTATTACATTGTGATAACCAAAGGTTTACTGTTACTACGGCGCAGACACAGCACAGGAACGAAAACGTAGTGGCATCAAATGGCTAATCACGTT
Source organism: Dermacentor andersoni (assembly GCF_023375885.2). Lineage (NCBI taxonomy): Eukaryota > Metazoa > Arthropoda > Arachnida > Ixodida > Ixodidae > Dermacentor > Dermacentor andersoni. The sequence continues at coordinate 35,997,783 of NC_092817.1, forward strand.
ACGTTGCAATTTTCGCTCTGGAGAAACAAGGCCAATAACCCAATGCTGTCGAAGGCGCGTGCCACATGGTGAGTGATTTCAAGCACGCTTACCGCGACAGCATGAGAAAACCTAATCCAAGTAGCACTGAGGGGAAATGCTCTCCCCCTTTCAACGTGCGTGTCCGTTCACATGCGCTGCATCGAGTGCACCGAACTAGCCTGTATAGCGTGCTCATCTGTCATCCCGAAACCCCACAGGCATAACACACCGAGACACTGCGTGGATCGTGGCGTGTCACTCACCTAGCTGTGTCTTCGGGGTCGAGCTTTTCGAGATTTCGCAGGAGCATGAGGAAAGCGATGGACTGCGGCTTGCCATATACCTGCACGAAAGACGGGGCATGCGTGTCTGGCACAGGTACGGCGACGCGGAGGCAGCGGCGGGTCGCCCGCCGTGGCGGACGCCCCGGCGCGACGACGGCCGGGACACAGCATCACCCGGGTGCATGGCGGCCGCACATCGGGAACCGCCGACTTGGGACGTCCCCGCCACCGACCACACAAGCCGGCGCTCAGGGGCTGTCGGCGGAAGGCCCGGCTTCGCCTTTCTTCCCCGCCAGTGGCGCCGCCTCGCGGGCCGCGCACATTTGAGACTTCGACACTATAGGCCATATTACCAGGGTTGTTTGTTGCGCTGATGATGATAATGGCATCATACTATGGCTCATACCCACACTGGGGGATTGGCCAAGAAATGTGTCCTGAAACGTTTACTTAATCTTTTGAACTGTGCTTGTTTCTTCTTTCTTCAAAATTCTGGCACCTACCCACGATGGGGGCAAGTGCCAAAATACACGGAACCCTAGCCATATGCAGCGTCGCTGCAAAATTTCTCTTATGCTGCGTCCTCCTGCAGCGCGATTTTTGCCCTATCCCCCTTGGTGGGTGCGTGCCATAAATTTGGATCATCCTCATCACCATCATCATCACAATCCGTGTGCTGGCATGAGCTACATCTCACTTCCATCCCGCCCACCTCTCACAAGCTACGTTTGCATGAACCCGATAAAGTGAGGCCGAGTCGGCTTGCCGGAGTGAAAACCGGTCGTCCGGTTCTAGTAAACGCCAGCGCGTCGGGCCGCACGAGCGTCGAGATGAGTGCAGTCAATCCGTCTGCAATATGTGGGTTAACTCGTCCAACACGCTTCATAAGACGCATGTAAGCGCAGTCAAGTGGGGCTGGCTCAGCTCGACTTCTGACTAGACCCATTCGCGTCGAGTTCGTGGAAACGAGACTCCATTGTCGAGCATCTGATTTAACCGGCAAGGAATTCGAACGCCATACATGGCAGACTTCATTATTGCGGCGCTGAAGAAGTTTAAGCCGTCAGCGAGGCCCAGAATCGACTGTGCGCTTTAGTGACACTGCATGCCACATATTTTTCGGGTCAATGAGCGCCTGCTTTCTTTAGCCGAATGCATCAGTATCTAACATGTTACCAATGCGCCGGCACTCAAATACAACGTATTAGCTTGTTGTATGACTCGGCCGATTTCCCGTAGAACACATTATTGTACTGCAAGATACCGCAGATGCAATCGTTTGCGTGAAACCGCATAATGCATTTTAATTTGTGACAGGCGGCATTTTGCTGTACATCTCCGTCTTGGTCGTGCAGTTTGTACCGCCAGCCGTGATGTGTTGCAACAAAGTGGGCATACACAGAAAGACATCAGGTAAAGTGGATAGATGCTCTGACGTAGAAAAGTCTGGTACGCTACTACAGATGTTCCTTCCTTCTTTTGTATGGGAGGCTTGTGTGCGTCTGTATGAAGAAAAAGAAAGATGTGAAAATATAGAAACACATCAACGCTCACACACGTAAAAAAAGAAGAGTGCGCACGTTGGGAATCCGAACTACTTTTAAACAACTAAATTATAATCGAGCAACTCTTATTCGTGTAGTACGTAACTAATTATTAATTGGTTTGCTGAACAACCCAAAACTGAAAAATTTGTCCAGCGCATCAAATACGCTACTATGGGTTTTGCTTTCGGTTCCCAGCGCTCAGTCCCAATTTTCAAGGAATCAAATTTAGCGTGTGAAAAATTGTATGTTGGGCTTAGTGGGGTTAATTGAAGACTCCGGCGCACAAGCGGACGAGGACGAAGAACTAAAGCAATTTTCTTTTACGTTGTCAATTCAGCTAGGCAGGGGGGCTTCAATGCAGGTTGCTGAAAATGTCTTTCTCCGAACCAAAATGCCCCCTCGGCGCTCCCCGTACTTTTCGCTGTTCCACATGCAGCATTGGCGGGGGAGCTGCTCTGCTCACGCTTCTCGAGCAAACACGAACGCCGCTGACCTTGACGTCCACGAAGCCATGCGTGCGGGGTCTGCGTTTCGTCTGTCAGCGGAGGCATGCGATTGCTGGCTCGTCGGCCCTTCGCAGATTGCTCGTGCGCGCTTATGAAGCGGTACATTTGTTCGTTTACCTAGAAGGAGTCGCATTCTGTGTGGCGAGCGCCATAGACTCTAAAAGCCCTAATAACATGGTATAATGAAAGCGAAACTGTGTGAATGTTTTAGCAGTCAGCATGTATTGGTGTCTGTGTGCATGCTTTCTTTTTACTTTATACTTATTTTACATTATTGGATTGACTTGAGCGATTGACTTGTGATTTGTCACAGAAAAGCGCAAAACGTGTCGTTTTGTTCCCGTTTTCATTGTTTTATTTTGTTTTGTTTTTTTCTTCCCTATGTTGACTGTTTAAGCCCACTTGGGAAACCACCTTTTGCCGGAACGCAAAAGAACGAAGAGTGTTGTATCGCGTCGCGATAACTGCGCGAAGGTCAAAGAAACGTCGCGTGGTCGAGAACGATTACGTAGCGCCGTTGATCTTAAACACATAGAAACTTATCTGAACAGGACAAGGGGTCACTAAAAGACGAAGACGAAGGAAGTAGCAGTGATGGGACAAGGGAAGCCTCAGCCAGGAGCCACAAGAGGACCTGTCTTCACTGGGTAGTCATGTATGCCCACTGCTTGTCTACATGATAGCGCACGTGCGTTGATGAAGCTTTCTATTTTTCTCTCGCGTCTTTCTATAGCCTGTTCCGCTTCCCCTGTGTAGGGTAGAGAATCGGGCAACCTGCCGGTTAGCCCGTCCACCCACCTACATACCCATTCTCCAGATATCTCCATATATATTTATTGACGTGCAGACCGAACTGAGCATAGCGAGCATAACCGGCCGGTTGAAAGAAATGGAGGAGAAAGTGCAGAAGTGGGAAAAGCTTGATTGTCGAGGAAAAGCAGCTGAGGTGAGCAGACAACTCGCAGAGTATAATGAGTTTTTCAAAACATGTGGACGAACTACGCACAGAAAATGTGTTCTATAGCATGTAGTAATCTTTTTCGCAAACAATTCGAAGAACTTCAGCTCTTTTTTTTTTTTCTTGAGCAGCGCCTTCGGATTCTTGTGTATGATCAAACCTTAGATGGCAAGCTTCTGTGTACAATTTGTTTTATGCCCCGTCATTGTAGGTCTGTTCTGCCTCAGTCAATGCTTTATTGTACAGCTCATTGTTCTCCTACATCCTGAATTATGGCCTCCTCGTTTGAAGACGACGGCAGCGAAGATAAAAGAAATAATATTGGTAAAGCAACTGTCAAGGTCGTTTGGTGAAATAGGAAGTCGTCTAGCGGCATTGTCTGCGGTTGCATGTGGTTTCTTTTTTTATATCCCACGAAAACAGAACTTCTCCGCAGAATTAGCATTGTCAACGTGGTTTAACCGTTTAGTTTCAGACTATCCTTTCTATGCATTAACTTCATTAAAAAAGTGGGTCATTTGGTGAATGTTCGAGGTGGTATGGCAATGCTGCCCAAACGAAGACAAAGCGTAAGAAAAACGGGACATGTGCTGACTAACTTATTTGTTTATTGAAAAGAAGCGAGCGTATATAGAAACAAAACGGAAAAGCGCATAATATCATGAAGTTATCAAGAATGCAACTACGCGCTGCAGTTATTGAAATATCGGTACTCAACGGGCACTAGCAAGTCAAGCTATTTGTCGGTAAGAGCGATAGGTGAATGACTGAAGAAATTACCCCCTTACCCTCTGATATGAAAGGCTCCCATGAGATCGGGGTCAAGCTGTTGACCATGATTAAATATACCCGCGTAAGGTTTTTCACTGCTTTATTTACATATTTTTGTCCGTGCACATGTTCGCTTCTTCTGATAATATAAGTTGAGAGTCAGCGCGCGTCCCGATTTCCTCGCGTTCTGTATTCGTTTCTGTAGCGCTGCCGTGGCACCGCAGTGAAACCAGAAATTGGTGCAGTTTTACTGGCGTTCTCATTAGTTCTTGGCGGCCATAGTTGTAGCGCATCTAATACCTGGCGCACCTTGTGCTCTAGGCTTGTAGGACTGCCACTGTACTTTGCGTACAATGTACGAGAGGACATAGCATACTTAATCAGCAACTGCAGCTTCTTTGCACTTGAAACGTCCGTCCTAATCACCGCATTAAATGTACCTCAGGGTTCACACCTTGAATCAGAACACGTGCCTCGACACGGGCTATAGTGGCTCTTGTGCGTCCCACGATATGAAGGCACCTCCAAATTTTCTGCGACACACTGGTCTCGACGAGATACTTAAATTCTGTATCTTGTGTTGTGTGCGTCTTTAGTGTCGTGTATTTCCCGCGCATATCATTGCACTTATCATCGCGTTCACGCGATATAGCAGGCTTGACGTTCAGCCAGGCAGGTACCTCAAGTTTTTAATTAAGAGCCTCTCCTCCTGACCTCCGCTGCAGAAGCAATTGAGCAGCTTTCGTGCGCGCGGTCAAAGCCACATGGCACAAGCAACCAATTACTCGCACGTCGTTGATCGCAGCCCAGTCCTTGCTGATAGGCGTTCACGCGTTCACCATTTGCAAAGCAACATTTTACAGTCACGTAAAATAAAGGTTCATCGTACTAACTAAGATGGTAAAAGTTTGCTACATATGCTTCCAGATTCCTCGTAACTTAAGTTAATGGAGCAGCTAAGAGCACTTTCTGTCAATGAATCAATGTATTACTAGTATAAACAAATAGTGTTCTTTCTTTTTTAGACAATGCAGATTTTTTATTAAATAACTATGACCGTAAGACACCTTCGTGCCGTCTTCGCATACGAGCTCTACGGCGAGGTGGAAATGATTTGCCCCTGCTTAAGTTACCCTAAAAAGACTAATGAACAAAAATGTGTTGATTTTTTATTATTAACTTTAGGGCAGTTGTTTATATGGAAAACTTGTAGGGCGTCACATATATCATACCCATTTTTTTGGAGGTTGGAGGCCAAAACGAGGCAATACCGCTGCGCGTTGCACGGTAACGCCCCGTAGAGACGTGTGGGGCGAAGTCTGAACGATAGCATGTCGCGGCAAATCGGTGGTCCGACACATCGGCACATGCTTGCCAGGCAAAGCGTGCCGTATCAGTAGCTGCCGCGACTGGGCGAGACGTTCGGTTTCAAACTTCCTCGCAGTTGTCGTCACGGGGCATTTCGGTCTGATATGACAGAGGGGCCGACTTTCCTGCGCTCCCGCCGCGCTCGGTTTCGACATGTCGCGGATTTACTGTCGACAACTCAGTGATAAATATCTCGAATTAAGAGCAAGCTTTAGCTCGGGCCCAACTCCGGCGCGGCCTATTCAAGTACATGTAAAACGCAAAAACGTTTTTCTGAGATAACCCCTGGACCAATTTTATTGAAATTTGTTGCATTTGAGAGAGAAAGTTAAATTCTAGTGACTATTGGAAGCAGAATTTCGATTTAGAGCGTGACTTTGTTACAATAATTTTCAAAAATTCGGAAATTTGAGAGAATAGAAGCACGAAGTTTAAGAATTCATAGCTCTGCATAAGAAACAGATATCGCGGTTCTGTGAACGGCATCCATTAGATCATTGAAAGCGGAAAACTTTGATTTGTCATTTTGCATCTTACGTGAATTTGTTACGTTGTTTATAAGGGTTCTGCAAAAGCTGTATTTCCATGTTATAAAAGTTTTTGAGATTCATGTGTAACATATCAATTTTGTTCGCTTTGGATGTACTATTAGATGCATTACACAGAAATGTATTATCATTTTTGTTGATAAGTTACAGAGTTGTAAGCTTGATTGTTTCGTTTTTGAAAATTTTAGATTTTCACCATTTTTCATAAGAAATTCACAACATAAATTGAAAATTCGAAACCAATAGTCACTACATTTTAAGTTTTTCTTTTTAATGCAACAAACCTCGTCAAATTTGGTGCAGTGGTTGCAGAGAAAAACGAATTTTCCTTTTACATGTATTTAGATAGGGGCACCCGAGCTAAAGCTTCCCCTTATGAGAGATTTTGATATCATTAAAACTGTGGGTGCATCAAAATGTGGCTGCCTTCACAATTCTCCATTTAAACAACTGCCCCTAAGTCACTAATAAAAGAGTTAAGTAACAAATCTTTGTTAACTAGGTTTTTTTCAGAGCAACTTAAGCAGCAGCAAAGTATTTCCGCCTCGCCCTACAGCTCCTATACGACATGTGTCTCACGGTCATAGGCTTTCTTACAAAACATCGGTGTTGTCTAAAAAAGACACCCTGTATATTGGCAATAGAAATTGAGCTGTTTTACCACCACTTTGCAACATTACAAAGCAATGCTGCAGACATATATCAGACAAAAGATTTAGACGCACTCTGTTAATGAATTCTTTCAAACGCACTCTCTCGATTTTTCGCTAATCAACCAGCGAAATCATTAGGAAAGTTTAAAACTACGACGATGACGCAAAAAAAGCCACTTCAGAAACACCGCCCCGCCTTCTTGGATTACGTTGAACTTTTCGAACTTTACTATCATTAGGTACCTCGACTCTAGACGGGAATATTTGCGCTGCTATCCAGCATATGCTTGTATGCTCGACATGATGTAAACTCTAAACTTAAACCTAAACTCTAGAACTCTGAACTTAAATCAGAGGCGTGAGCAGCGACGAGTGTTCCAATGAACTGAAAGATCAGAGCCATCTTTTTCAGGGCACCATGTTCATCAAAGCAACTTTCCAGCGACATCGGACATAATTTAGCCTCTATACTAGCAGCTAGACAGCAGGGAGAAAAATAGGAGTGAGGCGCCAGTTCAGCGATACGACAGCCAAAGCATTTTTAATCTGCAGCGAATGACGATATCGCGTATAGGATGCATTCCATTGCGCGTAGCGGACAAACGACGTGTGCGAACATCGTGCACAGTTTTTTCTCTCTTCTTTCGAGCATCGAATGGCGCGTCTAATTCACATCGGACCAACATAAAGCAGACTACTTTTCGGGCGCTTCTCTCTTTGTCGAGCTAAACTGCTCTTGTGACAATCCGCTGTTTACGATCCCCATTACCGCTGCACGTCAATCAGATCGTCCCCATCTCTGCCGTTTTCCGTATCGTTTTGTTCTCAACCTGGCACCGTGTGTCACGGCCACTTCAATTCGCAAACGGGGAAAAAAATATAATTAAATGTTCCGCCAAAGATCGGCCCTACATAGATGCAACAGCTGTTGTGCCAGAAAAAGCCAAATTTACTTTTCTCTTCTCCGAAGACTTCGCACGTGCTATCCTTTATACATTGACACACTGTCAGCACGCGAAAGCTGAGCACGCGCGTGTTGAGTTATTAAAGTTCTGCAAAGAAACTTGCACCATATGTTTTTTTTAATACTGGTTTTACGTGCCAAAGCCACGATCTGGTTATGAGGCATGCCGTATTGAGGAACTCCGGAAATTTGGACCACCTGAGATTCTTTAACGTGCACATAAATCTAAGTACACGGGTGTTTTCGCATTTCGCCCTCATCCAAATGCGGCCACCGCGGTTGGTATTCGATCCCACGACCTTGTGTTTAGCAGCCCAACACCATCGACATTATAAAGCAACCACCGCGGGTCTGCACCAAAAGCTGTGAATCGCTGTTCAGTAAGCGTTCTACCGCATAAGCAAATATCATGAAAGGTCCAGTAGTAGTCAATATAGAAGCAAATGAAATGTTGCGAGGCCCTATTGCAGGAGCCTAGCTATACCCTTCCCGATGCAGAGGCTTTCTCTCATTGCCTCGACCAATGCCCAGAAGCTATAATTTCTATCCTCCCTTCTAAAAAATCGAAACTGAGGGCCCACGCAACGTTTACGTCACGGTATATTTCTTAATTATTTCGTCTCATTTATTTTTTTGCAACGAGGCGCGTTTCCAGATGAAGTTCTGCGAGCTCCACGACTTCATCCGATTCCGCAGGTTGTTTGCACTTCTGCTGGCTATATATTGTACACTGTAGGTGACACTCGCATGACGCAGCTAGAAGCAATGAGCTACTAATGCATTGTTGCGACTCCTATGGACAACAAACCTGTACAAACGACTTTAGCACTGACAAGTGCGAACAGTTATCCTGCGCTGTGAACGGCAGAGATGGTGTATACATATGCTGTTTCTCTCTCTCTAGTTCCTTATTTTTCTACGGCACCATCCCCCACCCTTCACTGCAGAGTAAGCCCTGTTAGGGTTTTTACTTCGTTCTCCATACACACCCACATCCCCACGCTCTGCTTACGGCTTTGCGAATTTTGACGCGATTAGCATTGTTGTTGGCCTTTACCCACTTTGCAGTGTAGGATGAGTTTGTATTTAGCCTCTTTCAAACCATCTGTAGGAGCGCAACAAATGCTTAAATATTTATCCGGGCGGAATCGAAGCCATCTCGCACGTGTGTCTCAAGCACAACAGCTCGATGCTTTAGCGCTGCGCCTTGAATGCGCGCTGGCCGCGAGGGAATAGTTATCGGCGCTTGCTCACACCGGTGCGCCACGCATTTCGGAGACCACACGCTGACTTCGCAGACGCAGCCCTCGATGGTGGAGCGTGTTCAGCGAGAAGCGCGAGAGAGGAGCCTGGTTGCAGTACATGGTTCATGCGCACCGGATCTCCACCGGTGAAATCTCGGAGGCCACGCAAAAGGAGGGCGACTTCACGCGAACTTCGCGGCGGCGGCGCTAGATGGCGCAGCGTGTCCAGAGGGAAGCTCCATAGAGGAGCCCGGCTGCCGCACACGGCTTATACATGACGTGTTTCGGGAGTGGCAACGCGTGGTGTCTAAATACACACGCCAGTGATGACGCCCTCAGGATAAAAATGCAGATTTCAAAGGCTATGCTTTCGCTGGTTGCATGCGGCGGAAGCGAATGCGGAAGCCGGAAACAGGTCACATACGTCGTGTTTTGGTTCAATACTAACCGAATTAACGTTGACAGCCATCGTAAGATGAACTTTGCCGCATTTTTTTTTTTTCAGCTGGGGGTTAGATTTACCGCCTTTCTTTTCAACTCTGTCTAAGCTTCCCGTCTTTCTTTTCGTCTCTGTCTCATTCTCTTGCGTGCCTTTTCTTCCTATAACGCGGTGCAAGCGGAACTTTCAGGTCGCGAATGGCACACGCGTATCAGCATGACACAGCGTTCTTGACATGAAAATTAGGAGCGCAGACTGTCAAAGCAATGCACTCGACCTAGATTACGATTATTGTTCAGGTGGCAAAATAAGCCTCAAATGGCGTAAATGTTTTAAGGTGTATGGGTGGACGATTTTTATACTAGCTTGGGGAAATGCTTTGCCGGGAGCTACGGGCGCCGAGCGTTCATATGAATTTCCAGTTGCCTTTTTGGCGTAAATATGTGTAACCTTCACCGCTTGATCGACGCAGAGCGCTTATCTGTTTGCAGTGCTTAAATCAGGTGAGGGACCCTTCTAAGAATCGCGAACAACGGACGAGACAATCGTTCAATATGTTCGCTCAGCGCCAGTCAGGAGTGTTTCGCGTGTTCTGTGGCAATGTTTTGAACCCTTTTATGGTGACTACATTTTGACGTAATAGACTTCCCGCTGTCGTTTTGAATAGCATAACTACACACAAAATCACGTTACTTTTCGAATCGAAATTGAGTTCCACGTAACTACGTTACTGTTGTACGAAATGATCGAAGGTGTGCGAGTCATGTCCATTCATCCTTCGTTAATATACAGTCCCTTTTCTCGACAAGCTTACTAACAAAACAAATAACTATACAGAAGCTTTGTCATTTGGTGCTAGAGGAGTTCCACATGGGTGGCGCGGGCCTAATGGTTATGCACGTATGGTAATGCTAGCTGATTTTCTGTACCGGCATCGTTCGGCCCATGCCAGGTAACCAGTTGCAGACTGTAATTATGTTTGAAGAACACTTCCTCCGGTGGGCGTCAGCGGACACGACATGTGTGTAACCGCCGACCTTCCAAACCACATGGGTCTGAAGGATTGAGGATGTATGCTCAATGGATTACGTCATCGCGCACATGCTCGGAAGAAGCGGTTTTTTTCGTGTTACACACACGTGCTACTGCAGGATGCACATGCTACGATACAGTCACATGACAACACGGCCCACTTCTCCCCTGCGTCGGCTTTTCGCCCTCCTCACGTTTTTACTTGGCTTTCCATACACGCCCGTAACCCCACGCGTCGCTTACGGCTCGCTTTTATAGGCTTGAGAGAGGCAGTTCAATAACTAAAGAAGTTAGCCTAGGTACAAGTTTGGAATGTTACTCCAGGCTTAATTTATGATGAGGAACGGAACAAACAGGGAAAGAAAATATGACAGAACTCACACGCAAATACAAACACATAAGTGCGACGCACTAGCACGCAAACTCGAGGCCGTTTACGAAGTCTCGTTAAGTCCTATCCCTATTGATCGCTCCCCATCCTGGTATTTCGTTCCCAGTCAATCCGTGCTGTTGCAGTCCTCGACGTTGTCCTCGCGATGTAACCTTCCGTCGCGCTTCTCCCTGGGCGTGCGGGTACCTCATTGACGTGCGATTGATGCATGAGAATACTTCAGCTGCGGCACTGAACGACTTGACAGAGGCTTTTTTTTTTCGAGTTGTCGGAAAACATGCGCAGCGTCAGACGTCCAGCTGCTCCGCTTGTCCACGAGCGACAGGTGCTGGGATTGGCTTTGCACAGGAATGGTACGTATTTTGTTTGTCCATCTCTCTTTCCTTGATATCGAGCTCTCGATTTTCGAAGCTGCCCTTATGAGAGTGACGCACCCGTTGCTTTGAGGACATCCATGTATACCTTGTCTGCCTGCTTTTAGGCGGATGCTTTCGCGGAGTCGGAAGCGGGTCCAAGTTCAATATGCCCGCTGCAGCTTTGCAACCCACTGGCTCGTAGAGGTCTGGGGCTGTGGTAGATGTACTAAAGAGACAAAAATCTCACAGAAAGATGATGACGCGGGTATGTCGGAAGTGACGCAATGTCAGCGACGCGCAAACGCACTTGGACGACTAACGGTGCATTAGACTTGTGTCTACCGTGCTCTAACTCGGTTCACAGTGACGCGACGCCCTCTAGAGGTTGAAGCCAAAGAAAGCCCGCATCAGCCGAACGTTCGGCTCCTCCCAGAGCAATGGGAGTAGCCACGTGATTGAGATTCCGTAGCATTTAGGTGGCGCTCCCAGCTCAAAGGTGGGAGCGCAGCAGAGCGCTCTGAGCTGTAGCACGGCTATCTGAATGAACAAGGTGAATATGTTCCAAACGTTCGCTTTCGACCAACCGAATGTAAACAAAGCGCCCTAGAGCGTTCAAAAGCGGCCACTCGAGGTACCGTAAGGAAGAACACAAGAAGCGAGCGATGTCCGTCAAGTGGAATTTACAGTCTTGCTTCGATAATGCTGTCACGACGAGAAATGGTGTTCATTGATGGTTCATAGTTTTTTGTTGGTGTTGTTGTTATTGTTCATGTTACCTTAAGGTCTTTTGTTGACTTGCGGCCAAATTAATATTAGCACGTTCCTTTTTTAGGGGAGGAGGGGGGAAGGGGTGCAAACTTTCAGTTGATAGACAGCGTCCGTCTTGTGGATTTTTCACTAGTCGTCTTCTTGCCTTTGGGCACTGCTTACAGTCTAAACCTCCTACACAATCACAGCGTCTACAATACTGTCACGTGACTAGATAAGTCGATCCACGGGAAAAAAATGGCCGAAAGTGCGCTCAAACGAAAGTGTGCGAAATCAAACATGGCACAGAATGAAATCACAGGCCATTCAAACAACTTACTGTGCCCATTAACGCACCGAGACACTTTTTGTTTCCGTTTCTGGGAGACGCAGATTTGTTTTTACCATAACTCTTATAAGCGACTCGGTCAATCAACTAGCCACATCAGATATATGGAAGTTACAAGGTTAGCCTCGCCTGCAGAAGCAAAACATTCTCTCACTCAAAAAAATAAAGAAATATGCAGGAACATGGTCACGTGCCCGCAACTCAGCGCTCCTTCTTACAAGCCATCAAAAGAATGCAACCGAACACAGAAGGAAAAAGAAAAAAAACACAGCGCAATGTGCCCCCCTTACCCTTCTCTCCTTTCTCGCTTCACCCTGCATCCCTTTCATCTCTGTGATCGGTTGTACCGATCGTCCAAAGTAAACAACTCAGCCAAATTGTCATCATGATTTACCACGCCCCTCAGCAACATAACAAACTTGTCGCACTCCCACAAGAGAACTCTCAGAAAGAACATGATCTCACCTTGTTCATGACGGCAGCGAAGGCCTCGTAGTGGTTTCCCGAGGCCGTGAGTCCTAGGCTTAGCGCGTGCTCGTCATCCGCCTCGCGGGTCGTCTCGAACACGTGACACTGGATGAACAACTCGTCGTCGCCGGAACGACGCAGTGGTTCCACCAGCTCCAGGAAGCCCAGCCCTGAGCGCGAAAAAGGGGGGCCCATAGACTGGCTGCGATAGTCGCATCACGTTTCCGCAACGCTTTTCACCCAACAGTCGTATATAGCCTTCCTATAAACGAAACAATCGCATCGCGTTTTCGAAAAGCCTTTACGCCACAGCACCTGGCTGCTACAGGCTGGGTACGTAACACAGAATGCTTAAACGTATGCGCTTGGTCGCGGATGCGCATGGTCCCTGGGATGAGTGCTATACGTTTTTCCGTCCTTTAGCTTCTTTCTTCTTTCTTTTGCTATTAGACGTGCTGCCGCGGCTCGGATAGAAAGACATATGGCGCGTCCAGTTCGTCGGCTGTGACAGAAGCGGGCGACGCCATGGCTCAAGCGAGGGGCCTCACGAGGCCTTCGAGCGCCGCGCACACAGCATTCCAGAAGTGCGCTATCTCGAGCACAGCTTGTAAACAGAGACACTCGATGTGCGTCAGTGTTCGCAGAACCACGGCATGCGCGGCTTTGGCCGGCATGTGACGCCATGTCATAAATGAAAGAAAAAAAATACGAAGTGGCGCTGCAAAAACTGGATTGGGAAGCCAAAACACAGATGCACAGGCAAACCAGAGTTTCGAAAGGGACGCGTTACGGCCAGTATATGCTTTCATATCACCAACATGTGACAGGCAATTCCGCGCGGCATGCGCTGACGCTAAGTACGACAGCTTGCGTGGATATGCGAAGCTATATGCCGAGCAGTGCCTGCCTGTCTGTCTTCCAGTAACAGGGTACAGAATAGCCGAAAGTGACCCATAGGCTGAAGTGATAATATAAAAGATAAGCAGGTAACGTCGTGATCAGAAAGAATTGGAAAGAAATTGCGCCGACGTGGTACCAGAACGTGGCGCCTATAAAAAGCGATTAGCTTTTATTTTTCTTCGCTAGCACCTCAGGCTTGCGTTTTTCAGCAACGTATTTCTGAGTACGCCTACAGTGAACAAGGATGGCTGTACTCCGTATACTGTGGTGCAATAGAAAGCAGAATCGCTTGTATACGTAAGCTAGAGGTAAGCAAAGTTCAAGTGAATCTTCTATAGTCTGCGTCGCCGGGAACTGCGTTAGTGATGATATCTCTTAGGACGCTCTGAAAATCAATACTTACAGGTGCTTTTGCATTGTACGGCTTTAGTATCGCGGAACGCGTCACTGAAGTAGTAGTTTTGCCAGTATATCACTGCGGAAACTCTTTGGCCCACAGCAATGTCGCGCAAATGTCCATCCCATTTTCTCGACAGGACACTAATGCGCTAGTGTACACACTATTGTACGAAACCACTAGAACAACTGGGCGCTGCCGGCTCACTGTCATCGACGCCTTTACGGATTACTCATACATATGAAATTATGAATGAAATTATGAATGAATGAATGAATGAATATTTTGACAGAGAGAAAAAAAATACGAAGAATCTCTGTCAAATTACCGCCCAAGATCAAAAGTTATGCTAGCTTGCTTCACTGATTACGGCTAGGTGTGGCATTCACTCAGCGATACCTACACCTTATTGACCGTGCAGACAGTCCGGAGTGCGAGGTACTCGAGACAATTGAACACGTCTTGTGCATTTTCCCGCCATATGCTGCTCAAAGTCAACCACTGGTACAACATTTGTTCAAGTATACTAGTGAACCTTCGTCTGAAGAGGTCCTGTTGGGACCTTGGTCAGATTATTCTCTGCGTGATGTTGTAACATCTCTAATCAAATTCTTGCATAAGAGTAGTCAAGATTTGAGAATTTGAAGAGTCTTCGCATTTCTTCACTCATCGTCATCTACGGCCACATCACTAACACCTCTCCCTCTCTTTTCATTCCCATCTCGATTCCCTAATTTTGAGAAGCTCGTCAGAACGTTGATTCAGGCTGACCTCTCAGAATTTTACCATAATCTCTCTCTCAGTCTCTTTCTCTCTCTTGGTGGGCACGACGCAGTCGCTCGACCCCATAATGGGGAGTCATAGCAAGTAAGAAATGTCGCACCAGCGCAATACACTGAACGGGCACGCGGCCAGTGCGCTTGCTCGGCCATCTCGTAACCGGTTCTCTGCAGGCGCAACCACACGGCGTTCTTTTCGCGTATACCGTAGAATACTATACTTGCTTACCATTGACGAAACCTGTTCGGAGTGAGCTACAACGGTTGCGGCTACACTGGTGCGCGTTACGTCAGAGTGAGATCGTAGTGTCGAAGAGAGTGGTCAGTCGGAGATAACCCTTTGCTGTCGAGAGCGCGTACTCACCGAGAAGCTGGTTGCGCAGGCGAAGCCGCTCGCGAAACTCGTCGGTGCTGATGAGTACGCAGTTGATGAAGGCGAGCACAGTGGCGGCGTAAGGCAGTACCTCGGGGTGCGACAGCTCGTCGACGAGCACGCTGAACCGGTGCTGCCTGCCCGTGGAGGCGCGCAGGTGGTCGAGCGCGTCCAGCGCCAGAGCCTGGCCTCCCGGCGCGTACACGCACACGGCCGACAGGAGCTCGAGCACCTGCTTGCGCACCACGCGGTTCGGGCTGGCCAAAGCTGCAACAGGGAGAAGAGGGGAAGATGACTTTTACGCGCTCAGTCGGCGATTTCACTCCTCGGACGCGACAAAACTTGAAACACAAGAAACGAGAAAGCTAGAACAAAGATCACAAGAAATTATGGCCAGCTGGGTTCCACCCCGAAGCCATTTCTTCATGCGCAGCCCCATGATGAGCCGTGGTCGTTGCCTATATGTCCACTTAACAGCACCTTCTGCAGTGGCTCAGCGGCTGTGACGCTATGTTGCTGAGCCCGAAGTTAAAGGTTCGGTGCCCAGTCGCGACGACTGCATGCAGAAAGGAACGGGATGCAAAAACGGTCGGGCATGGGACTTACGTTTGGGCTTACGTTAAAGGACTCTTGGCAGGTCAAAATTAACCTGGGGCACCACGCTACTACGTTTCTCGTACCCCTTGTGTTGCTTCAAGACCTTAAATTCATTCATTCATTCATTCATTCATTCATTCAATCTTTTAAAATTTTCTTGCCAGAGAGTCCTGTCATAACTGCTGCCGTATCTCACCAGATAATGGAAGCTAAGCAGCATTGTGCTTGACGAGTCATTAGGAGGAAAATTACCTGCGAACACGAAATGTAGATGAACAAAGTGGAAAGTGGAGCTTTAATGCACCCTACATCAACAAAATTTTATCCGTCTCGGTGGTGTAGCCAAAGGGTCAGAGATGGACAGCATTTTGTTTGTCTATGGTGCCACAAACTGCGCTTCACACTCCGTTGATTTCATGGTGTTCACGGCTCTGCTTTATTTTTTCTAGCTTCTGTGCGAGAGTGATGAGTGTGCTTTTATTATTTGTTTATTTTCCCTCTTCTTTCGACCTCTTGTTATATATTAAACATGTAGTAGCATGCCAACGCTATCGCTCGGCTAACCTCTCCACCTATCATTAAAGCTTATCTCATCAGCGCACACTTGTGCTTTGACATACTTGTTGCGCATACGGTTTCCTTGTGATACATTCTTGGGATACGCAATTTGAGTACACGGTGAGTGGGTGGTCTGCAAATAATGTAACATGGCAGTGCACATCCAAGAGAGTATTGCCCTAGGCTAGCGGCCTGACATAACGCACCAGTAACATTCTGAGCGGCGTAGCTCAGAGCCCAGAATGAAAAAAACATTTTTTGTTCCCTACTGTACATGGAAAAGTTGAGGAAAACAGAGTAACGTTTAGTTGCAGATACCTTTGTAGAATATGATGTAGAATTCAGTATCGATTAGGGTTGAATTTGCGATAAGTTTCATGTTCTTAAGAAAAAAGAAGGAAACGAAAGCGGGCGAAAAGACAACGTGCCACCGGTGGAAGCCGAACCCACAACTTACGCACAACACGTGCGATGTGCTATGGAAATTCAGGTATGGTGGCAGCTGTTCCTCCGTCTTGTTTGTGGGATATATATATATATATTGTACAGTCACCATCCCACTTAACCCTTCTTGGTATATAGCAAGAACACACTCGCACACAAACACCCAAGAAAGCATCCCTCCATCAAAATCTAAAGAGGATGCCGCTGCCTGGCGTAGCCTCCAGACAGGCACTTACACGAACCTACACATATTACATCGGATACACCCGACAGCCTACAGGGACGAGTGCCCGTGGTGTGGGGCCACACCAACCCTATACCACATTACGTGGGAGTGCACACTACACAACACAGAACACCCAGACACGAACACCACGAGACAGCAATGGGAGGCACTGCTGTCCAGCTCGGCCCTCGACGGCCAGCTGAAGCTGTTAAAAAGAGCCGAGAAGATGGCAAGAGTCAGCGTAAGCTGGTTTCCAGCTCACGTAGGGTCGGTCGAGGGTGCTCCCCCGAACCTCAATGAGTCTGCTCACGAGGCTGCGCGTGAACTCACCGACCGCGCTTCCTCTGCAAAAAGCACCGACTCCCCTCCTCCCTACGGCCACAGGGACGCTCCCGCTACTCACAACGAGATTATTAAATTCTTCTACATGTCTAGAAGGGTCTTTCCACCCCCTCACCTCAAGCTGAATAGGGCGCAAGCCGTTTCGCTTAGGCTTCTGCAGACCAGTACGTATCCGTGTCTGTCCGTTCTTCACGAGGCTAACCCGGACGTGTATCGCGACGACGCCTGCCCCTCCTGCGGGCAGACCTCCACTCTAGCGCACATGCTGTGGGAGTGCGGGTCGACATACGCCAAGTTCATCAAGGAGGAGTGGGACTCGCTTCTGCGTAGCCCCGCTCAAGAAAAGCAAATCCTGGCTGTCCGGCGTGCCCGCGACCGGGCCGGTGGGCTAGACCTGCCGGTCCCGACGTGGGACTAGCCAGGTGCGCGACGAGTTCGCGTCCTCGCCGGACCTGCAATAAAAGTTTCTTCACTCACTCACTCAGAGTCAGCGTATCCCTGGACCAGGGGCCCCGACCATTAGCGGTTTTTCTGATTATTCTTTTAATAAAGTTTATCTATATACATCTGCGGACGGACCTGAACAGTTATGGTTAGGGTGCCTGATTGAATGTGCTATCGTTTAACGCCTCTTCCCTCCATAGGATTCAATGTTTGCTACTTACAGCCCGAGTTTGCTAAGCTGTAGAAGTGTCTTCATTGTTCGGGTCAGGTCTGACGGCGACACACATAATCTGGCCCTATACCCCTGGAAGGATTAACCAGCGTCACTCTTTAACCACGGCGGTGGCACGGTTGCGAATAACGCCCTGGCTAACCTGACCTAAATCAAATCGGACAGTACGCAATGGCAATCTGCGAGCATTGGTGAGAAATTGAGAATGTTCCACTTTCCGTTAGGGCATTTCATTCGTTCACGCCTTCTCACTTAAAGCATGAAAATACAACATGGGTATTTTTTTCTCGATACTTTATGGAAGTTTTCCAAAGGATCGTGCGGTTCTCTATCGGCGAGGGTTAGTCCAATTGTGCAACAAGTGTCCACATACTCGAGTGTGTGGGAATGCGCGATCCCGTGTTTGTGTGGCGTGCAAAACACACACGTTCTCAAGATAGGCCTCCGCAAGGGGACAGAACTGATTTTGTGCTATACATATCAAGCTATCTCCAAGAATCCTAGAAATCTTATCTGGCCCGTTTGGTCACTTCGAGTGATTCGTGCTGCTGCTGGTCATAGGACTAAACGGCGTACCTCGGCGCCGTTGAGTTTCGCTTCTGCGGAATATTTGTTTTTTGAGTCAGATACTGGTAGGAAACCCTTAATGTGGGCCTGCGAGCGTGAGCGTGTGCGTGCCTGTGTTGCAGTGTTACGCCTTAATGCTGCAAAGGCGATTGCTGCTGCTTCCTTTCTAGTTCTGAACTCTAATAATAACTATCTGCCTCGTTCACTTCCCCGCTGTATCCCTAGGCCCGAAGTATATACTCTACTGGTCGGTATAAATTTAACGGTGATGAGAATGAACGGTGATTTCGTCACCATTTTTCTAAAGCATTGTCTAAATGCTTGCTTATTCGTTCATTTATTTTTCTGTGCATCTTTTTTTGAGCTGCGACCTGTGTTAGTTATAACTTTATGATAGCCAATAAGCCTATTTAGTTGTCAACTTTCCCATTTCTTCACAGCCATTTGGTGACAGCAGCGAGCAACACAGTTTTGCTTTCCGATCAACAAGCGGGTATTTCATCACTTCACATACGTTAACGCAGCGGAAATGCGCTCTCACCTTCTCTTGGCTGCTCATTAATTCCGCAGTACATGCATGGCAACGAATGAGCAAAGGAAAGGGACGGAAACGGGACGGCGTGCACACTCATTGCTTGTCCAGCAAGACGAGCTGTCTATTGTACGCACTTGGTTTCGGGGCATTGTTGAGTGCCTTGTCAACGGGCTTTTGCACTGAAGGCTTTGTCCGCGCGAAACAACGAACAAAAGTAAACGAAGAATGGTAGGCGTGCCCTACTTTGGTCACGGAGAGAGATATGTACGCACGTCGGCTAAGCTACTAACCGAAGCTGAAGGTTTATAACACGCAATAATTGGCGCCGTCCGGGAATCAGAGGCTTTTTTTTTTTCTCGCATATTCGGCGTTGTCGCCTGCTTACCACTTGAACATACCGCTTATTTTTTTTCTTTACAGGGCACTCGGGGCGTCTGAATGGACTCGCAAGAAAACGTACGTACGTGGCTCAGGTCTGGCTTTCCTTAAAACACAGAACGTCAGACACAAACACAAACGCTTGTATTTGTCCCTTATTTCATCATAGTTACTTCCCCTTGGCGCTTTTTCGATGTCGCAATACAAGAACTATAGCCCAAGTACAGACCCTATAGTTCGTGAAAGGAAGGCATACGTCATCGCGTGCCTGCTCATACACCTACATTTCCTTAGAACCTTAGTTTCCGTTACCTTCCAGTAACCAACGCGCGCACCGATCAAATCACCTTACCCGTGGCGAAACGTTGTTCTTAGCTGCCAGCGGAGATGGGTTCAGCACTGTCCTAACATTCACCACGGTCGCGATTTCCCCCACTTTCGTATACAAACAGGTAAGCGGTGGTACGCGCGTGAGCTGCGCTGTAAGCAAGCGGATGCAACTCGACATCGTGGTGGAATTACGGTCGCGTCGTGTATAAATGTGTGTCCGCGCAGACCCGTGCGAGAGGAAATTGGTGGGGCGTTCTCCTCGGGATTGCGTACCACTGAAGGATTTCCGGATGCCAGAGACGGGTCCAAAACATCCGCGCCTCGTTCAAGTGACGCAGCTGCTGCTGCTGCCTTTGAAGCCTTTTTGAGCGCACGCGCAAAACAGCAGGAGTTGGAGTTACTGCAATGCAACTTGTTTTCAAGGGTACTATAGCGTAAACAATGAGCTGTACATGTGCCCCTATTCAATGCGATATATACGTATGTCGTTGCTGCCAGTACTTTATGTCTAACTCAGCGCTATGCATGAATTTTCTCTTTCGTGTGGCCTCGCACGCGCTTGTGGTCATTTGCACATTCCGCTTTCTTATTTTATTTTTCCATTTGCCCATGTAATTCATTAGACCGTGCAATAGCCAGAAAACGAGGACACGAAACTGAAGTGAATGCGAACAAGTACATGTCGTGGAATAAGGACTCTTCACGAGCGTCGCGGCGCACTGCACTATACAAAACTAACCCTTAGAGTCCTCCCCTTACGCCTTTTACGCTACATAAGAAAGCATAACAAGCAAATGCCCGGATTACATGTGGTATGTCTTCTGACAACCGCTATGTATGGCAAATGGCTTGCATGCAGAGATGTCAATCAACTTCACCACGGAAGACGAAGATGAGCATTATCAGACCAAACGCTGCCGTCAGTGCTGTGAACGCAGACTAACCGTTCGATCAATAACGTACGTACGTTCGTTCGTCATTGCAAGTCAGTTCAGTCATTATCAGTCATTAATACTCATTACTAGACATTTCTAACCATTTCTTATCAATTGTGGTCATTACAAGCCGTCGTTGGACACACTGGTCGTTTCGGAGTCATTAGTAGTCATTATGAGCCATTAGTAATCATTATTAGTGATTACTAGTCATTATTAACCTGTCAATCTCTTATAATATTATGATTCACTAACTGTCACTGTCAATTATTTTTCATTACTTAATCTGTCTTCATATGGCGTGATGACGCTTCGGCGGACACTCCGGCGGTCAGGTCTGCTGACACTAACTTCACCATGAGCCTATAAAGGCTTTTGCCATGGGCCTAGAAAGTCTTTCGCCTTAAAACACAGCAGCGGGAGCATAAATTTTGATCACAGGATTATTATTGACCACTGCGATTGGATCTCTGTAAGAGGAACTCCTCTGAGAGGCCACCTACGACAGCTTGCCTGCTGAAAGTTGGGCAATATATTTAACCTATGCACACCACCCCAAACCTCATAGGAGTCTCTTTTTTCATAAATGTTTTTATCTCTCTCGTTAACACAAAAAACCTATGTTAACGCGCTGGCCCTCTTGCACTTCGTCCACATATGGCAGTCTAAACCGTGACCTCGGTCTTAGCGTCACAACGCCACGGTCTCCGAGCAACCGTGGTGGAAGCCGTAAACATGCCCCTATCTGTCGCCAGCCAACAGTAAAATCCTCGTCTCGGAGATGTGTAAAAGAAGCATACTTGCTTTAACGGCTAGTATACGGTGCGTTATGGCTTCAGGACGGCACTGGTATACGATACCGGGGCCCTCTTGGACGATT
Source organism: Dermacentor andersoni (assembly GCF_023375885.2). Taxonomy (NCBI): domain Eukaryota; kingdom Metazoa; phylum Arthropoda; class Arachnida; order Ixodida; family Ixodidae; genus Dermacentor; species Dermacentor andersoni. The sequence continues at coordinate 36,019,346 of NC_092817.1, forward strand.
ACAGTGGGGAATGCTGAGCAGAGTCGTTGTGTAAAAGAGGGACGCTACAGACAGCCGTGCGCGCGTCATACACAAGAACCGCGATTAAGTGACACGAGAGATGATGGAAACGGTCAAATATGTGTCAGCGCTCCGTCCATCACCCCCGAGACAAAGGAATGCCAATATCTTGGCAGCAAGATTGGATAACGGTGAACGTGGATACATGTATTAGCATCTTGTGCATGCGTTTTTGTCGAGAGTCCTGATATATAACCTTTGAACGTCATTAAAGATTCAGCTGGTAGTTCAGAAATGTACCGTCTTCTTTCCGTGTTGTAGAAGTCAGGGTCTGCTGATTTCCCGAAAAGTATGAGCCAACTAGCTGAGCCGAGAACCATCATGCCTGCATAGTTATAACGTGTATTGTAGCTGCCATCGCTAAAGAAACTTTGTTGGAATATATCTAGGGTCCTTCGTTTTTGGGTTTTATGTATATTTATGGTTTTTAATTTTTATGTATGTTTATGTATCCTATGTATGGTTAATACTCTGGCGCTATATTTAAAAATGGAAACCGGAGCGAAGTTAGGATTTTGTTGCCCGGCAATCCAAAACTCGAAATTTTCCTGGTTACGCTTGAAAAGCAACTAACACAAGCAGTCGTCTTCTCTTGGACACAAATGTTCGATATGAACAAGAGAAATCGATCACACGAACATGTGAAGGCAAGGAGGCCTGCGCAAAAATTATGTAACAAACTCATCTGAACATATGCTTGTCGTCAGGCATTATCACATTTTAAAGAAACCGCATTAACAAAAACAACAAATAGGCACGAGTTTAGCGATCTGTTATTTACATTGTTTTCTGCATTTCTTTAATACAGTAAAAAAAAACATACCAAGAGTAGTGCACAAGGTCATGATTCGCAAGAGGTGTGATGCTTTTCCTTATATTACAAGTGCTTGTTAACGCAGATATATGCACTGGGAGCATTTCTGTGCCCATATCAGACCGGTCGGGCGTGCCGTCATTGTCGATTGTCGTCCTGTTTTACTGGGTCCCAATGCACTCGCTTGCAAAGAAATGAATAGAATGCCAACTATGCAAATCGGTCACACTTACTTGAGCGCAAGCTATCTAGGTAAACATCGTCTCAACGTCACAGCTACCGTTCGCAATGAGCAGCAACGTCAGCGATGCGTTAATCTGCTTCCTAGTACATACCGCTGTTTACATGAGGCGACGTGCGGGAATTGCGATGTAATGCGCCACTGTCTTATTCATCTAAACGCGGCTATCAAAAAAAAAAGCAACAAGTATTCGTTCACGCCGGCACGCACTGAATATATTCTGTCATATATATCGTTGAAGAAACGAAGGGGCACACTTACGAAAATTGCATGTTTAATGATTTAACGTTTCGACTGTGGCACGGCCACAAAGTTAAACCATTAAACATGCAATTTTCGTAAGTATGGCCCTTCGTTTCTTCAACTATCTATGCGCCGGACCTACTGAACTGTTCCTTGAATTGTATCGTGCGTGTATGTATATATATATATATATATATATATATATACACACACAATACACATGAGTTGGGTATACGCCTAGAACGAGGCGTTTACCAAACTCATATACTAATAGCCCCAAAACGGGCTCAGTCGTGGTTAACGAGCTCCCTGCCTTTCATTTATCCTTCTCTCCCTTTTCACCAATAATAATATGATACGCTGACCATCTGCTCATAAAAAGTGGGCCGTATTCACTAGTTTTCTAACAACTCCATTTAGTATTATCCTCTACAAAAGGGTGAAATTCGGGAAGCAATCGGGTTTAACCCGATTTTACTAAATTTTGTTCGGGGTGCAAAAATCGGGTATTATCTGGTTTTACCCGAAAACGAAGGATTTTAAATACGTCTCATCACGAACCCGCCTCCAAAGGCGCAGGTGTCGATGGAATGGCGACACCGCAATAAGGAAACAGACAAATTTTGGGAGTACACGTTATGAACAAACTGACGTGGTGCCGAAACAGCCTGCAGAACAAATTCCGTAGCAGATACAAACTTCCAATCTTTTACACATTTGTGCAGAGGACGCGTGAGCGTTCGTTAAAGTTGGACGTGATAAGCTTCAATGGCAGCGTACACCAAGGACGCCGAAAGAGTGTCTACATTAACAATGGAAAAGTTTGTGTTCTTCTCCACTTTGGTTAGCAGCACAGAAGGATTGCGAAGCTAGTTAGGAGGAAGCTTTAGCCATCACCAACTAGTCTAGGTGGTGTTGCTTTTTAGCACGGGAGCCCCGATCTAAATACCTGAGAAAGGAGAAATTGTTTTTCTCGGTGGCCATTGTGCAGACTTTGATGAGGTTTGTTGTATTAAAAAGGAAAAGTTAAAGTGTAGTAACTGTAGGGAAAAGGGTTTCCAATTTCAACGATATATTTCTTTTTCAGTAAGGATCCTGAAAATTGCAATTATTTCAAGAACTCAATTATCCAATTCACTGTCACACCTGTTTGCCGCAATGACACACGAAAAAAATCCCCGTGTAGTCATCTACGTGCATTTCTTTTTCGTAGTGAAGTGTTCGACGGAAATTCGTGTGGTCGAGAAGCACGTTTGACAGAATAAAATGCAGTCGTTCACCATGTAAAAAAAAAGTAAAAATTACGTTTCGGAATCCCTACGAGCACCGCATTCCTTTGTTGCGTGTGTGTAGTTTGCGGCAAATACCAACTAGGCTTAGAAGCAGTTTTCATCAAGTGCACAATTCTCGGCAATTCAGAACGATGTAACAATTCCGTATATATATATATATATATATCACTGCTATGGAAGTAGGAATTTGCACGACGCTCGTAAACGTTATACCCATTTCTCCATTTCACTAGAGCTCTAAAAGCATACATTAAATCTGTCAGCTTCAGATGCTCTAAGTGATGGAGTTTAGGAAGCTGTGATATCTGGCTTTATAGCAAAGATACGTTTGTGAACTTCGTGCTTCTGCTTTATCTTTTAGCTGAATCCTTGAATTTTCATAATTTCCATAAAAAAGTTCCAAGTTAATATCCAGCTTGCTACAGTGGCTATAATTTCTTTGATAGCTTATACTCTGAAACATCAAATTTATTTAAATCGCTCTAGCTGTTCCCTAGAGCAAGCATTTTTGCCTTTTTGCGTGTACTTCAATAGGCGGAATCGGAGCTGACCCCGCGCTAAAGCCTCCTCTTAAGCAGCTATAGAGGCTGCAAAACGAACCACTTCACGGTGCAGGCAGCCACGGCTTTAACAGAGCGCATTCGCAGTGTCTATCGGAGCAAGGTAATCGTAACCTGACAGTGACAGAAGGTATTCGGTTAAATAAAATGCGGCTGGCGTGCTTGTGTGGCTGTTGTTCCTGCGCACAAATGTTGTTTGTCGTCGCAGTAGCCACGCCCAAATACCGCTTTCTCCAGCCCATCTCTCGAGAGCTCAGGAGAAATAAGGAAACATTTCATTAATTGTTGGAATCTAACCTGGAGACTGTATACCTCCAACATCCATCACATGAAATAACAGGGAAATTATTGACAATCAAGGCTTCACTGTCGCTATATATGAACGACGTGTGCATTGAAGGTCTGCGGATTAATTGCGGCAAAAACAGTCGCAGTTTTGGCCTTTGCATACAACTCTCACCGCGATGTGTCCAGTCGCGGCCGTGTGATTCGCTCCCTCGACCTCGTATTCTGCCGCGAAACGCCCCGATTTGAGCCAACGAGACGGATAAACGAAGTGCAGTTGGCACGTCGTAACGCAGTCATGTAGAGGCTCCAGCGATGACCCTCGTACTGAAAGGAGCTGCTCTGTTAAGAGGATACAAAAACGCTCAATTACACGTCCCGGTTTCGCTATTCCCACACCGCGCAACTTCGCCCCCGTCGGGCGAACCGCAAACCGCAGCGCGGCTCGTCTCAAAGCAGCGTATATTGCGAGGCGACGCCGCGCGTAACCGAGCTCGCTATAGCGGCGACTGCATCACGCGCTACCTTGCGCGTGCTCGAATGCGCGCGCGGAATAAAGGTCTCCGGGCCGGACTGCGTGGACCGCCAGCTGTGGCAGCTGGCCGCAGCCTCGACGCGTTTCGGAGAGGAGAGAGCGCAGCTGCGCGTCGCCGTAAATCGCTCGGCTCCCTGCGCGGCCGCGAAAGAGAAGTGCGCGCGGCCGAGCTGTCACTGAGGGCCAGCGCGCGACGCAGCTCGCTCGGCTAGCCCGCTATCAGCTGATGAGGTCGGGCGCCGGTCGCGCACGCCCGTAGTCCGCTCGGCGAGCTGGCGTCTAATTGTGACACGAGACATCGTTTCGCGACGTTATATCCACTTATTTAGCGAGTTTAGCTGTCGCAATGTAGGCAAAAAAACTTGGCAGGGCAGCCCGGGGCCGCGCTCTGGCCACGTGCGAGGGCGTTCCGCTGCTTCCGCCGTCTCTGATGAGCCGTAATGAGCGCCCTGTAAACAACGCCGCAGCTGCAGGGTGGGAAACGCTCGAGTGCGAAGGACGGGCAGTCTGCACCGAGAAAGCGAGGCAGCGGTCGCATCCGTCGACTGCGTGCTAAAATCTACATCGTTTCGGGACCGTAGCGTCGGTTCCCTAGTTTTGTTTCGCAAGTCACCGAGCACCGGTGGTTGCATTGAACATGAATCGTGGCTGCGCACTCTAAAGAAAGAAACTAAACGGCGCACTCCGTCGCCTCGTGCCGCAGGCTTGCGCGAGCGCGCGGTCGAGGAGCAGGACGCAGCACGAGGCAGGAACTCACCTTCGGCCAACTTGCGCGTGTAACGCGGCTGCTTCACAATGTGGTCCAGTCCCGTGCGCGCGTTCATCAGGGCGCGCAAGCACTCGACGCAGTGCAGCTGCAGCACGGCGTCCTGGAAGGACGCCTCGTGGTGACCGCTGAACGCGTCCAGCGCGCCGAACAGGGCGTCCAGGCCGTCCAGCTCCAAGAAGCGCTTCATCCACGACGAGTCGGCGCGGCCCAGCTCGCGCTTGATGATGGTGAGCCGCGGCAGATCGGCGCTCGCGAGCAGCTTGACGCACTCGTCGGGCTCCCATGGCCCGTCGCCCGGCCCGGAGCCCAGGCGCGAGCGCGAGGCCAGGCTACGCCACCGCAAGGACATCTTGGTCGACGCGCGGTTCGCCGCGCGCGACGCTCTGTGCAGCGGCAGCAGGCGCTACAATCCGTCCGCCACGGCCGCCGGCGATAACAGGCACGCTCCTGCGGACAGCGCACAGGTGCCTCTGGCGGCGTGCGCGGTCGAGTCGGCTCGCTTTTGTCACCGGGAATCCCGTATAAAACAGCCGAGTGGAACGTGCCTTCGGTGACAGCTTCATCCGGCGCTTCGGAGCGGCCTTCCTCGAGTCTCCGGCAAGATGCAACAGTTGGAGGAGACGAGGCGGCTGCGTGCGCCTGCGACTCGTCCAGCCACCGCCCGCTGCTGTGGCTGCTGCCACTGGGGGCACTGTTATACTCAAAGGGCCGCGGCGCGGAAACCGGTCTTACGAGATTGCGTCGTCGCCGGGACGAAGCTCCGTTTCTAAACAAGCCACATGTTGCGAGCTGCTTGCGCTGGGTGCGCCGGGAGCGCCTCTGTGGCCGGGGGAGCTCTCTCTCTATAAACACATGTGGCGAGATTCGAGACCGGCGTTCGGCGAAGGCGCCTCCGATGGCTTCGCGATAGACTTGGTGACAGGTCAGCCGACCCCCACGGAAAAGTATACAACAATGTTGTCATCAGTCAACCTCGTTGTCATCGGAAGCACCAAGACGAAACTTGGCTCGTTTTGCTCTCTCAGAGCTCAACAAAAGAACGCGTGCGTTCGTGCTTCGATAAATGACGCTCTGCTTTTACGTCGCAATAGCTTCCGCGCATGTGCTGCACTAGTGGCCTTTATCGACTTCCGCGACAGGAAAAAGAAAATGACATAGGTGTCTGGCATTCGGGGCTCGTGAATATTCTGTATACATTTGTGTTCAAACAGTCTGTGTTTGAGCTGCGTAAGAATAGACGTAACATCGCTTTTATGGATAAAATTATTGCGCTCATTTTTTTTTATCTTCCCCAGTTATCTTGCAACAGAACTGCTTGTTGGCCTAGTTCGTGCTTGCTAAAAGACATGTTTCTTGCCGCAAGTTGGCTTCTATGTGTCTTCCTTTTGTGTTTGCTTTAACTCGCGGCAAAAACGTCTTTTACCCAGTTATCTAATTGGGGAGCGACGAGCAACTGATTGAGTGTTGACACGTGCTAGGCCCCGCCAGGAATTATGTACGCGGTATTTATTGTATGACTTATTTTTTAGGACAACCGTGTTTGACTTGCGGGCTTTTGATGCTTCTGCGATCCATAATTACAAACTATTGTTCGGTGTGCACACATGGCAACGTTATGGATGCGGGAAAGTGGCAGGAAAGCGAAGATGAAAGTTAAAAATAATACGTTAGCGTATTTCACCCGCTTAATTTTTCTGATATCTTAATTATTCTTTAAAGCCCCCTCACACATTTCCCACGCCACTTAATTCCTGGCAAATCCTTCACAGAGGATACGTACCACTGCAAACCCGAGGACAAGAAAAACGACGACGGCATTGGTTATTCAACTTCTGTTTAAATTCATTTTACATTTAATAAAGATCTACTTAATTTATTTGTGCTACTATATTCTTGGATATTCATCCGGTGTTGAGTTGTACAATTAACACGAGAGACGACTACTACTACTACTACTACTACTACTACTAGTATACTACTACTGCTACTACTACTACTACTACTTTTTTGTAAGCAAGCACCTTGAGTCAACCCATGCTTCATTATAAGTAACAAAACCAAAAGAAACAAGACCGCTACTTCGGTGCATAAGGTGAAAAAGCAATACTATGAATTCGTGTGATTACGCCATTAATGAAGTTAACAAGCCGTTTGTTGCAGTGCACTATCTTCATCCTTACCCGAAACAGCTACTCCGTGCCCGCAAAATGCGCTGAAGAACACACACGCATGCTATAACCATATTTGTACGTACATGCCTTGCTATTTTGAGCTTTGCTCACTTTTTCTTCTTTAAGTACTTTATAACCTGGCTTGTTCTATGCATTTGTAGTTGTGTTGTTACCTTTCATTCCCTTGTATTTAGATTGTGCCTCCCCTCCCCACTTATATAAGGCCCTCTACTGGTCCTTTATTGTAAATAAATGAAATGAAATACAATGCAACATAATATGGGTAAGATTAAAATAATACAACGTATGGGCAGCTCTGTACTTTTTTCAGCTGCTCTGAACGCACCTCTGTAATTTCTCCTTTATTCAAAGCTGGCTTAACGCAAGTACAAAAAAAATTAATCGAATTATTCACTTGAAATTCCTGTTTCAAATAATTAAACGACAATATTTCATGAACAGTTCGCAACCATATTCTTTTCAAGCGGATATGCTACACGTCAGCGGATTAATTTAACTTTCACTTCCTTTACGATGATGGAAAAATATCCTCTCAATATACTTTTTTTTTCACTGGGCCGTACTAGACTGGGACGCGCTTACAGATGACTTTGTGTTACTGTCAATACTGAACTTGTCCGTTAATCCCATTAAACAGTATTCTATTGCACGGTTTGGCTGACATTTATGTAAGCCTGCCAACATTCGGATTGGATATTGCAGCAGCAATTAATTAACAAAATAAGTTTCTGTGTGGGTCAAGATTCTAAAAGAAGATATGAAAGGCGGCTCTTTATGTACTAGCAGAAGTGTGTTCATTAGGCCAAACTTCTTGGACTATAACGACCTTTAGTAACGAATAGAACGCTTTAAAGCATACCGCTGCCGTTTTACTGCATACGACTCCGCTGATTTGCAGCTGCGAGCGCTAGTAATAATATCCCTCGACGCTTTAACAGTTGACACCCGAGGGCATTCGCGTTAACGGTATGCGGCAACGTTCCAATAGGGCCCCAAGCGCCGATGTCTATTCTTTAAACAGAATGGTTAAGACATTCGGTGCGCAGGGACAATGTATCACTGATCACTTTACTGAGCACCCAAAAAGAGTAATGACGCAACCGCTTCTCTGTATAGCCTAAATGTTACCGAGTTTCTCCTGACTGAAAATACATGGAAGAAGGCCGCGGATACGCCATTTGAAATCAGTTCACGGTAGTCTAAATGAGATCGCGCCTTATTGGAGAATGTCATATCAACTACGTACGGCTTACTTGCCGTGGACCATGCTCAGTCGATGGCGTTGAGCTGTGAAGCTCAAAGTCGAGGGTTTGATCCTTGCTGCGGTAGCCGCATTCCGATGCGAGCGGAATGCTAGAAGACTCGTTTACTTAGATTCTGGTGCACGTTAAAGAACCACGGGTGGTGAAAATCAGTCCGGTATATCCCACAACGGCGCGCCTCATAATTAGATCGTGGTTTGACACGTAGAACCCGAGTGTCTAATTAAAATTTAATTGACGCCGGCTTTAGCACTGCTCTTACTTACATGAACGTCAAGATCAAGATAACGAGTATGCGCACAGACCAGGCTATTGTTGTAAGGAGAAGCGGCGTTGTACTGTGTATTTCACAGCAACCATTTACAATAGGGCATATACGGGGTGTTTTATTTTTAACGAGATTAGGGTTACATGGCCCGTTACGCGAAAACCGGTCGTAGTCGGCGTGACCGAAAGATGGTACCAAAAATGGCCGACACCACAAAGAGTAAAAACACGTCATGAATGTTCTGAATGACATCAAATTTCTCAGGGAGGTTCCTGTAAGCGACGTAAATTAATGGCTTTGAAAGAAATTTTGGAAATCGAATCCGGGTTTCCGGGCTGCGAAACGAGCAAGCTATCCCGACGCCACCGCGGCTCCAGGGTTCTGACTGACTGAAGGTGTGGCCTAGTGCATGCGTCATTGGACACGTGATGGCGCAGGTGGCGCCACGTCATGAGTGTATAAAATGAGCGCGTTCATAACGTTCCGAGGTCTACAAAGGGAATGATGCTTTCGCATTCGTGCACATAAGTAGTCTTAAGTGTTTCTGCCGAATTTTATTGTTAACAGAAATTTTAAAAATTGCCCGTGATATGTAGCAAAATTCTGCAAAGTTCTTGAGTCGGATTACTCTCAGAGACATACACTATTCGCACGAGAAATGAAAGTGAATATTTGACTAATTAACAAAGCTTGCTACTTAACTTTTAAACTGATTACTTTACGCCACAGATCACAATTTGCGAGTTGTAACCGGTGACTATTAAAGTCGTATCCACTTAGAACGAACTCGAAAGATGACACCAGTTTCGAGATATGTTTTCTCAAAATGTTCGACGAAATGCGTTGGTGTTCCAGTAACTTTTGAGCTTGAATACATCAAATGAGTTTTGTTAAAAAAGCAAGTGGAACCACCGTCCATTTTTACGGCAAGTTCGACTGAGCGCATCTCAACATTGGCGCTTGTTTCAAAATTCGTTCCAAATGGATATGCCTTGTGAAATCACTGGCTTCAGTTTGTGCATTGCAATATGGGCGCTAAATTAATCCGTTCAAAAGTTAATTAGTTAGATTTTGTTAATTGGTCAATTGTACGTATTGGTTTCCAGTATAAGTAATGTGCACGTCTTTGAGTAAACTAGCTCAATGAGTAAATTCGCACGGGAGAGCAGCGGCGATGTTGCTCAAAATCCCCTTCTGCTTTCACATGCAGGCTGCTGCAGCCCCGTCTCTTTATTGTAAACGTTCAAGCAAGAGATGTATCTTGCTCTTCCCGCGCCCAAATGTTGTTTGCGATACCTTGAACGACTGTATATTTGTTGTTACACTCCTGATGTTATGTGTTGACATAGAACAAAACCCCGGTCCGCCTCAGCCTGACCCTAGCAAATTGCACAAGGAACTACTTGATGTCATTACTACCTTGTCAACTAAATTTAACAAGCGTCATATGGAAGTAACGGAAATTTCCACCGAGTTAAAGGAAAACCAAGAGGCACTTACGCAAAAGGTCAAAGATCTTACGGAAAGATTTGTAACTTTGAAATCTATTGTTGGATCTATTGAAGATGCGTCGGCCCCAGCTCAAACTAACCGCCTTGTTCATGAAACTGTTACAACTGAAGGTGCCGCACTCAGCTCAAAGCTAGTTGGAATATCGGTCCCGAAGGGATAATCTATTATTTTACAGCATATGTGACAGTGTTAACGAGACGTGGGCACAGTCTGAATGCTGTGTTATAGATTGGCTGTCACGCCATCTAAGATTGAATGTTACCGACGGTATGATCGACAGAGAGCACAGGCTGGGTTCCTTTGAGCAACTAAAGACACAACCAGTTATCGTCAAGTTTTCGTCTTTTAAAACCAAAGAGTCAGTTCTCTCTCTGAAAGCTAAGCTGAAAACAGCTGGCATTTCTGTGGGCCAGGACTTCTGCAGATCAACACGCTTGTCACGAGAAAAAAAAAGCTAATTTAATACGGAAAATCTAGCGGCCAGCCCTTTTCACTGCGCTTTAACAAGCTTATCATCGAGAAAGAATGCTGCATCTTCTACGCAGCCACTGATACCATTTGTGAAGTTGACTCCTCTCGTGAGGCACGCCTACCTAGTAATCGCAATGCGGCTTCAAGCACCACTGGCAATCCGTCAGCGTAGTTATCTTCCCGCCATGCAAATGATGTCTCTTCTATTTAGCAATGCACGCATTGTGCTGAACAAGCGAACGGCACTCTCAGCTATTGTTGATTCATGTTCTGCAGACATTGTTATTTCATCCGAAACTTGGCTTTCTGCAAAAGTTCAATGCAGCGAAATTTTCGACTGTGAAAAGAAATGCGCTATTTATCGATATGACCGCGACATTCGTGTCGACGGGGGTGTCTCGATCGCTGTGAATGAAAAGTTTCCTTCATCAAGTGTCCCAGTCGTGTCAGCTTTAGAAGTGCGTGCGTGTTGCCATTGACAATAGGGATTGTAATTTTTGCGCAGGTTACAGACCCCCAACTGCACCCCGTTCTTTCTGTGATGAACTTCATGACGTCTTAAATAATGGTGTTACGCGATGCCCCACATTGCCTTTTTTTTCTGTCAGGAGATGTCAACTTTCCAAACATCGCATGTCACAACGGCACTATGGCACTATTACCAAAAAGTTCTTCGGAATGCGCACAGTTTCTTGATGTTTGTTCCGAGTTCAACCTCGCACAACTTGTTGACGAACCCACTCGTACTACTGCGGTTTCCGCTAATGTCCTTGACCTCATTTTTACTACTACACTTGACTTAGTGTCCAAACTTACTTACATCCCTGGTTTAAGTGATCACTTGCTTATTCATTTGACTTTGCGTGCGCATGTTTCTACTAAAAAGGGCTTTAAGGTTGTTCGTGACTACAAGCGCGCCGATACGGCTTCTACCACGGCAGAAATAGAATCATTCGCAGATGCTTACACCACCGGTTTTGACGAGCGCTCAGTTAAGGATAAGCGGCAACTTTTCAAAAATAAACAATTATTTTTCATTGCCAGCTATGTACCCCAAAGAAATGTACCCTCAAACACACCATCGCCACGGTTCAACAACTCTCTTTAACGAGTGCGCAACAAAATAACGGTTATTCCGTCGGGCCAAGTAAATGAATGTCTCCGATCATTGGTCATCGTACCGCCAAGTGGAAAAAGAGTACATCCAAACGACTACTATAGAAACGCTACAAATACCTACTTGAATGCTACATTGCCCTCGTTTGTTCAAACGAGCCCGCGCAAGTTTTGGCGTGTTGTTAATGTCACTAAAACAAACATTATAAATTTAGCTTACCCTGATGGCACGTGTATTCCACCTAATAAATATTGCAGTGTTTTGAATGAGGCGTTTGTCTCTTTCCTCAATGCTAATATCATCGTCGATTCACCAAATGCACCAAGTTTAAACTTCCCTGTAATGGATCCCATAATAATTTACTCGGTTGGTATTAGCCAGCTAATCAATAACCTAGAAATTTCGTCTGCCAGTGGGCCTGATAGTATTAACTCCAAAGTATTAAACTGCACTGAAGTGTTTTCATCTGTTATTCTTTCTAAAATTTTTCTCAGTCGTTGCAGTGTTGTTCGCTCCTGCGTGACAGAAAGAAAGGAAAGGTGGTTCCAGTCCCAAAGTCAGGCAATGCGCATGCTCCCGAGAACTACCGTCCCATTTCATTGACAAGCATCCCATGCAAACTTTTGGAACACATCATTTACTCTCACCTTATTGACCTTTCGGGGCCCAATTCATTCTTTCATTCCTGCAAACATGGCTTCAGAAAAATGTTCTCGTGCGAAACCCAACTAGCTTGCTTTACTAATGATCCTTTTGCTGCAACTGACAATAAATTTGACGTTGACTGTATCTTCTCGGACTATGCTAAGGCCTTTGATACTGTAACGCACAATCTACTAAACCTCAAACTCGATCAGCTTAACATTGTTCCTATAGTATTAGCTTGCATTAAGGACTTTCTTTTTAATCGAACCCAGTACGTGACTTCTAATAATGCTTCCTCTGCTTTTTCATCGGTTACATCAGGGGTCTCGCAGGGATCTGTCCTCGGACCTTTGCTCTTCGTAATTTATATTAACGACCTCCCTGACCGCGTGAACTCGTCTTTAATTAACATATTTGATCATGACTGCGTAATATATCATAAGATTAGTGACCCCGTCGATTCATTCCACTAAACTACAACAAGACCTTAACAATTTATTCATATGGTGTAAGGCATAGAACATGAACTTAAACGTGAATAAATGTAAATATATGCGCACTTCACGCCGCACTAACAATACTGACGCACGCATGTATTTTCTGAATAGCACTTCCATCTGTAAAGTCAATTTCTACAAGTATCCCGACCTTTGTATGATTCACGATCTATCATTAAATTAAATTATGGGGTTTTACGTGCCAAAAACACTTTCTGATTAGGAGGCACGCCGTAGTGGAGGACTCCGGAAATTTCGACCACCTCGGGTTCTTTAACGTGCACCTAAATCTAAGTACACGGGTGTTTTCGCCCCCATCGAAATGTGGCCACCGGGGCCGGGATTCGATCCTGCGACCTCGCGCTCAGCAGCCTAACACCATAGCCACTGAGCAACCGCGGCGGGTGCGATCTATCATGGCACAAGCATGCTGAATATATAACCTCTGGCGCTAGTCTCACGCTAGGCTATCTGCGCAGAAAGTTTTTACGCCATTCCTGCATCTTTAAAGCTGACGCTCTACGAAACACTTGTTCGCTCGAAATTAGAATATGCCTCGGCCATCTGCCCCTTCAAGCATCACTTGCCCTCTCCCTCGAAGTCATTCAGAATCACGCGACACGCTTAATTTTATCTAATCGCTCTCGTCATTCTAACGTAACTTTCATGAAGCAAACCTTTAGCGTACCGGATCTTTCAGAACGTCGCGCATACAGTCGCTTCTGCCTTTCCCACAAGATTTACGCCAACCCGGTATTAAAGGAGAAACCTTTAACGCCTGCTTCTTACTTTTCATCCCCCGCAGCGATCACCTTCACATAGTTTTCATGCCATCTTGTCGTAGGAACGCGTGCCATTACTAGTTTTTTCCTCGTACGTGCAATGACTGGAACCACCTTCCCGCGTCGGTCGCCACTATTACAGACGCATCGAGGTTCAAGACTGCTGTTCTCCATGCCATCTAACAAATCTTTTATTCATTGCTGTGCATTCTTTTTCTGTGTATGTACCACTTACTTCTGGAGCGCCTATGGACCTTGAAAGTATGTAAAATAAATAAATAAGTAAGTAAATAAATAACTAAATAAACACCACATGAGATTTCTAAAAATTCTGTGAGCGCTAAAATAAAACATTCGATATATATATATATATATATATATATATATATATATATATATATATATATATATAACAATATATATCTATATATATATATATATTAGCACATATAACTCGTCTACAGTGTGACTTAGCGAGGCCGACAGTAAAAGAAAAAAAATTGCTTTTTTGAAGAAGCACTTATTTAAATAAATGATACGTAGTTGTTATTGCTGATGTACGTTTCCTTCATCAAGTGGAATTAACCTTTCTTTAAATTATCTCGAAGAGTGCTTGTGCTGTGTCTATTCCTTAGTGAAAGTTGGCACTCGAGTCTGTTCACTGAGGTTCCAAAGGCACAAAGCTCGTCCGAACTGCCGAAGCCAATTTCGTGCCAATTTTTGGGGAACTTCGGGTACATATTATACAGGGTACTTCGTTTTCTGGTTTTCTATATATTTAGGAACACGGGGGGGGGGGGGGGGGGGGAGGAAGTTAGCCGGTATTTGTAAAGCCGAAGATAAATCAGCTTTTTTTTTTGTCTCGCATGAAAACCAGGGAGGAATGAATCGGTGGTTTTGTTTTCTACCAGTCCCAAGTTCTAGATTCTTCTGCTAACTTTTACAAACATTTAACACAAGCAATATGGTGTCCTTTTGGACACAAAGTTTCCATTTAAACAAGCCAAATCACTCGCAAGAACATGTAACGGCAAAGAGAGCTGCTCGCCAATCATGTGACATAGACACCAATACAATATCCTCATTTTCAGGCATTATTAACACATTTAAAACAAATCGCATCAATATAAAGGACAAATAAAGATGTGTTTGGCGATATTTTCTTTTACCTTATATACTTCACTGTTTAACAAACATAAGCACAAAAATTAGTGCGCACATCCTTACTTCGCAGGAGGTGGGATGCTTTTCCTTATCTCACAAGTCCTTGCCGACGTAATTTCTATTTCAATGTTCCTTAGTAGACTTTCTGTGTCTTTAGTCATTGTCTGTGGTCGTACTGTTTTACTGGTTCCCAATATACGCTCTTGTAACCAAACGGAATGCCAACTAGACAGAATACCAACTGGACGAATCATCCGCCCCTCATTGTACGTAACGCAGGTCAGTAAGCAACCTCTCAACGCCCCAGCTAGCATTTGCAATGCAAAGCAATCTCAGCGCAGCATTAATTCGTTTCCTTGCGCGTTAACGCAGTTTAGATTTATACGACGTGCAGGAAATGCGATGCAATGCACTATTGTCGTATTCGTGTAAACAAAGCTACTAAAAAGTGTTAAAAAGAGGTTTTAGTTCACTGGAGGCCGGCAGGCACTGAATATCTTTTGTTTTCATATATGCCAGTTTCCGCTTGACCGCTAAGCGAAAGCGAAGTGTATAGTATATTTATATGATAAGAATATTATTAACATGGTATAACTTCACCACTTTCTCACACAAGGCGGGCAGCGTTCATTGGTTTTCTAACAGCTGCATTTCTTATCGTTTACGAAGAGCCAAACTTCAGGGAAAAATCGAGAAGGGAGAAATTGGATGAGCTGATTGACTGGTTGAGCGCTAACTCACGCGAAGGCGATAGTATCACCGATATCGATCATCCAGGAATACGTTCCCATAAGTTGTTGGTGACGTTTGGGCATTGTAACAACACGGGAAAGAGCGTCCTTCATCACTACATATGGTCGGCAATGCATCGAACTTCCCGCCACACATGGTACTGTAGTTACCGTTCATGCGGGCAAGTTTTTCCCTCAGCCGACGCCGGGTGGCAATTATACATGCCTCATTATGCTTGCAACCTAAATTCTTGGTTCGTCCCCGTTTTTACCGGGCGCAAGAAGAAACAAAAACGTTAACACAGACATGCGGGCTATTTGGTGCGTTTACTGAAGGAGATAGACAAAAAAAAAAGCAAGGCAAGGATGTTAATCAGAAAATGTTCGGTTTGCTACCGTATACGGGTGAAGCGGAAAAACTGTTTAAGGAGATTAGAAGGGAGAAGTACGAGCGAAATTGATTATTTTATGTGGGCAGAGTATTGACGCAACCAGTATTTGTTGTGTCTATACACTCATGTTCGCGCCCTAGTGCCTCTGCAATGTGCGCGTTATGTTTTACGAAGCGAAAACAAGTTGCACCTATGCGTGTGCATACCGAGGCCGAAATGCCAATAAAGGAGGCCTGCGGACAGCCTGCGGTTGTAACGCGACCTTAACGCAGCGCTCGGGCTGTGTCTGCCTGTATTTACATTACATCTGCCGGCGCTGTTTCCTCTGTTTTTTGTTTTGTTTTTCGTATGTACTAGCCCCTGCATCTGCCCTTTCCCACCACTCCACTGTGAGGAATAGCAGGCTAGAGACACACTCTTCAAGCCAACCTTTCCTCCTTTCTCTTCACCAAAAACTCCGTTCTCTCCTCCTCTTCCTCCTACTCCTCCTTTATGGGCGTCGTCAACCCTCAGAGGCGGCTCTGTGGCTACAGCGCTGGGCTGATGGCCACGAGGTTGCGGTGTGGAATTTCGGACATGACGGCCGCGTGCCGATGAGGTCGGAATGTGAGAATGCTCTCCATCGTGCTGACATTCCTGTGCACGTTAAAGAATTGTATCGCGTTGAACGACACTACCGGTGAATTTTCGCCCCGGTGGTCTCCATTATTACGGAGTCCTCTCTACTACGGCAGCCCGAGCAGTTGACAGTGCGTAGTTTTGGCAAGCCAAGGTACGCTGTTTCGGCCACCCCGCCGAATATATTGTGGGCATGGTCGGCAGCTGATAGCTGAAATATTGTACGTATTACACACGCTGCGGATTTACAGTGCCTACGGTGTAACTCGTGCCATATCGTACAGTAAAAAATGTTTCACAAAACCAGTGTGTGTCGGGAGGAAAACGAAAAACAAAACAAAAAACGTCTTTTTTTTACCGCAACGAAGACGTAACTGAAACGTTATTCATTATTTTGTTTCGAAGTGAAACCGAAATATTGTTTATCGGTTTTCGGCGCAACGGGAAAGTCGGCAATCCGAAACAACCGACGTCAGACATCGTTAGGATTAGCGGGTGTCTCAGGCAGGGATAGTGCGAGCGATAGGTGGTCAAGCGCTCCACTAATCTAACCCTGCCGTTCGGTGCATCCAGGGCTGGCTCGCAGAAAAGCTTATCGTTTCGTTTTCTACTGATACAACGCTTTGTCACCCAAGTTTTATCGTTCGTTTAAGTTCGTTTTATCAGAACAGTGGTCTCGCATTTTGGCGAGTACCCTCGAAGGCATGCTGCTTCTGAGGTCATGCCCAGTGCCTTGACTCTAAATTAATTATTCTGAAATGATGCTCAGTACCTTGATTCTAAATTACACATTCTAAAAACATGCTCAGTGCCATGACTTAAGGCACTGAGCATGATTTCAGAATTCATAATACAATTATTGAGAACAATAAATACTAATGCAAAGAAGGGGTAAGGCATGCAGACACAGGCGCAAGAGAAGTGGACAACGCGAACGCCGACTATCAACTGAAGGAAACACTAAGATTTTTCGCCTATGAGCTTCCCTCAGTTGATAGTTGGCGTTCGTGTTGTCCACTTCTCTGGTGCCCGTGTCTGCACGCCTTACCCCTTCTTTGCGTTATGAATCCTTACCAACTAGCTCAGCTTTCTGTCATTCTAATAAATACTATGTTCTTATCGTTACTCTGCTTCGAAATTTTTTGCATGCAAATAGCGACCGTTATTTTTTTCCTTCCTTCAGGACACAGAACTAGAACGGAACTTTAAGTGGCATGAAACTAAAACCAGAACAAAAAATCTTTCGTTCCGACGCCTTACACAAAAACAAAATCCGTGGGAGAATGTTAGAGTTTTACTCTATTTTAAAAGTGGTACTAAATATGAGGGAGGAAATCACGAAATCAGCTTGCGAATAATTCATCTCCGAGCAGTACTCGTAGGCCTTCTGTTGCGAGCACGCGGCTTAAAATGAGCGTTATGTAAAAGAAAAAAACCTGTATGAAAATGCCACTGTGAAAAGCATATTGTTTCCTTATTCCTTGCTAAATTGCGAGCCCATTTAACGTTTAAGAAAATCTCCTGTTACACTGGGGATGAAACCACCTCGCAAACAAGACGACCACAAGGAATAAGAGGGGGCTCAGCGTGGGGGCTGCGCCCAAGATTGATTTATTAGCGATTGGGAAAACCAAAACATATACACAAACTAATGCGCATTCATAAAATTCATCGCGTCATCGATATTTTGCTTATATTTTCTGCTTTTCCGATGACTGCAAAAAATCAGTTGCAAGGGCAAATCCCACGTTGACCCATTTCGTTGGCTCTTTCAGCAGTTTTCATAGTTGAACGTTGGTGGGTCGTCGGATCAGCAAGGAAAACGTTCATTCGCTCTCGTTTGCTTTCTCTCTCTCGCTCCCTCTCTCGTTCGTTCTTTCGTTCATTCCTTGGTTCGTTCGTTCGTTCGTTCGTTCGCTCGTTCGTTCACTCGTTCGTTCGCTCGTTCGTTCGCTCGTTCGTTCGTTCGTTCGTTCGTTCGTTCGTTCGTTCGTTCGTTCGTTCGTTCGTTCGTTCGTTCGTTCGTTCGTTCGTTCGTTCGTTCGTTCTGTCCACTTACATTTACAATAATTATCCATGGCTTCTGCACAATTTTTTATTGTGTCTGCCTTCGCGCTACGATGCCCTCCGCAAGCATCAACTTGCCCAGCAACAAGTTATTTTCGATATTATTAGCCGTTATACGTCTGATAATACTATGGCCGATAACCGCCCATTGCAGAGCCCTTCAAGATTTTCTCCCGATTGTCGCACAAGAGTCAGCGATGATAAGGTGTCTAACTTCAATGCAGTCTCCATCATTGCAGTATATGTGTATAGATTACGTGGGGCGGTGCTCTGCGCTATCAAGAAAGCGTAATCTGACAGCAGCTGCTGGGTTCGAGGCGCGGTAGTCAAGTGTATATCAGGCTCGTCTTATCCATGCGGTAGGTTCTGCGAACAAGCCATTGCCTTTCAGGCGCTGTAAATATGCTGATATATCGCTTTTTTTGGATTTCTGTACATTGCTAGTGCTCTAGAACATTGACTGGCTACGTCTCATCATGAATATATCGCACGTTGCTGCAAGGACTGCGACGACTGTGTCAAAGTACTGAAAATATAGAATACGAAGCAAAAAAATAATTTTGATTGGCCAAGCGTCACGGCTGTGGCGTACATCATAATTTGCGCGAACCGCCAGTGCCATTATTAATGAACAAAGTTCTACTAATTGACATTTTTAATCAGTTAGAGAAATAGTTCTGGAGCTATCGCAATCAGAGCTTTTGAGTCGGGTAACCTCGCACGAGAAGCGGCCTCTATATTAGAGAAAAGGACTTGCCCCGGTTTTCATTATATCACGTGGTTCCCCGCACACATGGGGACGAACGTTCTCGAGGGCTTCCCAAACCTCAACGAGCTTGCCCACGACCGTGCGCGAGAACTCACGCGCCGCGACGGTCTGGAGGCTCCGGAGGGGCAGGAAGGGACTCAGCAGAACGATCCACTCCTCACATTTAATGAAATCACCAAACATTACCAACTTGGTCGGAGAATTTATTCTCTGCCTCACCCGAAGCTCAGTAGAGGTCAGTCAGCTACACTTAGAATGCTGCAGACGGGATCTTTCCCGTCGCGGGGATTCCTCAGTAGGATGTACTCGGATGTGGACCCTAGTTGTCCCGACTGCACTGAAACCTTTTGCTCAATGGCTCACATGCTCTGGCGATGTCCCGCGTTGCCTAACGACTTCCTCTCCAGCGAAGCCGAATGGGAGGAGGCCATCAGAAGCACGGTACCCCGAAAGCAAGCCCAGGCTATCCAGAGGGCCCAGGAAAGAGCGGAGCGTCACGGCGTTCTGTCCTTTACGTGGGCGCGGCCAGCGGCTACAATGGCCTCCCGTTAGGATGTCCTGACAGTAGCTCCTCAGGATTAAATAAAGTTCGTTGTCTGTCTGTCTGTCTGTCTGTCTGTCTGTCTGTCTGTCTGTCTGTCTGTCTGTCTGTCTGTCTGTCTGTCTGTCTGTCTGTCTGTCTGTCTGTCTGTCTGTCTGTCTGTCTGTCTGTCTGTCTGTCTGTCTGTCTGTCTGTCTGTCTGTCTGTCTGTCTGTCTGTCTGTCTGTCTGTCTGTCTGTCTGTCTGTCTGTCTGTCTGTCTGTCTGTCTGTCTGTCTGTCTGTCTGTCTGTCTGTCTGTCTGTCTGTCTGTCTGTCTGTCTGTCTGTCTGTCTGTCTGTCTGTCTGTCTGTCTGTCTGTCTGTCTGTCTGTCTGTCTGTCTGTCTGTCTGTCTGTCTGTCTGTCTGTCTGTCTGTCTGTCTGTCTGTCTGTCTGTCTGTCTGTCTGTCTGTCTGTCTGTCTGTCTGTCTGTCTGTCTGTCTGTCTGTCTGTCTGTCTGTCTGTCTGTCTGTCTGTCTGTCTGTCTGTCTGTCTGTCTGTCTGTCTGTCTGTCTGTCTGTCTGTCTGTCTGTCTGTCTGTCTGTCTGTCTGTCTGTCTGTCTGTCTGTCTGTCTGTCTGTCTGTCTGTCTGTCTGTCTGTCTGTCTGTCTGTCTGTCTGTCTGTCTGTCTGTCTGTCTGTCTGTCTGTCTGTCTGTCTGTCTGTCTGTCTGTCTGTCTGTCTGTCTGTCTGTCTGTCTGTCTGTCTGTCTGTCTGTCTGTCTGTCTGTCTGTCTGTCTGTCTGTCTGTCTGTCTGTCTGTCTGTCTGTCTGTCTGTCTGTCTGTCTGTCTGTCTGTCTGTCTGTCTGTCTGTCTGTCTGTCTGTCTGTCTGTCTGTCTGTCTGTCTGTCTGTCTGTCTGTCTGTCTGTCTGTCTGTCTGTCTGTCTGTCTGTCTGTCTGTCTGTCTGTCTGTCTGTCTGTCTGTCTGTCTGTCTGTCTGTCTGTCTGTCTGTCTGTCTGTCTGTCTGTCTGTCTGTCTGTCTGTCTGTCTGTCTGTCTGTCTGTCTGTCTGTCTGTCTGTCTGTCTGTCTGTCTGTCTGTCTGTCTGTCTGTCTGTCTGTCTGTCTGTCTGTCTGTCTGTCTGTCTGTCTGTCTGTCTGTCTGTCTGTCTGTCTGTCTGTCTGTCTGTCTGTCTGTCTGTCTGTCTGTCTGTCTGTCTGTCTGTCTGTCTGTCTGTCTGTCTGTCTGTCTGTCTGTCTGTCTGTCTGTCTGTCTGTCTGTCTGTCTGTCTGTCTGTCTGTCTGTCTGTCTGTCTGTCTGTCTGTCTGTCTGTCTGTCTGTCTGTCTGTCTGTCTGTCTGTCTGTCTGTCTGTCTGTCTGTCTGTCTGTCTGTCTGTCTGTCTGTCTGTCTGTCTGTCTGTCTGTCTGTCTGTCTGTCTGTCTGTCTGTCTGTCTGTCTGTCTGTCTGTCTGTCTGTCTGTCTGTCTGTCTGTCTGTCTGTCTGTCTGTCTGTCTGTCTGTCTGTCTGTCTGTCTGTCTGTCTGTCTGTCTGTCTGTCTGTCTGTCTGTCTGTCTGTCTGTCTGTCTGTCTGTCTGTCTGTCTGTCTGTCTGTCTGTCTGTCTGTCTGTCTGTCTGTCTGTCTGTCTGTCTGTCTGTCTGTCTGTCTGTCTGGAGCTTTCTCTAGAACTATTTTCTCCAGAAAATAGTTCTTTCTGAAACCACAATCCGGTTATGAGACACGCCGTAGTGGGGGACTTCGGATATATTTTAACCACCTGGGGTTCTTTAACGTGCACCTAATGAACGGTACAAGGGTGTTTTAAGACGAAAGCCTTTCTAGGCTCATGGTGAAGTTTGTCCCAGCAGACCTGATCACTGGAGTGTCCGCCAAAGCGTCATCACACCATGTGAAGACAGATTAAAGACAGATTAAAGAATGAAAAATGATTGATAGTGACAGTTAGTGAATGATAACGTTATAATAGAGATTGGTAAAGGTAAATAATGACTAGTAATGACTAATAATGACTACTAATTACTCCGAAATCACAAATATGTCTAACGACGGCTTGTAATGACCCCAATTGATTAGAAATGACTAAGAATGCTTACTAGTGAGCAGTAATGACTCATAATGACTGAAACGACTTGTAATGAATAGTAATGACTATGGAATGCCCAATACGTTTAATGACGAATTGTAACAACTACAATTCATTAGAAATGACTAAAAATGCTTAGTAATGACCAGTAATGACTAATAATGACTGAAATACATTTTAATGACTACTAATGACTATGAATGACCAACATGTCTAACGGCGGCTTGTAATGACCACAATTCATTGCAAATGACTAAATGTGCTTAGTAGTGAGCAGTAATGACTAAAAGAAAGAAGAGAAGGAGAAGTGGCAAAGAGAAAGAGGCGATGATAAGAGGCGGAAGAGTAGGCTTTCGCCGTTCATCTCTTAAGAGAGATCTTAAGAGACTCTGTAAATTTTGCATTTCGACTTCATCAAAATGAGGCCGCCGTAGCCGATATTTGACCCCGAGACCTCAGGCTCAGCAGCGAAATGCCATAGCCACTAAGCCACTATGGCGGGTTCTTAATTGGTGAATTTTAGAGACATACGTTGCAATTGCCTAATTGCAGACAGCCAGTACTAGTTCCGGAAACACCCTGCCTTGCTTTAGTTCCGAGAAATAACTACTTGGAATTTTTACAGCGAAATGCACTGCTGTTCCACTTGAAATGTTGCGGCACTGTAAGAAAATGTAGCAACTGTAGGACCGCAACGGTGGTGAAATGGAGCGACGCACCTCACATGCGAGATATACTAGATTCGAACCCTGATGCCGCCAAAACCACACTGGTTTTTCTTCTAATGGGTAAAAACGTACCACGACGTGGCGCTCAGTCGTTTAAAATAAATTCTAATTTCGGAAGGGGGCCCTGTAGAGATTATCCAGGGTCTCTAGGTCCCCCCTCTCCCACCACAGCTCTGGTGAAATTGTCGAGCACCCGCCGCTGCTGTGGGAGGCAGACGAATGCTGCCACCGGGTGCCTACCGGTAAAATAGGTAGGCACAAGCATGCTCCTGGCCAGATACTCGGCAACTACGGAAGTTCTAGATGCTCGGGAGGACACATACTTATTGGAAAATTGGCCGCATGGCATCACCAGGCTGCTTTCTTTTTACAGAGAAGATATATATGGCTAGCTGATTCGTCCGTTCGTCTGTCGCCTGTACGCCAAAAACTCTTCCGGAGCAACCCAATAAGCGTTCGCGAAAGAAAAAGAGAAAGAGGCGCGCGATTGGCTGCGCCAGTAGTGATGTCGTTGCTCTCCGTCGCAGTCGAGCGCGCGCGCAACAGTTTCTCTCCGGCTCCGAAATGGGTAGGCGACGCGTCATTCGTACTCATGAGGAGCAGGCAGCTTTCGATCAGTAACGCCGCGTGCAGAACCGGGAACGAGCTCGTCCATGCCGTGCCGACGCTGCAGCCCGGGCACAAGAACTGGGTCGTGCAGCCGAGCGCAAGCAGTAATTGCGTACAGAGGATCCGGCAGCCTACCAAGCCGTTGTTTAATGAACCATCGGGATTAACCCAAGGATAAACACCATGACATCTTCGTTGAAATCAAGAAAAAGAAATGGGTATGGGCAGGGCATGTAATGAAGAGGGAAGATAACCGATGGTCATTAAGGGTTACGGACTGGATTCCAAGAGAAGGGAAGCGTAGCAGGGGGCGGCAGAAAGTTAGGTGGGCGGATGAGATTAAGAAGTTTGCAGAGACAACATGGCCACAATTAGCACATGACCGTGGTAGTTAGAGAAGTATCGGAGAGGATTTTGCCCTGCAGTGGGCGTAGCCAGGCTGATGATGATGATGAAACATCAGGGCCGCACATTTCAGCTTCGCTGGTCAGCCATCTGTACGTCGTGCTCGGGCGGTGATGTTTTAGAGACTTAGTGTCTTGTTTGTCTTGATTCTTAGAGAGCAAGCATAGCGCTCTGAACGATCCTCTCCTGAGCAACGCACCCCTGGAAAACCGGATGCCTGGCCAGGGAGCTGCTTGTACCCATACTATAGATCGGTAGGTGTCCGGCAGCGGGGATCGAACCACGCACCTCGCGTGATCGAGCTGGCTACACCCCCGAAAATATTTACCTGAAAGAGCAATGCATTTCGCGGCACACTTTGAGCTCATATTTCTCTAAACTGGTGTCAGGTACAATTAAAGTTTCCAACAAAAAGTTACCCTTTGTGTACTGAATGGAACATAACCCCTACAGCCATCATTCAAATTTTCGCATGATTTGTAAGATTTGCTAATTAATAATTTTCTTTTCTTGTGGAGACGTGCGTCCCCTGACTTTCGGCGTCCCAGCAAAACACACGCGATGGTTGGGATTTGGTTTTGTAATTTCCGGCTGCGACGACGAAAGATGGCGCTAGTGTTCCAGTACTAGTAAAGTCCCTCAAAAATTTAAAGCACAGAAAGGATTTGATCCAGCCGACGACGCCTGCGATAGGCTGATCGGTGACATGTGACCTTGCTCCGCCCCTTTGCCGGCATGAAAGTTCCTGCGCGCCGGGCGAAGAGCGCGCGTTTCGCCTATTGTGCTATGCACATTGCTGCGATAATTTCGTTCCGGGAGGGCCTAAATGCCTTGTTGCTGTGCGGTTGGGTGCCGAAACCGGAGAAGGATGGCAAGAAGTTATTTTGCATCCCGCGCGGCAACCAGAACCTAGCCAGAAGATAAATGTGGTCGCACGGAATTGAACGGAAGGACTTTGAACCGTCGGTAAATGCACGGCTATGCGAGGCAAGTAACATAGAACGATAGAAAGGTGCGATAGAAAGGTGCGATAGAAAGTATACACGTGCGTGTGTCGAGCTGTAATAGTATTTCACTTGCGCGCATGAATGTTGATGGCCGAAGTTTGTGGCGATTATTTATTTAAGTTCGTTATGAGCCCACTGAATAGCTCAGCATGACCTAGGATGCGAAGGACCGAAATGCTTTGTTGCTGTGCGGGTGGGTGCCGAGATCAGACGGAGGACGGCAAGAAGTTATTTCGCATCCCGCGCGGCAAACAAAACCTAACCAGAAGATAAATGTGGTCGCATAGAATTGGACGAAACGATTGAACCGTCGGTAACTGAACGACTATGCGAGGTAAGTAACGTAGAGTGATACGAAGGTGTGAGAGAAAGTATACACGTGTGTGTGCAGAGCTGCGATAGTATTTCGTTTGCGTGCATGAATGTCGACGGCCTAAGTTTGTGGACATTATTGATTTTAGCGCATTACGAGCCCGTTGACTTTGCAAGTGCAGTATGGCCCAGCATGCAAGTAAATAGCGGGGCAGAAGCGCATTAACTCGCTGACAAATATCCGCATTGCGTTACGTGCGATAAAATATCACAAATTCCAGCAGCGAATTCTACTTTTACACTTTCCTGTGTTTGTGCGCGCGTTGTTAATTGCGTTTTACAATATGTCCAAAAAGTCATTTCCAACTCTGCATATCCTAATCGTATTTTGTGCATTGCATATGTGAGTAAATATGTTTCTAAATGCCTGCAATACTCTGCTTTTAAAAACAAATACTGCATATAGTCACTGCTACTGGCCATCAAATAATAAAGTATAATACAATATATCAAAGTACATTGCATACAACTGCGAACTCGGTCCTTCCAAGTTTTCCTTACACTCGAAAATGTTTCAGAATCGGCGATGCTATTTTACTGATGAAAAATACACAGCTGCAAATTAACATAAGAAAAACGCCTGAATCGATACAAGGATTGCCAGCAAAACACAGTGCAGTAATAGCTAGGCCAATTCGCGTGCGTTTCGTATAAGGGCCCTCTAATTCTTACGGGGCTTTAGCGGTGCACGGAGGCGAAAAGGCATAAACACAACAATGCGCGTGATTCAAGTTTACGTGGCGACGTCGCACGGTTCACAAGAACAGTCAACCGCATTCACACACGCGCACACACCACGCTCGATGTTGGTGTGCCGCGAGATTATATCGCGCTGGCAGCCCGAACAAGATCGAGGAGACTCTCTGACACGATCCATACCTCCGCTTTAGAATGTCACGACAGTTGCACTGGCTCGTAGCACTGAGCCACAAAACACAACAGTCGTCGTGTAATCGCTACACGACAGACACACTCAGCGGCCAGAAGGCTGTTGGCGCACTCGTTTCCACGCACACACAGGATGTTGTTTAGTTGCCGTGAGGGTCGCACGTTTCAGCGACGTTATGTCGAAAGTTTTTCGGTCCTAGCGACTGTCCGCCTTCTTTTTTACACGAATTCTCCGTTCAAAGTAACCCCTATGTGTAGGCAGCACGCTTACAAGCAAAATAATTCACAGAGCAAACGGGATTAAGCGCAAGCAATCACCAAGGCTCGCGCGGTGATTCAGCGCACACGAACGAAATGTAAATATGCGGAATCGAGGCGATCAAGCACTCATTCCGCTCTCTTGAGCGTTTTTCTTTCAGCGCTCATTTGAAATTAGAGGACTAGATTTGGGCCCTTCTTTCGTTTTTAACTACAGTCAGGCACCAGTAAGTTTTATTTCCGCGCGTGTGCAGATATTTTTTCACCTCACGAATGCCGCGGCGCCGCGGTTTAGCGTGGGCACCGTCTGCTACAGGAGCTTCCTAGGTGGCGCGCGTGGCAGATGTCGCTACCTTAAATATTATAGAGGGATCTTAAGTACTAGTGCCTCCTGACGGTAAGGCGGCTCTGGGTTGACTCCGGTGTAAAAAGAACTTTCTTCTTTTGCTTCGACTGCGGACTCTCAGGCTTCGGATTTTCGGGGCGGTCGCTCTACCATCTGAGCTAACGAGGTGGCCAGCAGATTTCCAGGTGGGGCCGAATTATTTGACAAATAGAAGCGCCTGAGTTATCGATTATTGTTCGACAAATCGAAGCGCATGCGTTGTTAATTATTAATAGACAAAACAGAGCGAGCCACGAACCATCTACCTCTCTCTTTCCCTGTATATACCTCCCACTACTCCTTATTCCAGTGAGGAGTAGCAGGCTAGAGACATGCTCTTCACGCCAATATCTCCTCCTTTCTCTTAATTTCCTCCTCCTTGACAAAGCCATTACCAGAGGCTAATGCGTCGCGTAGAATTTTCATGCGCTTGGATGCATGCAGTGAGCTGCCGATTAATTCAGCATTTTTCTGCTATCCTCCTGCTTAGTTCCGATGGCAGAGTCACCGCCCCCGAAAGTCGAGTCCTGGGTTAAATCCTGGACCAGGACGCATCTTTCGTCTACTGTGAAGCGTTCGAGAGTGCGCATAGGTTTGTTTTTCTCAAGTGAAGCTTGTATTTGCTCACAAGTGGCGTTGTCGTGGTCAAGGAAAAAAAATCTAGCGCACCGGACGGCGCGAGACATGACCCGCCGCGCCGAACAGGGCAACGCCTCTCGCACGATAGCGAACGCTTCTCGAGCAGAACGGGACAGGCTCACCAGATACAACGACATCACCAGTGCATATTTGAACGCCAGAAGGATATACCCACTGCCGAGTCCCAAATTGAACAGGAGGCAGGCCGTCGCCTGGCGACAACTCCAGACAAACACGTTCCCTAATCCATTCCGTCTCAAGCGTATCTTCCCAGATAAGCATCAGGACGACACGTGCAAATTGTGCCAGGAAGGACCAGCAACACTCAAACACATACTGTGGGAGTGCAATGTAGTTATAGGAGGGATGGCAGTTACTCCGGAGACCCTGTCGTCGAGGTGGGCCGCCGCTCTGCGCAGCTCAGACCTCGGAATCCAAATGTGGGCAGTCCAGCAAGCCCGTGAGGCGGCGTTGAGGCAGGGCCTTGACGTTCCTCCGTGGGAGACCTGAGCCCGGGTCGCGTTAAACCTTGCCAAACGTACAAGACAGTTGTATCCATCCATCCATCCATCCTCCCAGAGCAGAGCAGCTGCGGGAAAGGGCAATTCGATTAGTTGACAGCTGCGCCGGCGCCGGAGCGCGAGTCATTAGCAAAGATTCCAGCTGCACAGGCGCACGCTCACGCCACGCGCGCAACCAATCAGAGCCGTTTCGCTTCCGCCGGGGAGGGAAAGGGCAGGAAAAGGGTTTCGCGCGCGCTGCGCCGGCTTCGTTTTCGTTCAATTCAGTCTCGGAAAAACGGATGCGACTTCCACGCGTTGTGCGTTCCCCCAAAGAACGGGCAGCGTTCGACGAGCGGCGGCGAGAACTCGCCCGTGAAAGGGCTCGCCGTCGGCGCGCCGATTCAGCCGTTAGAGCCGCCCGAGCCCAGGCAACCCGACAGCAACAAGAAGATCCCGAGCTAAGGGAGCGGGAGGCCGAAGCAATCCGGCACCGTTACATGTGGGTTACTTAACCGTTACGAAGGTCAGGTGCACGCAGGACAAGCATCGTTTACCCCCACTTTCCGGCAAGGGTAGGGTTGACCATTTTCTTTTCTTTTTCTTTCTTTTTTTGTTGTAGCTTTGTGCAATTGTCAGGTGGATGATAATTTTTACCTTTCATGAAACTCACTGCACCTTGCGGATTTGCGCAGATCTGATTCGTCATACCCAGAGTCAGACTCGCACTTCGTAAGACTCATTCAGGCTCACTCGTGCTCAGACTCCCGGCAAAGCAGCGCACGCAACATGCGGAGGAAGTGGCCCCGGCTCCCAGGTGGCGGCCCGTGTTGCCTCTTTACCTACGTTCTTCATCATTACCTTCGCTGTGAACAAAAACGTTGAGGTAACGTTACCTCGCCCTTCAAGCAAAGTACATCGATTCACATGTGACTTCCTCTTATTTCGTAATGATTGCCTTCAGGATATTAGCTGTTCAGTCCGATTTACGAGCCAATTCATTGCTACTTCTTCGACTCTGCTTATGTGACATTTTAGGTAAGGAAAGAAAAAATAGCCGAAGAAGAAGTAATGTGTGCATTTCTTTACATTTACTCTGGCAACTATGTGCATTTAAAATTGAATATAAGTTTTAATTTGGTTATGATATTATTCACTAAAAGGAAACGCACTTTTAAACCCTTTTATGCCAATCCTCCGCAATGGGTAAGGAGCGAGTTCAGTTTTACGCCGCGCAAGCCTTATTTAGAATGTCTGTAATGAAATTTAGTCAACAGTCCACTTTTGTTCATTTTGCCGACGGTCTTGAAAAGAGAAGAGGCTTTTCGAAGCTTTTTTCCTTGGCTAGATTGGACTAGTATCTTTTTCATACTATTATTTTGGGTCTCGATATTAGGCCCTGGCCAGAGAGCCGCTTGCTGCGCAGTACCTAGGTTTCATACGCGAAACAAAACGGTTACCCCGTTAATTTCATGGTTATTTTTTATCTATATCTCTAATCACTATTAATTTCACTTCAGTATATTTTATTCGTTCAATACAGCGGTCTTTTATTTCTCGCTTTGTAATATCTCTTTGATGGCTCAGACTGAGTTAGTCTGACTACACAAGCAGTACAATTACGCATTCTTCTTGCCTTTCGCCATCTTTCTTCGTGCCTTCTTTCTATCTCTCTTTAGAGTATTCATTGGTGTTATGTCTCCTGTACCGATCCCTGACTTATCCAACATATAGTGGGTACGCTCCATAGTTGAGAACCAGGATCGTCCTCACTAAGCCATTTCACGGTGCAACCGACCGAGACGACAACGACCTCCTCAGAACAAGGGTGAGCTCCACAGTGCACGTTATTCGTCACCATAAAGTCAGTTCGAGCACGACGGGCTCTCGGCGAAAACGCCACAGCGACCCTCTCACGCCTATGCCTCTCGGCGCGTCTATGCCATTGCGGGCAGCTGCATGCGTGTATACACACTCAAAATGGTTGTCGTACGGCTACCGGTTCAATACGCGTACGGCTACTGTAGGCATCAATTTTAAGTTACACTGCATTAGTAAATTGCACTTCTCCATTAGCCTAAAGGACCCTCCTATAGCATGACAGGAGGATTGGTAATCCTCCTGTCACGGCTCTACCTTGCGAGTTTGAGAAATCTTTCCTGCACCAATACTGCCGAAATACGAGAAATACGCTTGAAATCGATGACCTCACGCTGGCGTCCGGTACGGAGGTTCCGGCGCGAGATTCAACTAAGGCACGTTAGTCTTTAAATCTTTCACTATATAGTAATCGGTCCTTTTTCAGTCAAATGCATGAGCATGTGGCTTTGAGAAAACACTTTACCATTCTAAACTGATTTAGTGCTCCATCTTTATCGTTCCTTCAAAGTAATTGTAATGCAGTGAACTAGAAGCACTGCAGTACATTGGAAACTCAGTTATCGTCGATCGGGCCGAAAAAAGGGTTTGTGAATTATTGTACAACAAAGCAAACGCTTATGCAAAGATAGATCAGCGCGCGCTCATCATGAACTGCGTTCACGCATACGTTCGGCTTCCGTTACTGTATTCGCTCAGCGTCTTCGGTCGACGTGAGCACTTTTCTCGGCGCCATGAAGAAAGTTTTGATGATGACTGCCACGCAGGGCTGTTAGGAGCATCGGCACAGTGTTCTCGACGTTCGTGATCATCGGGGAGCCCGATACCAAGAAGGAGTGGACCAGCAGTCACTTACCGCGCCGGACACTTGGTAGCACCCGGTGAGTTGTTTGTTGGCAGTCATTGGAGGGTAAGGAGAGGGCGGTGCCCCTCCCCCTGTATCCGTACGTCTGATGCTGCTGCTCTAACACGTAACACTGTGATGCGTTAATTCTCTCTTTACCAACGACAATAATTGTTGCCTTGGCCGTATGTGTGATCTATTAAAGGCAGTGTATATAAGATCAAAATGTTTAGTTTCAATGGCAACATACGTGACACTTCCACGGTTTAAAAGAAAATAAGCAAACAAGTATTCCTTCCCTTCGTGGATTTAAAGGAAACAAGAAGCAAACATGTCTGTTTTCACCTACATCCCCGTGCAGAAACAATTGGTTAACGGTTTGCACAGTAAAGAGCCATTTTAAATGGAACACCTAATTAATGTTTGACTACCGACTGCAGCTTAAATATCGCATGATGACATGAAAACTACCTTTTAACGCAAATGTGCCAGCCTAATGCATCCTGTCACTCCTTTCTTTCTTTCGATAAAGTAGAATTGCTTGACTTGTATTGGCTTTATTACACGTTAGGCGTTCTCTTTAACAAAGGATCGTACTGTACGTGTGCCGTTAGGCGAGGAAAGCTATGGATGGCAGGTGCCAGCCACGAAGTTTGTGCAGCCACCTCTGCCTCAAAGATCTGAAGATCTCCAGTGACAGAGCGCCGACGGTTAGCTCAGAATTTACGAAAATCAGCTTGGTTAGCTGTGGGTGTCTGCAAGGCCTCCTAGACAGCACAAGGCCGGTGCACTTCGATCCGTGACGTCATGCTACCTTACCCGACTGCCATAGAATCTAATGGGGACGCACCCGAGTAAGCCGCGGTGATTTTGACGTCACCGCTTTCGTCACGCCGGGCTTGGCAATGGAAATTTCGGGCCTGGTAGCATGACGTCATAAAGCAGAGTGCACAGGTCTGCTATCTAAGAGGCGCTGGTGTCTGCTGTGCAGCGTTCTGTGTGGGCTGAACATCGTAAATGGCAGACTAGTTCATCAAAGCTCTGATCGTGAGCGCAAGTATGCTATGGCGAAGAATCGGTGATTCCTAAAACGTGGTGGCCACGACGTGCTTCCGGCTCCGCGATCATTTCTGGCGGCGCAGGCAGCCCGCAAAAGCATAGCCTTCGAGACCTGTTTCCGTTACTCAGAGCGCAACCGGCGCTGGGGGCGTGTATTTGGACACCGCCTATTAGCTGGCAGGGTCTGGTACCTTGTATGTAAAATTATTTATTTTTTAAATTTTTTTTATTTCAGATACTGTCAATCCCAGTGGGATTTTTACAGGTTGGGCATATATTATATACTCACAAATAGCGATAAAAACAGGTTTACATGATTTCAACAATGATATTTGCAATCGACACGAAGCAGATATACACATATGGTAGGAACTAAAACCAGAATGGTACATTTTTTTGGCAAAAAGGAGTGAAATTGATAGGCAAATACAATGCTCATACATATTTCATTTTATACAATGACGTGAGTTGTGTGTTATTTTCGGCTAACATAATTTAATTATTGCGCAACAGCTCTTCTACAAGGGTTACAAATTTCGGCAACGATGTGTTAGTCGTTATGCAGGGGTCCAGGCTATTCCATTCTCTTATTGCAAGAGGAAAGAACGAATATCTAAAACAGTCAGTGCGAAATGCATATTCTTTGAGTGTTAGTGTATGCTTATGGCGGGAAGGTCTGGTGTCAGCTAGGGATATATACAACGAAGTATTTATTCGTAATGCATTGCGTACTAATTGGAACAATAATTTTAGTCTTGCTAGTTTGGCGCGGTTTCGCAGAGTAGGAATACAGGCTTGTTTTAGCAGTTGGGTAGGTGAATCGCTATTCTTGTATTTGTTAAAGATGAATCTAATTTCCTTTCGCTGTACTCCTTCTAGTTTGTTAATAAGCTGTGGTGTATAAGGAAACCAAATTGTGTTACCATACTCGAGAACTGGGTGAATAAACGCGTTTTATGATAGCAGTATAATTTCCGGTGGTGCAGCTCGAAGTCTTCTTCTGAGGAAGAACAGCCATTTTAAAGCAGATGGTATGATACTGTTAATATGCGATTCCCATCTTAGGTCATGTGAAATGATCAAACCAATATATTTATGCTGATGAACTCGGGTGAGTGTTATGTTATGGTTAGTGTATTCGAAGTCCGACCTATTTTTTTTTTTTTTTTTTGCGTGTTATAGATAAAAAGGCAGTTTTTTTAATGTTCAGTTCTATCTGCCACTTATGCACCACTTCACTACATCATGAAGGGCGCTGTTTAAATCAACATGGTCATTCATAGATTTAATTTCATTATAAAGAATGCAGTCGTCGGCAAAAAGCCTCATTTTAACGCGGATGTTAGAGGGCAAATCATTAATAAAAATAAGGAATAAAGTGGGAGCAAGGACGCACCCTTGAGGCACCCCCAATGTAACTTTTGCAATGGAAGAAATTTTATTGTTAACAACAACATAATGAAACCGGTTGGTTAAGTAATCTTCAATCCAATTGACAATAGAATCATTGCCTAAAGTTGTTTTCAGTTTGCTGATTAGTTTTTGATGGGTTACTCTATCAAACGCCTTCGAAAAATCTAATGCTATTAAGTCAACTTGTTTTTGATTATCAATGCTTTGGGATATGTCATGCGTTAATTCAAGTAATTGGGTTATTGTTGAAAGTCCCCGCCGGAAACCATGCTGGATAGGCGATAATATTTGTGCTTGCTCTAGATAGCTCGTGATACGCTTTAATATGATATGCTCTAATAATTTCCCTACTGTGGACGTTAGCGATATTGGTCTGTAATTACCGACTTCACTTTTGCTTCCTGCTTTATGAACGGGCATTACTTTCGCTATTTTCCATTCCTTTGCAAGGCTACATGTTGATAAGGATTTGTTAAATATTAGATGTAGATATTTCGCGTTGACTTCGGCATATCGTTGAAGAAAAGTGTTGGGAATATCGTCAGGGCCGTTTCCTTTTTTTTGTGTGTGTGTGTCTATTGATAGTAATAAGTTGAGCACTCCTGACTCAGTTATAGTTGGCATGTCTATCAGTCTCTGGTTGTTGTGATTCACCTCCGGAATGCGACCATCGTCAGCAGTGAACACAGACTGGAAGTATGTATTTAATGAATTTGGAAAACTTAAATTTTGTTCCTGAGAATTGAGAGTGTTGCATTGTTTTTTGGGGCTAAGATACTTCCAAAACTTTCCAGGGGAACGTTTTAAAAAGTTAGGAAGCGTAACTGAAAAGAAATGTGCTTTCGCTGTACTAATCTTTGCTTTCATTTCATTGACAGCACACGTGACTTTAGGTTTATGTTGAGGACCTTTTTTTGTTTTGAGCAATTTTCTTAGTCGCTTCACTTTGCGCTTCGCATGAATTACATCACGTGTTATCCATGGGTTATTTCTATTTATTAGTTTGGTTCTTATTGGTATACAGTTATTCATGCAGTGGGATACAATGGCTTTAAACCTTTCCTATAATGCGTCTATATCAGTGTCTGAAGAATTAGCGAGTTCTTCAAATGACTGATACTCCAAAATTAAGTAATTAACTATGCTTGAGTCGTCAGCTTTTGTAAAGTCTGGATATGGTGTTAGGCTGCTGAGCACGAGGTCGCGGGATCGAATCCCGGCCACGGCGGCCGCATTTCGATGGGGGCGAAATGCGAAAACACCCGTGTGCTTAGATTTAGGTGCACGTTAAAGAACCCCAGGTGGTCGAAATTTCCGGAGTCCCCCACTACGGCGTGCCTCATAATCAGAAAGTGGTTTTGGCACGTAAAACCCCATAATTTAATTTAAAGTCTGGATAACTAGTTTTGGAAATAGAAGTATTTGTTGCGGCCTGAATGGGAGTAGTGCATAATGTTAATTTGTGATATGATATTCCATCTAGCACTGCTAAGTTAGTTTTATCGATCGAAAAGTGATTGCTGAGAAAGATGATGTCAAGAATGTTGGATGCATTGCCTTGAACACGTGTGGGCTCGTTGACAACTTGTGACAAGTCAAAACTAAGCACAATATCAAAAACAATTTCTGAACAAGGAGAGTGATAATACATGGTTGGCCAGTCGATATCTGGAAGGTTGAAATCCCCAAGAAGGATCAGCCGGGATTTTTGTACATGAAGTTCCATATACTGATATAATGATGTCATTGCGCGTTCATCAGTCGAAGCGCTACGGTATACACAACCGACACTGATAGTCGTCGCACCAAAACTGAGTTTGCAAAAAATTGATTCGGCCTTTCGACTTGTGGTAAGACAGTGAAAGGAATTTTTTTATTTATTAGTAAAGCCACTCCTCCCCCTCGCGTTAATCTGTCTTTGCGCACAATCACATAGTCGGGTGGGGCCATTTCTTTGTCCTGTATGTCATCCGTAAGCCACGTTTCTGTAATCGCCATAAAGTCAGACTCTAGGCTGATAAGAATAGACTCTAGTGCGTCAAGCTTATTCAGGATACTACGCGCATTTACGTTCGCAAAGGTTATTTGTTTCGTTTTGGGGGCGGTCGGGGTCGTAGGTGAGGTCCAATTCCTTGCTGTTTTTTTTTTTTTTTGGCTTTTACTCGCATTTGTCTGTGCCTTTACAAGTACCCGGCAGTTCTTTTCTTCATACCACTGAAACAATTCTCCGTTGATTCGTACTTTATCGTAAACAAGCGCAACCTTTGCACCGGAATCTTTCATTTATTTTACGCTAACCCACAGTTTTTTCCTTATGTCGCGTACTCGGACAGAGAAGTCTTCCCTGATCGCGTATTCAGTATTTTTAAGCTTACGACAGTTTTTTAGCACAAGAGTCTTTTCACGAAAGTCAAGAAGTTTTAGTATTACAGGCCTGGTTTTTTCGGGTGAAGGTTTTCCTAACCTATGATTGCATTCAATGGCGACAGGTTGAATTTCAAGAATGTTCTTGGCAATGCTTTCATTAAAAGTTTGTTCAAGGGATTCGTTGTCTTCTTCTTCATCTTCTGGAATTCCGTGAACTAAAAGATTACATCGTCTCGAGCGATTTTCGAAAGCATCCAGTTTTAGTTCAAGCGAGGAAACAACCTTCTGCAAGTTGGTGACCTGGTTTATACAGTCAAACATTTTTTTGTCAAGGGCAGCCATGTTTTCCAGTTTCGCTTCAATTGATGTCAGTCGATCCTCTTTAATGCTTTTTATGTCTCCGGCAATCGCCTCGAGCTGTCTGGAGATCTGTTCAAGATCTGGGCCGGGGTTTGTTTCGACGTCTCCAGCCAGTAGTAGTAATTCCGCCGCGTGCATTGCCAAATCACACAGTATAAGACACAGCAGCTTTGGGCACGGCAGCATAACAAGGAACGGATCATTTGAGCGAATGCATTTGCCGTAACGCCTTACCTCCACAAGATAGACGAAAGGATTAAGAATCCGCATCGTGCTGTTGCTGCCGTGCCCAGTGAAGTGCGTGCTGGTCCAGTCTCGCTTTAAGCAGCCCCGAAGCGCCACCTGGTCCAAGCTGGGAGTCCCGTCAGGGTGTAGCGTCCCTGTCGACTTCCATTGGAAGACGAAGGTTTCGATGATCGTCGCAGGGCGGAAGGAGCCGGAGTGGTTTCCCAGCCGCAATATCTCGCCCTGCGTTATGCGGCCAGAGCCGTCCCGTGCCGTCGGTATCACCAGGGGAGTGGAAATCAGCTGCACAAGACAGACGAAAGGATTAAGAATCCGCATCGTGCTGTTGCTGCCGTGCCCAGTGATTATCAGCCCTATAGCAGCGGATACGCCTTGATATACGAACCAGTAATGACAGCTCACAAATTACATATTGATGTCACGCAGCACTCCATTGTTACTGGTACTAACTGCACCGTTTATTGTCTCTTTTTGTTTTTTCATCGTCCTCATTGTGAAAGAGATGCTCGGAACACTATGGCTTCCTGAAGTGGTGAACAAGGGGATGAGCAAGGGAAGATTTAGCCTGCGAGTCGACTTGTCTTCGGCAGGACGCATGTCCTCTCATCCAAACGTTGGCTCCATGCTGATGCCTGCCTTGCTTTCCTGCTGTTCATCATCTCCGCTTCTCCATCTACCTGTGATCCCTCTGTATTGTTTGCATAATCCCTTTAAGAACGAAACAGATAAGTGTCTGAAGGAAAGGTTTATTTTTTCATCGAAATGTGCAAAATACAGCGAGAATATGGATATTCGATGAGAATAAAAAAAAATGTTTAGCGGAAATCCTTTCACCAATACCTAGGTTTGTTGCCCGTGGGCAACGCCAGGCAGAACGCCGAAAGCATATGGCTTAGGGTGCCTCGATATTCTCCTCGCCCGCCGTTACGTACGGAGTGGCAGGCGAGGAGGACATCAAGGCATTATAAAATGGCTTCGTATGAAACGTGTATTTGAACCAGAGGCGTACATGGCATTTCCTCTACATTACCTCGAGATACTGCAGCAGTAGGGGATTTTGCATCGGTCTTTCTCATCTGAGTTGTTGTTGTTGCTGTTGTTGTTGTTGTTGTTGTTGTTGTTGTTGTTGTTGTTGTTGTTGTTGTTGTTGTTGTTGTTGTTGTTTTTGTTGTTGTTGTTGTTGTTGTTGTGGTCGTCGTCGTCGTCGTCGTCGTCGTCTTGAGTGGCTCTGAGCATGCTCTCAAAGAAATCGAGTCATGTTCGAGCCCCTGTTCCTAGTTAGTGCAACAAATGACGCTTGCAGCCTCTTATTCAGTATTTGCCAAAAACATTTAGCCAGAAACTCCGTGCTCAAAAATGAAACTCAGTAAGAAAAAAAATTGTTTGTTTGTTACCTGTACGCAACACTCGTCCATAAAAGCGATATGCCTCTATGGAAATTTTTTGCGCTTCTCCGTCGTCTCCACGTATACGGCAAATTCTGGTGCTGTCCGCGCATGTGCCGCGATGTGCAGATGAACGACGACGACGGCGAAATCCGCAGCCCAGACGAAAGGGACTTCGGAGATGACAGAGAAGAAGAAGGAGAAGGAGGAGAAGAAGGAGAAGGAAAGGAGGATGAAGAAGAGGGTACCGCCGCCGCTCGCTGCTCACCAGACAGCGACTATGACGCCGGAGGCGAAAAGCGCTCTACCGCTTACTCTATCTTCCAGGCCTGCACAGACTATCGCCAAAAGTGAGAGCCCGGTCGAAGTTCGAAGCGATACCGAATTTTTGTCTTTGGCGTAAACAGTGTTTATTTTTGTGCGTCTACACGAGAAAGAAAAGAAAATGAAATAAACAGAAGAAAAACAAAGTTAGAATGCGATTCAACCTCAATAGTTGGCGTCGATGAAAGACAATGTCTTGCTGAGCGAGTTGGTGATGACGACATGTGGGGCGACGTCACCGCGCTGCACTCTAACGCGTCAACCCTCAAGTGAGGCAAGTAGAGGGAACGTCGGACTGCCTTTTTTTTTACTGTAACATCATCGGCCCGCATACTTAGAGCTCGCACACTCACGG
Organism: Dermacentor andersoni; assembly: GCF_023375885.2. Classification (NCBI taxonomy): domain Eukaryota; kingdom Metazoa; phylum Arthropoda; class Arachnida; order Ixodida; family Ixodidae; genus Dermacentor; species Dermacentor andersoni. The sequence continues at coordinate 36,057,276 of NC_092817.1, forward strand.
GTACGACTTTACATGGCACTACCTTCGGGACCGGCCCACATTTTAATGCAAATCATCCTTCTTGGAGTCAACCAAGGGACGTATTTTCGGACGATCACTTTCGGTGATACTACTGCCTTCGCGTGGCGTAGTGCTGAAGCAGCCAATAAGCGCACACTAAAGCTGATATCACTGAAAGCGGCCGTCCAAGAATACTTACCCCAATTTTTGGCGTGTATCTGGGCGTTTTCGAGGGCCGTTCGTCGTTCCTAAAGACAGCGAAGTCTAAAAAAAAAGCTGCCAATAAAAAGACAAAAAACGCGGTCAGTCGTACATGACTTGTGCCCGAATTGCATTAAAAACTTTGTGTCTCGAAAGAAGCTGCATAAAACAACATAATTAGCCATGACATCAATCACCTCTTGAGAAGCTGCTTTGCATCAAAAGCCGGGCATCCTTTGCTTTAGATTCGAGTTCGCGCTTGCAATAGTGCGATCGCTCGACTTCGGACCCGCCACTGGCGCCAACTCTAATATCAAGCTTTGATTTAGGGTTTTGGAACCAATTTAGCGATATGGAGTCTTCGTGGTGATATCTAGGAATTTTTAAAAGATTCTGAGAGTTTTGACGCAGTGCCTTTCTGACTACGAATTCACACAACTGGGAGTGTGTTTAAGATTATTCATCTCAATTCGTACTATTTTGTCCCTTTATTATTATCTGGAAAACCGTCATTATCACTGGAATTAACTACATGGTACGACGATATCATAGATATGAAAAATGAATTGTTACAAAGTGTAACTTCTCCAATTAGGTCGATATTAATACAAGCTGCATAAAGAAGCGAAAACAGATAGTGACCGGTTACAATTTCGCTTTTGTATCTTGTCCAACACTGGCGTTCCCGGTAATCTAAATATATACATTTGGCTCGTTTGGAAGGGAGAATCAAAAATAGTTATCTAAGTTTCAAGCTTGAATTTTATTTGTAGCGCGTGCATACCTTTCCAGCGGTTCATTAGAAGGTACCAAAGTAGAACTGTTCGGGAGACCTCCTGCATGGTTCACTGCGTACAAAATAACTACATAAGCAGTAACAGGATGCATCCTACAAGAAATTGCATATTGTAGAATGATGCATGCATACAAAATCAAAAGGTAAAATCAGACAACAAAGAACTGTGCTCATATATATATATTCTGTTGAGTTGCCATGCGGGATAGTGCCTACAAAGTATTTACTAAGGTAATTACAAATATAACCAGCAACACCTTAGGCTTCTGTCAACCAAAGGACCAAGCGGCGATTCCGTAAAGGTTACTCAACCATAGACCATATTCACACTATCAATCAGGTGAGACAGAAATGTGCGGAATATAACCAACCCTTATATATAGTTTTCATTGATTACGAGAAAGCGTTTGATTCAGTCGAAACCTCTGTCGAAACCTCTACTTACACTATCATCATCATCATCAGCCTGGTTACGCCCACTGCAGGGCAAAGACCTCTATCATACTTCTCCAACTACCCCGGTCATGTACTAATTGTGGCCATGTCGTCCCTGCAAACTTCTTAATCTCATCCGCCCACCTACTTTCTGCCGCCCCCTGCTACGCTTCCCTTCCCTTAGAATCCAGTCCATAACCCTTAATGACCATCGGTTATCTTCCCTCCTCATTACATGTCCTGCCCATGCCCATTTCTTTTACTTGATTTTAACTAAGATGTCATTAACTCGCGTTTGTTCCCTCACCCAATCTGCTCTTTTCTTATCACTTAATGTTACACCCATCATTCTTCTTTCCATAGCTCGTTGCGTCGTCCTCAATTTAAGTAGAACTCTTTTCGTAAGCCTCCAGGTTTCTGCCCCGTACGTGAGTACTGGTAAGACACAGCTGTTATACACTTTTCTATTTAGGGATAATGGCAACCTGCTGTTCATGATCTGAGAATGCCTGCCAAACGCACCCCAGCCCATTCTTATTCTTCTGATTGTTTCAGTCTCATGATCCGGATCCGCGGTCACTACCTATCGTAAACTGCTGTTCTCTTCCGAGACTATTAAACATTACTTTAGTTTGCTGCAGACTAATTTTTAAACCCCACCCTTCTGCTTTGCCTCTCCAAGTCAGTTCGCATGCATTGCAATTGGTCCCCTGAGTTACTAAGCAAGGCAATACCATCAGTGAATCGCAAGTTACTAAGGTATCCTCCGTTAACTCTTATCACCAATTCTTGCCAATACAGGTCTCTGAATACCTCCTGTAAACACGCTCTGAATAGCACTGGAGAGATCGCATCTCCCTGCATGACGCCTTTCTTTATGGAGATTTTGTTGCTTTCTTTATAGAGGACTAAGGTGACTGTGGAGCCGCTATAGATATATTTCAGTATTTTTACATTCGCCTCATCTACACCCTGATTCCGTAACGCCTCCATGACTGCTGAGGCTTCTACTGAATCAAACGCTTTCTCGTAATCAATGAAAGCTATATATAAGGGTTGGTTATATTCCGAACATTTCTCTATCACCTAATTGATAGTGTGACTATGGTCTATTGTTGAGTAGCCTTTACGGAATCCTGCCTGGTCCTTTGCTTGACAGAAGTCTAAGGTGTTCCTGATTGTATTTGCGATTACCTTAGTAAATACTGTGTAGGCAACGGACAGTAAGCTGATCAGTCTGTAATTTTTCAAGTCTTTGGCGTCCCCTTTCTTATGGATTAGGATTATGTTAGCGTTCTTCCAAGATTCCGGTACGCTCGAGGTCATGAGGCATTGCGTATACAGTGTGGCCAGTTTTTCTAGAACAATCTGCTCACCATCCTTCAACAAATCTGCTGTTACCTGATCCTCCCCAGCTGCCTTCCCCCTTTGCATAGCTCCCAAGGCTTTCTTTACTTCTTCTGGCGTTACTTGTGGGATTTCAAGTTCCTCTAGACTATTCTCTTTTCCATTATCGTCGTGGGTGCCACTGGTACTGTATAAATCTCTATAGAACTCCTCAGCCACTTGAACTATCTCATCCATATTAGTAATGATATTGCCGGCTTTGTCTTTTAACGCGTACATCCGATTCTTGCCTATACCTAGTTTCTTCTTCCCTGCTTTTAAGATTCCTCCGTTCCTGAGAGCATGTTCAATTCTATCCATATTGTACTTCCTTATGTCAGCTGTCTTACGCTTGTTGATTAACTTCGAAAATTCTGCCAGCTGTAGGGTTAGAGGCTTTCATAAAATGGCGTTTCTTCATCAGATCTTTCGTCTCCTGCGATAGCTTACTGGTACTGTCTAACGCAGGTACCACTGACTTCTATGGCACACTCCTTAATGGTGCCCATAAGATTGTCGTTCATTGTTTCAACACTAAGGTCTTCTTTCTGAATTAAAGACGAATACCGGTTCTGTAACTTGATCCGGAATTCCTCTATTTTCCCTCTTACCGCTAACTCATTGCTCGGGTTCTTATATACCAGTTTGTTCCGTTCCCTCCTCAAGTCAAGGCTAATTCGAGTTCTTACCATCCTATGGTCACTGCAGCGCAATTTGCCGAGCATGTCTACATCTTGTATGATGCCAGGGTTAGCGCAGAGTATAAGGTCTAGTTCATTTCTAGTTTTGCCATTCGGGCTCCTCCACGCCTACTTTCGGCTATCCTGATTGCGGAAGAAGCTATTCATTATCCGCATATTATTCTGTTCTGCAAAGTCTACTAACAACTCTCCCCTGTTATTCTTAGTGCCTATGCCATATTCCCCCACTGACTTGTCTCCAAGCCTGCTTCTTGCCTACCGTGGCATTGAAGTCGCCCATCAGTAGAGTGTATTTTGTTTTGTCTTTACCCATCGCCGATTCCACGTCTTCATAGGAGCTTTCGACTTCCTGGTCATCATGACTGGATGTAGGGGCGTAGACCTGTACGACCTTCAATTTGTACCTCTTATTAGGTTCACAACAAGACCTGCCACCCTCTCGATAATGCTATAGAATTCCTGTATGTTACCAGCTATATCCTTATTAATGAGGAATCCGACTCCTAGTTCTCCTCTCTCCGCTAAACCTCGGTAGCACAGGACGTGCCCGCTTTTTAGCACTGTATATGCTTCTTTTGTCCTCCTAACTTCACTGAGCCCAACTATATCCCATTCACTGCCCTCTAATTCCTCCAATAGCACTGCTAGACTCGCCTCACTAGATAACGTACTGGCGTTAAACGTTGCCAGGTTCAGATTCCAATGGCGGCCTGTCCGGATGCAGGGATTCTTAGCACCCTCTGCTGCGTCACAGGTCTGACCGCCGCCGTAGTCAGTTGCTTCGGAGCTGCTGGGGACTGAGGGCCGGGGTTTGATTGTTGTATTCATGTAGGAGGTTGTGGCCAAGTACTGCACCAGGGTGGCCAATCCTGCTCTGGTGAGGTATTTATGTACGCGTCGTCTTCCTCGGGCTTATTCCTCGTTATATCCTATTCTATGGATACCTAGGTATATGAAGACGGCATATATATATATATATATATAATTCATTTCGTTATAAGCCAACAAAGGCACCAAAGACAACATAGGCGGGATAAATTAATGCAAATGAAAGTTGATGGAAAACAACTGGCCGCATGTGGGATGGGAACCCACGTCTTCGCATTACCTGTGCGATGCTCTTAGCGATGGAGCTACCGCAGCGCTGTTTTCCTATCCACTTTCTGGAGTATACTCATTCATCACATTACGAGGGTCTCGAATCCGGCAAGATTGATGCCTTCAGGTAGCATGTGTAGGTTTACTGACTAGTTGCCGTCACCGAAAAAGATCACGTGCTCGTGACGCCAACTGCAGAGAGGATGTTCCACATGCACCGTCAAGGCGTGTGAGTGGTGGCGCTGGCTCACACTCCCAGGGTTAGTTCTCACAGTAAAACATAAATACCCCTTACCTTATCGCTGGATCAAACTTCTTTACCAAAGTGTACTACTACATCTCTAGGCCCCCTTCTTGATTTTACACTTTCAGCAAGATGACACGAATCCGTGCAAACATTAAGTATAAATTGCAAGTAACACATTGTGCGTTCACCAGTCTAGGAGGCACATATATGCTGACACTTAAGATAGTTAAGATATGGAGGACGGAAATAAACTACGAGGAATCATGACGTCACGCAACCAGCCTTTGCAAGCCAACTCTCCATAAGGTTGTTCCCTTCGCATTTTCTCTCTCCCGTGCCTCCAATACGGCAACTTCAGTCGTTCATTGCAACGTATACATTTATCGTCTTCGTTGCAACGTATCAGTGCGGCAGCCGCACATTACTGTGAGGCTCCCTCCTAACAGTTATTTCCTTCCTCCACGGCTTCAAACAAGCGGCATCATGAAATAGTGCAAACACTAAGCACAGGCCGATGTTGCAAGTGCAAGAAAAAAGAAGTAAAAAGAAAGAAAATAATTCGCATTCTCGAGAGCCGCAGTTCACAATTTGACGCCAAGTCCTTCGGGCACTTGTCCGCTGCCTGTCCAGCTCATCACATCCGAGACGAATGCGTACAAACTAGTCCAACTATCCATATCGCTGCAGCATCGTCAACCAAGCCGACTCGTACTCGTTCCGGGCGACCATGCTTGCTGTGGGCGGGACGATCTGCTTTCTCGTGCTGGCCGTCTCCATCCTTTTTGTCATCATCTCCGGCATGGACGACGGCAGCAAAGGCAGCAATGAGGGTGCGTGAAGCCACTGGCACATCCGTTCCTCTTGGCGTGAAAAAGCGGAACCACTTTGAGTCACGAAACGACTTGTCGGCTCTAGTGTGTGAGCTTCTGAGCAAGTTAAGGCATAGCTGCGTCTAATCTATGACCTTTAGATATATAAGCTGTGTTTCATCTGAGCTCGGGTACACGCCGAGGTGACTTAATGGATGTATGGCATTCTGCTGCTGCAGCACGAAGTCGCGGGTTCGAAGCCCGGCCGCGGCGGTCGCGTTCCGGTGAGGATGGACATGGGCAGAAATCACAGGAATGCCAAAAATCCCGTGTGCCGCGCTTTGGGTGAACGTTAAAGAGACTTGTTCGGTCAAAATTAATCCAGGGTTGCCGCTATATTCTGTCTACATTGGGAGATTATTTGCCATAACTTTAACCCGAACTCGCCACAGCAGATTATGAAGTATTGAGCGCAGTGATTAAAGGGCAAGTTATTTTTTTTTTCATTGCGTTAGCATTGGGAGTGTCAAAGCGGGGGAAAGCGTGTGTGTGAAGTATAGGAAGCCGGTCACGTGGTACATCGAGAGAAGAAAGGGATCCGAGGGGCTCGAATTTGTTAATCATGACCGTATAAAACCTACAGGCAATGAAGCCAAGGAAATCACCGGGGAAATTAGCTGTGGCTGAAATTGACATGTGTAATATAATAAAGGGGAAATGAAAGTGGAAAAATTGTCTATTAGCTTTATATGGTCGTATATACATATATAATAAGAACCAACAAACAATGGCACCAAGGACAGCATAGTGAAAATTACCTGCTGTTCTTAATTGAATTGAAGAAATAAGTAAATGGAAATGAAAGTGAATGAAAACACAACTGGCCGATGGAGGGTGTTAGATACGGCACCTTTTCCTGAGCCTCCTTCGAGTTCACCAGACCACATCGAATTGCGTCACACATAATTAAGGAGCGCAGAAGCACATCTACCGCGTTCCCGAGGCGCGGCACGTCCAATCAAGTTGGCGTCCCCCACCTCGTGCGCCGCAGGTGGAGCTATTGTCCCACTGCTTGACTCTTCCCGAAAGTGTAGCGGGAGCCTGGCACGGTTCCAGGTAACGTGGGTCCCGAGCCAAGCTGCTTTGCAGCTCTGAAAGGTCGCTCGAAGACAACCCGTCTCCCGCCATCCGCCTATTGTGACGGCGCTTGCAAGCCGCGAGGCAACGACGGCCGTAATGCACCGTGAAGCCCTGGGAGCAATCCCCACCCCCCGTCCGCCTTTGTGACGGCAGTTGCAGACCAGGAAGTCAGTACCGCAGACAAGTAATCGCTCGGACAATTGAAGCCCAAGGAGCGACTCTCTGCGCCGGGTGTGACTTACATTCGCACGGGCGCCTACTATTGGCCGAAAATGACGCCACCTGAGCGGGCTCGCCGATTGGCCGAACGTGACGTGACTTCGAGACACCGAAGGGGTTAAAAGCCAGAGTCCGTGAGCAGCAAGAGAGCATTCCTTCTTTCATCTCTTTCGAGCTTCTTGCCACGGGCCGCAGCGTCCGAGTTGCTGCCGGCCCATAATGACTTTATGACTGTTACTTTCTTTGTACTCTCACTGTAAATAATGTAAATAAACCTCCAGTTTTCATATCAAAGTCCTCCTCAACCTCGGCCATCTCCCGCACCCAACGGCAAGGTCCAAAATCTGGGGGACAGCAATTGGGATTGTCCTCCAGATCCAACAAGGGACATAAACCCACGTCTTCAACAAGGGACATAACAAGGGACATAAACCCACGTCTTCACATTACACGTGCGATGTTCTTACCAATGGTGCCGCGGTATACCTCAATTACTAAGAGTATCGCACGCGTAATACAAAGACGTGGGTTCGTATACCACCTGCGGCCAGTTGTTGTTTTCTTCCACTTTCATTTTCATTTATTTATTTATTTATTTATTTATTTATTTATTTATTTATTTATTTATTTAAAATACCTTACAGGCCCTATGAGGGCATTGTGCAAGGGGGGTTACAAAATCAAGGCAAAAAAAGAAGAGTAAGCAGCCTTCTAAAGTGTAATGCAAAAGATACGCCTCAATACAGGGCTCATCAACATTACTACCAAGATCAAAGCATGAAAAAGGAACAACTGAAGTAATGAAAGGCCACAAAGGTACACTTAAGGAAATAACATGAGTAAAACTTAACGTAAGACACTAATGCTAGAAAGTAATATACACGAAAAATGAACGTATCAGGGAGTACAATTCTTGAAGGGATATTTAGGGGACAAGACGCAAAAAAGCAATAATATATACAGGGCATACAAGTGAACACGTGACGCAGCATAAAATAGCTATTCTTAAGAGCGAGATAGCAATGCATAAATAAAAGAAAAACCATCACAAGAAGTTCGAAGCACATTGCCAAGTGTAAAAAACAAGATAAAGTGATTTGTAAGTGCTATTATGAAAAATGCTCGTGTAGGAGATGATGAAATTTCATCTACGATGACGACCTATCATCTTTTCAATTCAATTGAGAACTGCAGATAATTTCCCCTATACTGTCGTTGATGTCATTGTTTGTTAGCTTCCTATGATATGGCTAATCGGGCCTCTCGCTTACCTTTCTTCCCGTCATATATATATATATATATATATATATATATATATATATATATATATATATATATATATATATATATATATATGAAGGACGATGATATGCTGCTCCTGACCACACTGCGCTTTGTGAAGAGGCAGGACGTGTGTCGAGTGAGTTCCTGAACAGCACTGCAATGTCGTGAGCGCGGTTTAAATCATGGATGCAGGATCTCAGAGGGGTGCTACGTATTGCAAATGCGCTCGTACTTACCGTTAAATTGCCACGCATACGTGTAGAAACTGCTACTCCGCTTACCCGTGCGTGTGCGTTGGTAACAAATAAACTGTAATTTCCAGCCCTTTGTACCATCAGAAGCAATTAAATCTGAAAGATAATTGAACACTGACAACATTGCTTTCTCGGCACTTCCAGGTAATGAGACCTCAAACAAAAGTGAGTATAGTATTTTTCCTATATTCTTCCTATTCAAGTGTCCGTGGATACAGCCCCTCGATCATGAGAACAATTTGCTGTTGGAAAATTGTTGTACTGTGTTGCACGGCTTTCCAGTGCAGAATAACGAACAAGAATATTACTTTCTCAATAAGTAAAACAAACATAAACATCCATGTTTATGCATCTCTACATAAGGTTAAGACCGACAAAGCCACCTTACACTAAAAGATAATGGCTGGCGGTAACTTACGAAGTCGAGAAAATTATGATCGTAGATAACGTTCTCATTGTGAAATTTGTAGCGCGAACAATAGACAAGGACGCAGAGAAGGTGGGCGAACGAGTGCTTACTCGCGTCTGTTTATTTTTGGAAAGAGACGGAACATAAAAGCGCCAGCTATCTGCACTGAGCATTTGCAAACGAGTCATCAGTTTTTATATATACAGATTACAAATGTTCAAGCAGTGTTAAAGAATTAAAATTATTTGTCAGTGATATCAACCGATGGCTGACCGATGCATTTTTCAGCACCCCTTATTATACGGAACGCTTCTGTAATTTCGCGTATTTATTTTTGTCTGGAAACAAAATATCAGTGTCAGAAAATACCGATTCACAGTGACATAGGTTGAAGAGGTTAGACAAGTGCGAATGATCTTTTCCGAGAGAATGTTGATGTTCTTTTAGAGGAGTGTTTATGCACCAACCGGTTTGTCCTATCTACACGTTGCCACATGTTAACGGGATCTGGTGCACAACACAACACCTACACTGCATTTTGTAAATTTTTGATTTTCTTTAAAACCGCAGCTGCGTTTTCTTTTTCTGATGTAAAATTTATTTTGAAACAGGTTGGCACAGTTCTTGCACCTTGTTAGGAGCGCTGAAAACCGCTTCAACGCCATACCGGCTGGCAACGTTCCTTAGCTCATGTGAAAAATAATGGACGTAAGCTACAACCGCAAGGCCTTTTCACTCAGCGCTATGCTAAGCTATGCTAAGCTATGCCATGCCATGCGGAGATATTAAGTCGTGTAACTGTACACCCAGTGAAGACCAATATTACATAGTTCTCTAAACCACGTCTATCACTACATCTGAAGCACAAAATGTATTTATCTTTATACATAATTCTAAAAGATAACCTAACATTTGTAGACAGGACTTCTTCGAAAAGAAAGTAAACACTAACGATGTCATGTTAAACTGCACGCAAATAAATTTTATTCGACTGCTCTCCGATGTTCAGATCAATACAGTTTAAATTGCGCATGCTGTTCCTGGTACAGCGCCGCGTCAACTAAATGTTTCAATTGTCATGTAAGTTCAGTGAATTTTCTAAATATTCATCCTGACAGTCTAAACAAAAAAAAATCTCACAGCCTACAGTAATTTCAGTTTCTCTTTTAGACGCAATAAATTTTGTACTTGCGTGTTAAGCTGTTGGGTAATGAAAACATTATGCATTTCACACGTACTTGAATACGCACACCGGAGTCAAGCGCGCTCCGACGTAAAAATTTGTTTCATTTTAAAGCACTGTCCTACAGATCTGCTGACGCTTTCGTTCGCAGCGAAACTTTCCTGATAAGTAAATACACCGCACAAAATGGCGGCATCGGCAGCCATCCCCTGAATACTTTGTTGCATGATTTGTTAATCGCAGTCATACGTATGCCTTTTAAACAAAGTGGTCGTGACTTTCAAAATTCTTCGTTGTACACTTCGTTGTAAAAGTCACGCACCGTACCACTCGCCCTAAAGCAGGCCTAAGCACGTTCAGCAAAAGAAAAACTTTTTTTTTTTACATCAATTCAAGAGTGTCCTAGTGAAATAAGTCGTTTTTTGTTATTGTTTTTTGTGCACACTATATCAGACTATGGTCTGAGAGAATGCGTGCAGCCGTGCAACAGGACTACACACTTCTGACGTCAGCACGCTTTCAATTGCGCCGCCAGCGCCTCCGTTAGTGGTGCAGAGCGCGCCTTCGTGACACCCGCTGCGGGCAGTGGCTGCACCGCTAGGTGGCGTTCGTTGTAAAGCCACAAACAGCCAACAAATCAGCCATCGGGGACACCTAGGTTTCTTCCGTTTTACAAGCAAATGCGTTCTGGTGGTCTTCATCGTAGAAGCGTTCTTAATAAATATGCAGGTTGTTTCTTTCTTCTTTTTTAGCTGCACCAATTTTTTAAAATATAGCCTTTGGCAGATAGCACAATTCTAACCATTGATCCAAATTGCTCGATGAGGCGCCCATTACTTCTACGAGAAGTAAAAATATTCTATTAGATAACTAGTGTCTTTACGTTATTTAGCTTTTTTATTTATCAACATTGCGGCCACTATATCAACCTACGAATTATAGCCGCCGTGTTCGCACGGCGTACGTATCCACGTGGAACGAGTTCCCCGGACAGCACCAGTTCCGAGATATTCATTTTCGACGTGTCCGACAACACAACATGTCCACTGGTGTTCCAGTCACTTTTGTACTTCAATGCATAAAACAGCGGTTTATTTAATAAGAGTAACTGGAACGTCAATGCATTTCGTCGGACACATTGAAAATTAATATCTTGGAACTGGTGCTGTCCGGAGAATTCATTCCTAGTGGACACGCCGTGCGAACTCTGCGGCTGTAATCCGTAGATCGAAACATATGGCGTAAAGTAACTAATTAAGAAGTTAAGTAGCGCAATTACGTTAATCATTCAACAGAACATTTTGATTTCTCGTAGAAATAATGGCTGCCTGATCAAGTAATTTACATCAAGTGTTAGATTTGTACTATCTGCCATAAGCAATCTTTAAAAAATTTGGTGCAGCTAAACAAACCTCCTGTATATAAAATATAGGAATTCAACCGGGGCCTAATCAATAGATCGTTATACGGTTCATTTCGCTGTATAGACGATCCCTGTGAGGCGTTCGACTGTACAGTCGTCTAGGACAAACGAGACATGAACGAATTCCTACGTCCTCGCTTTGTGCTGTTTCCCCTTTCACGCGCTTGTTCCTATAAGGGTATGACTTTTGTCTTCCCAAACCATAATAAATGTTGATTGATTGATTGATTGATTGATTGATTGATTGATTGATTGATTGATTGATTGATTGATTGATTGATTGATTGATTGATTGATTGATTGATTGATTGATTGATTGATTCGAGGCTTATCGCAATTTTCGTCATCAATTTCAGCGTCTGACGAAGACAATAATAGCGGGCCGTTCGTGCTAGACCACCCACATCCAGACGACTCGGTCGGAAAAGGTACGAGCAAAATTTGAGTTCAAGAGCAATTTTAACAACTATGCTAGTAGTGTATTAGTATAAGCTGTTCCGTATTCCACACAACGACCCTGCTCGAGTGGAAAAATAAAATGTGCCATCAGTTCCCCAACAACTAAGTGCTTGCTATACAGGGACATAAATAACGCATTTCGAGGTCTTACGGATAGATGAATTCCCGTGTTCTTATCCCCACATCTTGAGAGAACGCGTCCACTGTTGGAATAGGCATTTCGTGGTGTTTCCAAACGCACCCTGAAATGCAAACACGCTGCATTCCGTGAAGAGCGCGACCTCCAATCAGCCCCTAACATGCACAGTAATTATTTTCTGCGCAGAATTCGACCTATACGGGAGCGTTGCCGCGTTCGCCGAAGACCTCTTCCTCGACGAGGAAGGTAATTGCAAGTTGGCTGCTGCAGGGTCCGCGGCTGGCGTGCATTCTCACAGTTTGTCTTCACTGCAGCTTCACCCCAGGAGCCGAAGAACACGTCCGGGCTAGAAGACAGCTATCTGAACGCCTTGGACGTCATTTGAGTGAGATTGATTGATTGATTGATTGATTGATTGATTGATTGATTGATTGATTAATTAATTAATTAATTAATTAATTAATTAATTAATTAATTAATTGCTTGATTGATTGATTGATTGATTGATTGATTGATTGATTGATTGATTGATTGATTGATTGATTGATTGATTGATTGATTGATTGATTGATTGATTGATTGATTGATTGATTGATTGATTACGAAGTGGAGGCCTTCGGATAAATTAAAAGAAATCCCTGCTACTGCAGTGTCGTTTGCGTCTGAACCGACGGCGTGTCTCCCTACCGCTATGTTAGGCACACGCTATCTTCGGGATCGGCCGACGAAAACGGTTAGACAGTCGCAAGAAATCGCGGTTTCCCAAAGAATGCTGAACGCAATAAAAATAATTATGACTAACAGGTATGGCTTCAGGCGACCCCATAATGAACAGTATACGACACACGCGCTTTGAATCTCGACGTATTGCGCGAAGGCAGGGCAATGAGCTGATTGAAAACCATGCTTTCGCGTAATGTGAAGCTTTAGTTTCAAGGACCCTGCTTGGGTTTCCATTCTGTCGTCGGTCACGTGTATCAAATTTGTAGCGCTGACTCATAAAATCAAGTTAAAAAGCCTCCGTACGAAAGCACTCAAGCGTCGTGTGCGATGAAGGTTCCCTAGAATCAAGTGGACTGCTGACGCCACCTTGTGGAAACTACTTTGACTAAAAGCAAAAGCAGCCTTTCAAACTCTGGCGTAGAACGACAATGGTGGTCTTACTTCAAGTCAGCCTCTGCAAACTCTTAGAGTTGCTGACTGCCATTCAGTGTGGCGCGCATGTGCCTTCGGCAGAAACAAACCATCCGTGCTTTCGGACAAGTGATTTCCCCTGGAGTCACAAAAGGGCTCAAAACTTCGTTAGCCCACCCCGTATTCAGAAATGCGCCTAAACTTCGCATACAAAATATAAGACACCGTTATCACATCATAAAACAAAAGCAGTTAACTTGTGCAAAGAAATGAGGGACACGAGCTACGAACTTCTTTTCGTTCGAGCACTTTTATGAGCATCTTAAAGGAGTTTTCTGTAGGTTATGAATTTCATCTTAAGATGCTTGCTTTGCCCACTGACGGCAAGATGCTGTTCATTCGCCTGTTCGCAGGATTCCAGCCGGAGGCTCGATCCTCTTGGCCCCAGGCTGCCTCAATCGTCGGAGAGCGTGCCAGCGTGAAAACCATTACTGTAGGCGAAGTCTTCGAACAATGATCGACCATACGTATACGTATACATTTGCTGAAAACATGTCAATTATTATTTGTTCGTTGCCTGTGTCTTATGGATTCTTAATCAAGAGTTCTAACGTGTCCGGTATTCCGGGACATGCAATGGCGTTGCGGATTACCGGGTTACTTGAGCGGCCTAGAGGATGGATGGATGGACGTTATGAGTGTCCCCTTTGGAACGGGGCGGTGGGTTGTGCCACCAAGCTATTGCTATTATACTGCCTAATGTCCTACCTAGGTTAAACAATAAAAAAAAAGAAAAAACACTATGAACTACCACACCCAAATTTTCTGATCCCCTAGTGCGAGCTGTGCTTTTGTACGTCTCCGTCTTTTGTCGTTTCCCAACTTTTCTTCCACCAATCCTCCAATCGCCTCTTACTAATGCCTATTGCGGACATGTTTGCTTTACCACCGCTCCCGCTGAAACCAAGGGCGTCAAGGAAGCCAGTGGTGCCTAAATCGACCACTGGGTAGACTTCTTCACATTCTAATAAAACATGCTCCATAGTTTCCCTAGCTTTACCGCAGCAAGCACATGCTTCTTCTTCCTTCTTATATCTCGCTTTATAGGTGCGTGTTCTAAGGCATCCCGATATCGCTTCGAAAAGTAATGAGCTTCCCTTTGAGTTATCATAAATTGTTTCTTTCCTGATTTCTTTTTTTCCTCTTAAGTAGTTACTCATCGCAGGTTTCTTTTCCATTGCCGCCACCCATGAGATTAATTCAGCCTCTCTGACTTTCCGCTTGACCTTCTTTGTTGCTGTGTTGTCCACCCTACAGGCCGCATACTTGCTGGTAAGCTTCCTAGTTCTTTTCCTTTACTGTGAATCAATGTTTTTTTCTGTACAGATGCCTGAACACTCTCCCAGCCCATTTACTTTCTTCCATATTCCTCAGCTGTTCTTCACACTCAATTTTACTGCGAGCTTCCCTCACTTCAAAACTAGTCTAGCCCATATCACCCTGCACAGCTTCATTTGTAGTCTTCCCGTGAGCGCCCAACGCGATGCGACCCACTGACCTTTGGTTCCCGTCGGGTCCTGATTGTACCCCTGATTTATAGCAAACAACTGCATTTCCAAAAGTAAGTCCTGGAACCATTGCACATTTCCAAATACCTCGCAGGATCTCGTACCTCTTGTATCCCCATAGCGCTCTGTGCTTCATTATGGCTGAATTTCTCTTCCCCTTCACTGTTATTGTTTTTTCCTGTGTTTCCAAATATATATTGCCGTCGTTTATCCATATACCAAGGTATTTATATTCTATTACCCTAGGTATTTCCTGTCCCTGTATCTCCACTGTCTGTTCACTGTTTTCATTGAATACCATAACACCTGATTTTCTAACACTAAATTTCAAACCTAAATTGTTGCCTTCCTGTCCACAGATATTAGCCAGACGTTGCAAATCACTTTGCTTGTTAGCTAGCAACACAATGTCGTCCGCATAAAATAAACCCGGGAGCTTCTGCTCTACTACTGTTCCCGCCTGTTTGTATGAGAGATTAAACCCGATACAACTTCCTTCTAGCGCCCTCTCCATCCTCACCATGTACATCATAAACAGCAGCGGGGATAAAGGGCACCCCTGCATCACCCCTGTTCATATGAACTTTCCCCATGCTCCTCATCCCTTCCCATTCAACGCAAACGGTATTTTCTGGGTAAACCTCTCTCAAAAGCTGTAGACAATCGTCACCTAAGCCTTCCCCTTCCAGAATATCCCACAAAATTTTGCGGTCTACGTTGTCATAGGCTCCTGTAATGTCTAAAAAGGCCACATACAACGGTCTGTTTTCTACTTTTGATATTTCAATACACTGAGTAAGAACAAACAAGTTATCATCCAAACGCCTACCTATTCTGAAGCCATTCCGAAGCTCTCCCAAAATGCCATTATTCTCTTCCAATGCATGAAGCTTTAATTTGGTTGCCTGCATTGCTAGCCTGTATATTACCGATGTGATGGTCAACGGTCTATACGAGTGTCTTTCTCCCCCTTACCTTTATAAATTAAATTTATTTTACTTTGTCGCCAACTGTGTGGTATTCGTCTATCTTTTAAAGTTTTTTTTCCACTGTTTCCACCAGAGCTTCCTTACTTTTCGGTCCTAGTTCATTTATCAGCCTAACGGGAACCTCGTCTAGCCCTGTGGCTGTGCGCTTAGGAATTTCCTCTTCTGCTTTATTCCATTTGAAATTTGTCAGCAGCAGCTCCTTCTCCACTTGGGTCTCTTTCATTCTCTTTTTTTCTTCAAAGACAACCTCGTCATTGCCTTGGAAAGATTCGGCTGTTACTTTTCGGATGTAATTTATTGCCGCTTCTCCTTCCAGTCTGTTTTCATCTTCAACTAGGATATGTTGTTGTATTGTTGTTGACTTCCTGCCCAGGGGCGTAGCCAGGGGGGGGGGGGGCTTATGGGGCTTCAGCCCCCCCCCCCCCCCCGAAATGTTTTCGTGCTGTCCATGCACCGCCGACAAAAGCAACCCCCGGCGCCAGAAATCATTCTGGATTTTGTCTAGAGCGTCTTTTTCACGCTCGAAAAGCCCTTTCATCGCGAAAATTGCGAACTCGGGCTGAATTTCGCGGCAACGCCCATGCACTGGGAGTCACATAACGCAAGCAGCCCCATCCGAGCACAAAGTTTCAAGGAAGTTTTCATGGCGAACGGGCTCGCCGCGGCATTTCGCGGAGGCCGCAGAATCTACACTCTATCATGGAAGTTACGGAGCGCGTGGATATCAATTCCGAAACTTTATGGGTATAAAGTTCCCATAAACTTTTGATGTGAAAGGTGCATTGACATTTCCAAACGTGTGCTTCAGATTTTCAATTGCGGAACTTTGTAAGTTTAATGCTCCCATAAATATTTGACGCCAAAGGTGCATTGACTTTTCCAAAGTCGCACATTGGGCCATACAACGAGACAAGCCAAATCAACACACTATCAGACAAGTTGACAAAGCGTGCAGCGAGACCCGATGACACGAAGCGTTGTGGTGGTTCATTCGTGCCGTCATGTCACATAAAAAAATATCAACATTTTTTTTTCACCTGCGCCAAAGCATCCAGTGCGAGGACATATTGAGTCTCTTCAATCTTTTTGTTCTCGCTCACCTACCCGCGCGCTGCCAGAGCCAGCCAGAGCGCATGCGTTTTTCTCGTGTTGCCCCGACCACCACGCGGCGCACTTCGGTGCGCGTTCGGTTTTCTCTGGCCGAGTGCATTTTCACCTGGCAGAGCTTTGGACGCTTTCTAGCTAGCAGACGAGAAAAAGAAACAATGGTCGCTAGCCGCCATCACTGTGGGGACTCGACGGAATGCAGCGCGTTCGCTTGAGCGCAACCTCTCCAGAAAGTCTTGTCTCGCCGGTGTAGGATACCGAGCAGTATGCGCATGGTTCTTGGTGGACTAAGCGTCTCGTGTTTTCTTCGATATTCCTTTAATAGCCATATTAGTTGCCCAAAGTAGGCATTCGATTGTGACCAACATACTGTGCGCTTTCTTTTAAATTTCATTACGGTGCCCCCGCCCACAAAAGAAAAAAAGAAGCGTTGTTGCGGTGCAGCGAATTGTCGCATGGTGAAAGTGCTATTTTGCTACTTCTTTTGCGGAAAGTAATGGGCCATGGGACGCTACAGCTGCCGGATACTCTTATTATATGATTGCGATAGCAATTATATGGACACTCTAGGCGCATTCCTGCCGTCGCCCTCATGTTCCGCATAAAGTCCAAGCGCGATAACATCGTGACCCTGCGCCGCATGCTCTGTGTACGAGTGAAAGCGTGTGGGGGGTGGGGGGGAATGGGTGAGCCGACGATAGTGGCTCAGTCTTGTGTGCGCAAGGGAGAAAAGTGAGGAGCAAGCGCGCCGCCTTCCGTCGCGCGCGATACATCGGGGGGAGTGGATGGAATGGGGGCAGGATCTAGGATTCTGTGAATCTGTGATTGCGCAACATGTTTATTTGCCTTGTTTGACGCATTATATACCGTGACTTTTTCTTAGATACGTAGATTTATTGGAGACTTACTTATACGTATGTTTACATATCTTCTTGCGAGGTTTTGTGTATACGTGCAGTGAACTTCGTTTCCAGCGGCACTTTTTTGCTCTTTATCAAGCTGTATCTTCGCATTTGTATATTCCATTGTATCTTCGCATTTCTAATGTACGAGGGCGAGTCAAATGAAAGTAAGCCTACCCACCCCGCGCAATTATGGTTCTGTTCATTATATGCAAGGCCTGCGCGTAGCACACAGGCATCTCTCATTTACAAAAGTGACACGCAGGTGTGAGGATAAATGTCCTTTAATGCTCTCATACACTGGGTTGAACATGGTTGCGTGCCGTAATGGACTCTCTAGAAGTTGAGCAGCGTGGTGCCGTCAGGTTTTTGACAGCTGAAGGTGTTTCCCAAAAAGAAATTAGTCGCCGTATGGCTGCCGTGTACATGGAACATTGCATTTCATTGGCCACTGTGAAGCGTTGGAACAAACGGTTCAAAGAAGGACGTGAAATTTGCAAAGACGATTCCAGACCAGGCCAAAGCCACCGTGCAATCACCCCTAACAAAATTGAAAAGGTTGATGAGCTGATGAGACAAGAACGGAGGATAAGCATCGATGAACTGGCAGAGCGTGTGGAAATCAGTGACGGCTCGGTTCACGCCATAATTCATGAGCACCTCGGTTATCGGCTCTTGTGTGCGCAATTGATGCCCGAGATTTTGATCCACCGCCAGAAGACGGAGAAGTTTGGCGCTGCTTTGACTAATCTGATCCGGTATCACAATGAGGATGACGATTTCTTGTTTGCTATTGTGATCGGGGACGAACCATGGTGCCACTACTACGAGTCTGAAACACGACGGCAAAGCTTACAGTGGAAACACTCTAATTTACCACGGCCAAAGAAGGCTAAGGCCGTCATTCTCGCGGGAAAGGTGTTGTTGACTTTTTTTCGATCATCAGGGGCCATTACTGATAGAATTTGCTCAATCTTGAGAGACTATCAATTGTTTCCGATATTGTGAAACGCCGGATCGGCTGCGTGTCGCAATCAAGAACAAATTACGTGGAAAATTGACGAATGGGGTCATCTTGTTCCACGACAATGCCCGTTCCCACGTCGCTGATGTGGTTAATACAAAAGTGGCAAAGTTCAAGCGGGAAACGCTGCAACATCCGCTATACAGCTCAGACCTGTCGCCTTGCGACTTCCACATTTTGGGGCAACCGAAAAAACAGCTCAAGGGAACCAGATTCGTCTCGGACGATGTCGTGAAAGTCAGCTTCAGACGTTTTGAAGCAGCAACCCAAGGAGCTTCATGAGACGGGAATTGCGCGACTCTTTAGTCAATGGGACAAATGTCTAAATGCTCATGGGGGCTACTTTTAATTAAAGTACCCCGTTTGTTATATATTCGCATTGGCTCACTTTCATTTGACTCGCCCTCGTATATTCTGCAGAACTCCTGCTTTTTATACGTGGTCTCTGTTGCGACTATAATTTCGGTGCAATTACTCACGATACACGACCGGTGACAGCTACTGCTGCGTAATACGTTGGAACAAATGGCAGCGTCATTGAGATTTTTCACTGGCCGTTGCATATCTACAAGAATGTAAACAAGGATCTTGAATGGCAAAGTGTCATTATTATATTTGTCCTCAACTTGTTCATTTCATGGCCTTTACATTTTTCATATCAGCGGCATGCACTGCTTTGCTGGCTTCGAACTGATGTAGTTCTAAAGTTCATGTGATATTTTCTTTACTTAGTAAATAGACAAAATACATGGAAGCATTGACATCAGTTATGTTGGGCACAATTTTTGGCACATACGAGTATATTCTTTTATAAAAACATACATATTTTACTTGTATTGACAGTGCGTAGCGTTCAACAATTCGTTTGCAGCATCTTTGGCAATGGCAATGCAGTTATTATTCGTGTATTTGATCCCTAGGCAAAATGTTTAAGAGGAAGCTTTAGCTCGGGTCCAACTCCGACGCGGCCTATTCAGATACATGTAAAACGCAGAAACGGTTTTCTGAGATAGCTCCTGAATAGCTTTTAATGAAATTTGTTGCATTTGAGAGAGTAAGTTAAATTCTACTGTCTGTTGAATGCGGAATTTCGATTTAGGGCCTGAACTTTGTTTAAAATATTTTGAGAAATTCGTAAGTTCGAAAAAAATAGAAGCACGACGTTTACAAATTAATAGCTCTGCATCAAGAACAGATATCGCGGTTCTGTAAACGGCATCCATTACACCATTCAAAGCGAACAAATTCGATATGTCAATTTGGTTATGTTATGTACAAGCGTTCTGCAAAAGCCGTATTTCCATAATACTTAATTTTTTGAGACTCATGTGTAACATATCCATTTTGTCCGCTGTAGATGTACTATTATTTGCAATTCACAGAATTGTGATATCAATTTTCATTGCTGATTTACAGAGTTGTAAACTTAATTATTTCGTTTTCTGAAAATTCTCGATTTTTGCCGCTTTTCAATAAAATATTGACAATATAAATCGAAAATTCGAAACAAACAGTCACTAGAATTTAAGTTTTTCTTTTAAATGCAACAAACCTCGTCAAATTTGGTGCAGTGGTTGCCGAGAAAACGAATTCTCCTTCTACATGTATTTAGATAGGAGCATCCGACGTAATGTTTCCTCTTAAGGAGGAGGCCCACCTGCAACGTGAGCGCCCCCCCCCCCCCCCCCTGAACGAAATTTCTGGCTACACCACTGTTCCTGCCTTATAATTTTATGTGGTTCCAAAATATTCTAGGTGTGGCCTTCTTTTTCTCACGTATTTCTGACAACCAACGTTCACTTTCACCTTTTTATTTTGCTTGCACCAGTATTTGAACAATTGACTTTTTCTCCCGGTATATTTCTCATTTACTGGTTACTTCATCCTGCAGCAACTGCGCCTCCTTTGCCTGCCTGTGCTCTCGAGATGCTTTCTATCGTTCGGCGATCGCAGCTCGCGTCTCCCTGTTCCACCAGCTTTTCGGTTTCTTTTTTCCTTTCCACCGAACATGTTGTTTCTCTTTCCGTATTTCTGTCGTTATTACACTTAGAAGTCACCATATTCCCACTCTTTACTTGCCAATTTGCCAAGTTCTTCCTCGACTCTAGTGACTATATTTGCTATTTGTTCAGCGTTCAAATTTGGACTGGCCATTTTGCGTTCCTTGCTCTCTTTCCCAACTACATATCCCATTTTCAAAATGATGCGTTTATGGTCACTCCCTATGCTGCTAAACCCTTCCTCATCGATGACCATTTCTTTCAACTTATCATGCATTCCTTCTGTCATCAGACAGTAATCAATGGTCGAATGCCGGTTTCCCACTTCCCACGTGATCTGCCCTTCACACTTAGGCCCTGTATTCACGATAATGAGGTTATGTTGCTCACAAAGGTCTAGCATTGACTACCCGTTGTTGTCGGTATAGCCATCTAAATCCTGTATGTGGGCATTCATGTCACCTAATAGGACAATTTCAGCACTATTCCCGAAACCCTTAAAATCAGCGCTTATGCATTCCACTAACTCTTTATTCTTCTCTGTGCAATTATTTCCGGTCCACAAATACGTAACGCCCAGCCAAGTTTTTTTTCCCACTCATTGTACCTAATAACCAAAGATGCTCTTGACATTGTGAATTTACTCTTGTCCATTTGGCTCCCTGATGGATGGGCATTCCACTCCCCCTCCCTTTCTTTCCGACTTCGTTCTGTTGCACCCTTCCCAAACATAATTCTCAATAACTGGCGGTTCTTCTGAGTCTCTAAGGTGCGTTTCTGTAACCGCATACACCCCTATTTGTTCGCTATTTAACTGCGCCTCAATCTCTGCCCACTTTTCCTTTCTTCTGCCGCCCTGCATGTTTATGTAGCCTATTGCATGGCGAGCTCCCTTTCTTGCTTTCCTCCTTTTTCTGTTATCGACGGTAATGCTCTTCCGAGGTTCCCCTATGGGACCTTCTTCATTACTACCTACTCTGCCCTCCTGAGCACCCGCGGGCCCCATAAAGAAGCAACAGCGCGACCACCTAGTCGCCAGCCCGCTTCTCGTGCCAGCCTGTAATTGAAGTGGATCCCGTCTCGTTTAAAACCACCACACCTTCTCACTTCCCTGTTTACTTCGACAACCTCGAAGGCTTTCTCTCGGCTCATTTTCCATATCGCCTCATTAGCAGCCACTACGGCTCTTTGTACGTGACTGTCACGCACAGGCACTTCCGGTACCGTGCACACTACGATCTGCACCTCAGGGAATAGCTCGCGCAAGTCATCCACTCCCTTCGCTAAGCGCTGCCCTACCCCTGTCCCTTTCCTGTTTAGGACGTCATTTAGCCAACCTGCTACTGTGACAAGGTTGCGCACGTGGGCATTTTCCGCGAGCTTTTCTTTTGCTCGCTCCATGACAGAACCTAGTGTCCGCCCTGGAAATGTCCCTACCACCACTCTTTTATCGCCTTTCACCCTCTCGACAATTGCTTTTGAGCACCTAGCCAGGTTTGAGTCGCCGGCGATAATCACCCTTTCACTCTCTTCTACCTCTCCCTGCTTCCCTTTGTCCTTTTCCGCGTGATTCGGACTCGACAAGGGGCATTGTCCCCTGGGCTCCTGCTTTTTCCGCGTGGCGGCCTCAAGGTAGGTGCCGCTCTTTCCAGCTAACTCTTCACGCTGCACGCATTCCACGTACTTTGCTGACACTCCCTCTCCTGTCGCGTCGGGAGTCTGCGTTCCATTGTCACGCACATTCTCGTTCACAATGGCGGCCCTGTTCAGCTTTTCCTCGGCTGCTTCAAGTCTCTTTTCAACTACCTTTCGTGCATCACGCTCCCTGTTTAGCTCATTTTTGAGCTCTTGCACCTGTTTGACAAGCTCTTCCTGGAAAGCCTCCATTTTCTGCAGCCTAGTAACGACATCACATTGTGTGCCGGTTGTTTCGACGCCCTCTCCATTCTCATGCGTCTCCTCAGCTGCCTTGAGGGACCCCCCGCGCATTGCCTGCTTTCCCTGCTTTCTCGCCATGTATTGCACGGCTTTTTGCAAATACTATAATACTCTAATAAGGCTACTACTGATGCAAATACTATAATACTATAATAATGCTACCACTGACGCAAATACTATAATACTATATCAATGCAGAGCACGTGCCTTTTAGCAAAAATCGATACGCACAGGGTCCCAATCCTCAAAATGCCGCAAAGCAACCCTCACCAATGTTTCAAAAGCAATCAATGCCGCGGAGACTGAAGGTATGACACGCTCTCGCACGCGCTCCACCACGCGGCCACGCTCTCACTTTTCTACCAAAACACACACAGTAAAACCACTAACCGGTATTAGTTTTGCCACTTCCAAGCTACCATTTAAAGACTACAAACGCTCAACGTCCCACCCGGCTGCACGTGTACAAGCACGTGGCGCGAAAGGACGTTTTAACCATCCTGCAAAACCAAATGTACACGAAACATACCCGCTCACCCAAAATACAAGAGACAAAGAAAAAAAAAGAAAGAAAAAGAAAACCACCCAATTACTATTTAAAGGCAAAAAATTCAGCAAATCAAAAACAGAAGCAAGCTCAAAGCATGCACAATAACTTATGATTTCGTCGCCGCCACGGATCCCCAAAAAGCACGTCCATTCGCCACAAAATCTAAACCAACCAACTGCCACACAACAAGCGGCCGGTGTGGTTTCGTCACCTTTTGGCGCAGAGCTCAACTAAACAGACGCAAAGCTATTATTGCAGTAACTATGTGTATTTCATACTACTGCTTATGTAAATTTTCTGCAGCGGCATAATCGTAAACATGTTGTTTTTTTAAACATTCTTTTTTCACAAGAACACTTATGCAACACGAAAACGTGTTTATAATGAATTGTGTTTAGACGAAGCGCCACAAGCTACGTTGCTACCAGCATTCGGTAACCAGTAATGTTAAGGGCATAGAAAGACGACTGCAAAACAGCGAATGAGGTTATCATCCATCTTGCATCTGTTATGAGCAAATGGTACAACAAGATCAAGTCTTTGGGCTGATGTATGCGCACGACATCGTGCTACTAGCGGATAATGTAAGAAATATTTACATAGTCGTGCGAATATATGTGGCTATATACAGCGACGAATCTAGCGGCAATCGTGACCTTTAATGAAGAAACATGTAATGAAGCGATATCAATTAAACAGCAAGCCATACCCAGAGTTAAACACTATATATACCTGCGTGTGTATACACAAACGAAGGAAAGACCTACTCAAGGATCCACTAGATAACTTAAATATGAATGAAGCAATAAAACATAAAGCACTATGAGGCTACAGTAAATAAGAGATGGTGCGCGGGACTTGGACAAGTGCAATGGTGCCCGCGCTAACATTCGCAAAAACAATTATGAGCTTTTAAACCAGATGAAGTTAACCAAAGGTCATTGGGAGGACTGGCATTAGGTGCCCATGTTAAAACCATAAATTATGCAGCGCAGGGTGACACATGGGTTAGGCTTCTTTTGAAGTCAGAGAGGCGAAGAACAAAATTAGCTTTCAAGAAATACTAAGGAACATCGATGAAAATAAATGGCTGGCTAAAGTGCACAAATATGTATCTCTACCTTAAAAGCGTGGATGCGGAATGGAGCAAGAGCTAAAAAAAAATGGCCGCTAAGTACAAGTGACATAGCATAGCATTTTTTTGCTGCATCGGTAGATTTCGATGTTTTGTATCAAACTCTACAATCCTATATGAGCTGCCTATAATTGTGGCTTTGTGGCATTAACCTATCTCTTAATATCAGAAAAAGCATCTTCCTAGTTTTCCCTCAAAGCGTTCCTGTGCAAATTTCGATTCTTTATTGACAAGAGAGTATTCCACAGGTGAATTCACTTAAATATTTGGGTGTAATGTACACCGAGAAGCTTAATTGGAGTCCGTTATAGAGCATACTACCTAAAAGGGAGCACGCGCAGTAGGAATGCTGCGTAGACTTAGCACCAATCGATCAGGGTTGCGTCGGCATGCCTTCATTATGATCTATTGCATGTATGTTCGCCCAGTAATATAGTTGGGATGCCTCTTGTTTTCTGGCGGACCTGCATACCAAAGTGGCCTCTGGTTCTATTAGAACGAGAGGCATTACGTTTTTCTTGGGCTTCCTAAATTTGTCGCTAATAATATTTTATATCAAGAAGCACGCCTGCCTTCCCTTTCATGCGGTTTCATATCCTAACAGAACAAACTTTTCTAAAGATATGTGCATCACCACAGAGGAGGTCACAAGTTTTGATTCATGAATCGTCCTCATTTTTGAATACCAATGGTATCGCTCACGTTGCCCTCTAGTTGTTTTCGCACAAGTAATATTGGACCCATTAAATGTTCCCCTATGCAAGGTGGTTTACTCAATTTCTCTGTTCCAGTCACTAGAACTGAATTTGATTGCATTTTTCCAAACAATGCTAAACATTTGCACCACAATGCACTGCGCGCGAAGAAAAAGGCGCCAACACAACTCCGCAGACTGCTTTTGCGGACGGCGCGCGACTTGGCGAACGTTCTGCGCATGCTCCGAAGATAGCAGCCGACGGCGCGCGCGTTCAAGTATAGAGGGGATGGCATCTTGGCTGACGCAGCGCAACCGACGTAGCGTGACTGACCGCGAACGACGCTCGCCCACGCCCCGATAACGTCGGACTATAAACGTGCCTTATAGCTCCGCTTCGCGAACTAGCTCGGCCGCACGAGCCGCCAGATCGACCCGACATTGCCGCTTGCGGTCCGCATCGCGGGCCCGACCTACCGAGGCGTTGGCGCGACGAGATCTCTCCCGCTCCTGCTCTCGGCGCTGTTGCTCGTAGGCCAGCTGCTCCTCGGGAGAACGAACGATGCGTGGCCGTCCCATTGCGAAGGCGGAGAGAGACTGCAGTGCGCGCGCTCTGCTGCGAGAGAGAAATGACGTCACTATCGGCGTAGCTAATGGCGCGAACATACAGCTTCGTTGTAAAAATGGATAAGTTTTTTTCACCGCCTGATTCATGGCCGATCCACCAGAGTGGGTTGCGCCATTTCACTAAGGAACAAGAACTTAAAGTGTATACATAGACAACCAAAACTCGTCAAAAAGAAGGTGAGAGAAAGAGACCCGGTAAATTGGATGCAAAGGATGGAAACAAAAAATAAAATGGAGATTTGCAAAAATGCCAAGAAAGAAGAGAAAAAATCTATAATAACGCAAAGGCCAGTGCCTAATTTCTACATGAGGCCCAAGCTGGCTGCCCGAAAAGGAACAAAATGGCAGTTTCGCCCGAAAGGCACAGCACTGACTGTGATAGCAAGGTTTAGCGTTGCACTTGAACTTCTCGGACGTTGTTCTAACTACATGCGGTTAACGCAGACATTGCACATGCACCACTACGCTGCCCGTAAAGAGCCGCGCCAATAAAATTGCATCACCTTCAAGTTTGAGCTCCAATATTGTTTCGCACTTTTACCATTTAATAGCATGCTAGAAGATTTAAGATATAATGTGCTGTGAATGTTATGTTTCATGACATATCTGTTTGGGGGCTGCCATTCTCAAAATACTGAGGAATATTTAGTCAGATTCGTAAGACTTAGTGTAAGCAACTTTAGTGATGGAATAGTGTATAGCATTATAACCCGCATACAAAACCGTGGAATCTACTTTGGACTTGCCCTGGGACAAAAACAGTTTGCAAAAGTGTACTTAAAGGTGTGAAATAGAAATGTGATCAAGCTGAAGACTATGAACAATGGATTATAAACAACACATTTTATAAGTCATTATTGCAGTATCTCTATGAAACGGGCCTGCATGCTGATGTGCAGAATTCCAGGATGTAGGAGGGAAACCCAGCACCTACTTTAAATACAATGCAGGTGTTTGCCTAGATAGGCCGAAACAAGTCAGTTCGTGCTATCACAAAGCGGGCAAGCAAGCGCTTCTCGGCGTCTTTTTCTTTCACCAGCACCATGCCCATGGGCCTTCAATACATTACTTTCATACTTACACTATCATCATCATCAGCCTGGTTACGCCCACTACAAGGCAAAGGCCTCTCCTATACTTCTCCAACTACCCCGGTCATGCATTAATTGTGGCCATGTTGTCCCTGCAAACTTCTTAATCTCAGCCCCCCAAACTTTCTGCTGCCTCCTGCTACACTTCCCTTTCCTTGGAATCCAGTCCATAACCCTTAATGACCATTGGTTATCTTCCCTCCTCATTACATATCCTGCCCATGCCCATTTCTTTTCCTTAATTTCAACTATGATGTCACTAACTCGAGTTTGTTCCCTCACCCAATCTGCTCTTTTCTTATCCCTTAACGTTACACCTATTATTCTTCTTTCCATAGCTCATTGCGTCGTCCTCAATTTAAGTAGAACCCTTTTCGCAAGCCTCCAGGTTTCTGCCCCGTACGTGAGTACTGGTAAGACACAGCTCTTATGCACTTTTCTCTTGAGGGATAATGGCAACCTGCTGTTCATAATCTGAGAATGCCTGCCAAACGCACCCCAGCTCATTCTTATTCTTCTGATTATTTCAGCCTCATGATCCGGATCCGCGGTCACTACCTGCCTTAAGTAGATGTATTCCCTTACCACTTCCAGTGCCTCGCTACCTATCGTAAACTGCTGTTCTCTTCCCGAGACTGTTAAACATTACTTTAGTTTTCAGCAGATTCATTTTTAGACCCCCCCTTCTGCTTTGCCTCTCCAAGTCAGTGAGCATGCATTGCAGTTGGTCCCCTGAGTTACTAAGCAAGGCAATATCATCAGCGAATCGCAAGTTACTAAGGTATTCTCCATTAACTCTTATCCCTAATTCTTGCCAATCCAGGTCTCTAAATACCTCCTGTAAACACGTGAATAGCATTGGAGAGATCGTATCTTCCTGCCTGATGCCTTTCTTTTTTGGGATTTTGTTGCTTTCCTTATGGAGGACTACAGTAGCTGTGGAGCCGCTATAGATATATTTCAGTATGTTTACATACGGCTCGTCTACACCCTGATTCCGTAATGCCTCCATGACGGCTAAGGTTTCGACTGAATCGAACGCTTTCTCGTAATCAATGAAAGCAATATATAAGGGTTGGTTATATTCCGCACATTTCTCTATCACCTGATTGATAGTGTGAATATGGTCTATTGTTGAGTAGCCCTTATGGAATCCTGCCTGGTCCTTTGGTTGACAGAAGTCTAAGGTGTTCCTGATTCTATTTGTGATTACCTTAGTAAATACTTTGTAGGCACTATGCCATGTGGCAACTCAATCGAATATATATATATATATAATGGCATGACATACATAGCATACATATACCTAAATATGTGCGGAGCCTCACAGCAATGATGATGGGAAAAATTCGCTTGGAGTGTCCATATAACTGCTATCGCAGTAAAATATACCGAGGCAGATATGCCCATCAAGATGAGGCGTGCGTGTGCTGCAACAAAAGCCCGGAAACGACTCGGCCCATATCTAAATGGAATGCGTAGATATTCACCCAGATAGACCTGTAGGAAACATCCACCTTCCAAAAGCGTTGAGATTCAAAGAGTATGGAAAGATCAAGTCAGCAGTCGAGATATGTAAGAGACGTTTGCATTGTTAGCCAAACAAAATTCAGTGCCCTTCCAGTCTGTGAAGAAGTATGGCCAGCGAAGCTGTGAATGTGGACCCCTTAATAGCGAACTGCACCTCCACAGCGGGTCAGCCCAGTATTGCACTATCTTTGGGATCGGTTCACGTATGGGGAGTGCTTAATGCCTGCTTCACCTCCGCTGCGTGGTGGCCCGGCATTACACTTCCTTCGGTATCGGCCCACGTATGAGAAATTGTTGGTGGATGTCCATGGAGACGAGATCTGCCAGAACCTAGCCATAAACAGCTTTGCTGTAAAAAAGAAAAGCATGAGAGGGATTGATATAACCGTGGAGTTCTTACAAGCTTATGCAACGGTCCAATATAGAGATAAGAATTGTAACTAGGTTATATATATATATATATATATATATATAGACTTCAGTTTTATATAACATCTTTGGATTTTATTGACAAAAAATGGAGATATCAGCACAATGGTAGACGGCGATAGATGTAGTAAAACCTGATTAGATCAGGCAGGTCATGCAAGTATTTGTCTTCGCTCCGTTTCAAAGGGGATGCCAATAAAAATCATCATCATCAACCGGTATTACGCAAATGCCATTGTGTATACCGGACATGTTAAAACTCTCTATTGTCTGATTTTACGTATGCCAACTATACAAGACTTTCACTTCGGACAAGATCACTCTTACTTTCTAGAACGGTACGTATATAGGGTGCATACACATATGGCAGCGAACGGGCAGTGTGCCATGTTGGTGCACTGTGCAACGAAGAGACGCACGCACATACTGGCGCAAGTGTGCGTTGAACAAGTGGTGTGATGTGCTGCCGTACGTGTGTTGCTGCAAACATTCCGTAGTAAAAGATAGGCGAAAGACGAAGTAGTGGAAATGTACATTGTCTTTTAACAAGCATTTTCCAAGGTGCGCGCACACACGCGCATTAAAACCACGAAAAAATTTGCAAACAATGACGAGAAGGGTCTTCCATGTCAACATGCGCGGATCGTTTCGC
This sequence comes from Dermacentor andersoni, assembly GCF_023375885.2. Taxonomy (NCBI): domain Eukaryota; kingdom Metazoa; phylum Arthropoda; class Arachnida; order Ixodida; family Ixodidae; genus Dermacentor; species Dermacentor andersoni. Next base: position 36,086,829 of record NC_092817.1, read on the forward strand.
TGTGAATCCTTACACATACAGGGTTTGTTCTCAGCACTTCTTTATGATGTATATGAATCATCGGTTATTTGACTATGCTTATTTGTCCCATCCAAGTGTGTCGGATTGCGATCATGCACATTTTCACTGTGGTTTTCAATGTGGGGTAGTATGCTTAGGTATAGCACCTTGTTTACATGAAATCGGCGTTGGTATCACTTCTAGCTTGGCACGTGTCACTGCAGTCTCATTTGGAAACGCAGCATATAAATGAGGCTCTACTTTACTACGTTTTCGTACTGCAGGCCACCCATCGAAACTCTCCGAAAACTGACCCCTGAAGAACGATATACCACAACATATTGCCTTGAAATTCACAAAATTATAAGTGAACAAATTTTTTACAGGATCAATGTGCACAATGTAATGAAACAAAAGCATAATACCCCATACCTGTCGGCATTGCTGTTTATAAAACCTTTTCATCAAGAGAGAGAGAACACTATTTCTATGAACTGCAGCACAAGTACAAATTTAATAGCACACGTTTCTGTTCCTGCAAAGCTTTGAACTGTCAGAAAAATGAAACTTTCTATTTTAAGAGAGTACTGACATATTTTTGAAGTTGTTGAATCTATTATACACATGACTACACATTTCTTGCACATAAAAGGATGACAACCTGCAAGTGCGAAGGTTATGCCAGATGTGATGTCATCCACATTGTTGACATATCACACAGATCAATAATTGCTGACGTCATGTCGCCTTAAGGCTAGGCACAATGACTTTGCTCATTAGAAGGGGGGAAGAAGCAAGAGTGCTGCACGTAATGCGCTTGCGCATTGCACCCATAGAGACTGCAGGAGCAGAGCAAACTAATGTTTCACGACGCACCCATCTCGTGGCTATCGAAACCGAAATTAATTCATAGAAGCAAGTATTTAGAGCGCTTCGACATTTAACTATTTTGTTATATGGTTTGTGGTTTAGAGGGCTAGGACCATAATTTAACATGGTTGTTTGAAAGAGAAAACACACACAACGAAGAAGAACAGAACGAGCGCAGACTGGAACTGACTGAATCGGACTGAAATATAGCAACAGGCCTGGTTACTATACCACTCTCCTGCCATCATTTAAGGTCTAGAAATGAGAAGTGAACACGTAATGCTAGTACTCCTTCAAATGCAACAAATGTTATTCAAATTGCTTCAGCGGTTGCCTAATGATAATATTTCTGCGTTCCTCGGAGTTGACCCTAAAAGAATCTCAGCAGAAACCATCTCAGAATGACTATCGACGTTAATGCGATTAGCATCGAAGGCACGTAGCGACACATTGTACTGCCAACGCTGAAACGCATCATGTGCGTACGAGCTGTGCATCTATGGCATGTACTGGAGCCAGTCTCTTCTTTCGTGCTTCCCTCTAGACACACTGCGCCATCTAGTGCCGCCGACGCGAAGTCCCCACATGGCATGTGCCTGTATATTCGGACATCATTGAATATATATGTCAAAAATCTGATTCCGCCCAGCATCGGACAAAGTTTAACGTTTCTTTTTCTTTTTGAAGGGGGAAGGGTCATTACATAACGGCACATACTCTAAAAACAGTTGCACCCTTTGGGGTGTATATTTGCCACACAACAATAATCGTCATCTGTCTTGCCTGCATTTCCTTTAACGCTGCGAGCCTGGTATTTCCAAGTCACAAACAGCATGCGCGTTATCAGCATGACACGGCATTCTCGACGCGAAAGTAACGAGCACGGCGTTTTCAAGAAACGCAAGACAGACGACGATTATTGTTGTGTGGCAAATATACACCCCAAAGGGTGTAACTGTTTTTAGCGTCTACCCAGTGTCAAATATCCCGCGAGAGAGAGAGAGGTGGTTTTTTATGAAGCGAAAGGTTAGCAGTCTTCTGCAGCCCATGAGGGAGCACGGCTCAGTGCCTAATGGGAGGGGGAGAATAGGGGGAAAACAACATAGGATAGGAGAGGGAGAAGTTCTCACCAAGGCGACAACTTTACAGCGAAGTCTGACGGTTGGTTTAGAGCCCACTTCCGTCAGCACAGCAGCCCAAAGCTGTGTACCATGAGGCTATGGAGTACCCAGTGACCCGAGATGCCGTGAAAGTGGTTACATATATAGATACAGACAAACACCAGCAAATTGCTGAAGTTCCCAAACAATGCGAATCGCACTAAAGTTTCATGGCAGTTTTGGACTCCCCGTTTTTCTCTTGTGCCCACCCTTTTCAAGGGGTGCAAAAGCGCTCCGTTGGGCATCGGAACTTTGGCTTTTCCACAGCGTTATACTGCCTGGTGGTAGAGCTAGCCGCATCCCGGAAAAAAACAAATTAGGGGAGAGGAAATCACTGAATACAGCACACAAAATCTCGCACTCTGCTATTCGTGCAGATGTGTTTGCGTGTGGTTATATACATGTAAGTCGACTCCAATTCTTTACCATTTCAGAAACATCAAAATAATTTGTTTATTTCAAAGCAACATAAGCAATTGTACAGTTCTTTTCACCAGCCTCACGTGTGAAATAAAAAAAAGAACATTTGCGGCAATAATGCGACTTTTATTAAAGAAGAAAAAGTGCACGTCTTAAAATAGTGAATTTCACTTCTAAACTGGACAAGGCACAGTTTTTACTTTTTACTCGTTAGCTTGTCTTCAACATTTGCGGCAAACCCACAGCCACAAGAATCCACAAGAAAAGAAATTCTGTCTTAAGAGCCAAAAGCCCAATAATTACGAGGCACGCTGTAGTGGGAGCTCCGAACTAATTTCAGCCGCATCGGATTCTATTAATGTGCCCCCAATACATAGTGCACGGGAATTTTTGCATTTATCCCCCTTTGAAATGCAGCCGCTGTGGCCAGGCTCTGATACGACACCCTTAGGCTTAGCAGCGCAATGCTATAACCATTACGCAACCATGGCCAGTGATCCAGAGCCTAGCCTAACTCTCGTGCATAGTTATGATGGCAAGTGAGGTAAATACACTCCTCATCATAACCATATGCTCACAAGACACGATCACATAAACTACTATGCATGATCACTATTATGCTGTTCAGAGAAGGAACTTTATTTTCTTCTTTAATGCACTTTCATTCCCAGTAATCCGCTACTAAAATTTCATGGAATGCCCAGAAATCGGGACAATTAGCTTTCATGAACTCTCACATTAACCTTTTTCAGGATTTTCTCACCTAATTAAATGCAACCACAAAATACAACAAACAAAGCTAAATTATTTCTGTACTTAATTAGGGGAACAGTGCCAAGCACCAATAAATCTGTGCAAAACAGACATTGGAGACCAAAGCACTCTTCTTTTCCTTCTTCTAGGGGGGGGGGGGGGTAGGAGGGGGGGTAAGAAGTCAAGAAAGTCAATAGTTGCAAATTTATTGTTAATAAGTGTTGTTAGTTTTTTCAACACATGCTATTGAACAGGCATTTTTATCAAATGTAAAATTGATTTTCTTTTTAAGAGTTGGACACCTTCAGCAAAAGTGTTGAAAAGAGCCCTTAGCTTAACATAGTTTTCTCATTGTCACCAGGATGCCCCATCAAGTACGCCATTGGCCAAGATTAAAAGTTTTACGGGGGAAGGCACTACTGCAAATATGAGGAGTTGGACTGCAAAGCCATTAGCCCCCATTTCAATCTAACAATGGGAAATCCTGCAGCAAACATGCCTTCATTACATTGCAAAATGCTAAACATTCTTCAATACATTACAAAATGCTAAAGGTACAATACATATGCATTTTATAACACATCAGGCTCAGCGTCTACACACACTAAAAGGAAAACAAGAGGTTTCCACTAACTCAAGGTTGCATGCAGACATTTGCAAGATGAAACAACGCTTGAGATGAACGCAAATGTTGGGTGAGATAGCATGTCATGCAAATCAGATAAACTTGTATCAAACAAATGCTGCAGCTGATGAAGATATGAAAGATGCAACAGATGCAAAATACCAAACTGGGCCTCACCATGTGAGCAGTATTAAAAACAAAGCAACTTCCACTGCTTTGCAGCAATGCTGATTTCTTTCTCAAAGAACAGCGTGAAATTAAATAGAGTAGACAGGTGAAAACAACCTGCCTCGCACATCTACATATGTACACAGTGAGCAGGGGAACTTCGCTGCCATTAATAAAACGCTTTTAAAATAAAGTTGAATCACGGGGGCACACCGTACTACACCACAGCTCAGCTATGGCTCTGTACAATAAACTAAACTGGGTAGGCGAATCTTCTCCGACTTGGCTCATACACATCGTGCAACTCAGCAAGCAGCTGAGGCAACTGTGGGGGCAACCATCAGCCTCTGGCATTGATGCAGGGCGCGTCGATGTCCCAGGGCTCCCAGAATACTCGCGGCCTCTGCGAGCATGCCGTCTTTCTGATCCCTGCTGGCCAGGGATCCTAAATGCTTACAGGACAGCAACAGGGCATCAGCTTCTTCTTTCCTTGGCTCATTCTCAGTGCTCCCTGTAACGACACATGGTCATGATTAATGAGGCTGTAAGATTGCAATTATGCACACTTTATATATATAGCGAGTGCAAGCTAATTTAGCAATTGTTCCCCATGCGTTCTTGTAATTTCACATCTTCCATCTACAACCCTTTCTGTTCTGAAGAAAATTACGCAAAGTGTGAAAAAATGTTACAACAATGTGGCGCCCAGGCCAACTACGTTTTCAATGCAAGCATTCAAGCAGCTCGCAATACAAAGAAAGGCTACACACGCTGCCGCTAACATTAACTAGCGCTGTCAATTAGTGTTGAAAACTGCAACTAGAAGCAAATTGATGGATATAATAGTCAGCTTGCTGCGGTAGAGAAGGCATTTTTCCTCATGATAACTGTACTTGTCAGCAGTAAAGAAAGGGTTAAGACAGTCACACAGAATTTGTATGAATGCATTTTTTCCACATGAACATAAAGGAACTGTAGAGAATTATGGGAATGCGTACAAAATAGCTTCAATAGGAAATACAGCTTTACGCTTATGCAGCTGCTATATTATTAAAAATAAAACGCAGTTACACATCCTTTTCTCCAAATAGCTGCCTTGTTAGTATTATAAATGTGCCTACAGAAGTGTATTCCAGTCGCAGGGCATTTAAGAGTTATCAAGGAACCAACTTCTACAGCATGCACACATCAGTCATGGTAGTGATATCAATAAGCTCGTCTCTCTCTTCACAAAAGTTAATGATCCAATTCTGAAAGATGATGATGCCCGACTCTCACCCTTGGCACAGACAACAGATGGGTAGTGCGAAAGGCGCCTCCTCAGACACCGATCCAATCCAAGCTGAGTCTTCACAGGGTTTGCACCAGCAACAACACGCTGAGTGGCTTCATACAGGTGCAACTGCAGGGACACACATAAATCAATACATTAGAGCTGTTCCAATAGCAAAATTTTCAAATCAAATCTAATATGGATATTTGAGAAAAGCTTCCTTTGAATGCTGAACTAAGCATGAAATATTTCCTCAAAGCTAAGAAAGGAAAAACTTCATTTTACCAATGCAAACATGGTGAGGCCCACCAAGGAAAGAAAAACAGTATTTCACATATTTACTGCAAAGGACAGTAAGGCGACAGTGCAAAAAACGTTCAACAGCGAGAACGCCATTTTAGAAACTCTGGGTGGTTGTCCAATAGACTGGTAAGTTACAACCTTATACATGTGACCTCATTGCATAAATGCAGCAGCCCAATGTGAGTGTGCATATGGCCCCTTGATATATTGCATTGTCCATCGTCCATCAGTTACTGCGATTTACAGATCACCCATTCTAAACTCCTGAACATGGTTCCGCATTGTCAGTATGTGCTTTAATTGCAACATTTCCTTGCACTGTCATTTTCTAAGCTGTCAGGAGCACCCCCAGCCCTCCACATTATATATATGGTTGAATTATGTTAGTACAAATATGGCTTTTAATCACTGGTTGCTGCAACCCCCAAAGCACATTTAATTAGGAAAAATTAAATATGGTTCATCTTTCTTACATAAAAGTGTACCACTAAGATCTCATGTGAGGACTGAAGTCTGTTGTAAGGCCTCATCTGAGGGCTAACATGCTCTGAGGCAACATTTTCTGAGCTGGACAGTTAGACAAGCTTTTATGATCGTGAATTCCAGAGCTTGCAAAGTTCCCCAGGCAAGAGGTCAAAGTGGTCAATCAAGAACTGTCTGCACATCCTGGTCACCTTTAACTGCAGGTTGGGAGAGTTCTGGGCCAGCCGTCGAAACAATGCCAAGTCACGATGAAAGCCATCAATGTGGGGCCCCGATGCAGGGGCCTTACCAGTGCGCTCCCACAGCTCAGATCGCGTTTGCAGCAGCCACTCGCAACTTGCAGTGAGCAGCACCTGCCAAGGAAAGGTCCATCACCATAATCTCCAACACGTCCAACAACTCGCATCTTACACGAGTGAATCTCCTCATTTGATTGATTGATGAAGTTTTACTGTCCTAAACCAATACAGAGGGTATGACTGAGGTTGCAGTGGAAGTCTCCATACTAATCTTGATTTCCTAGATTTTCTTTTAACATGCACCAAACTCTAATTACACAAACATTCTTGCATTTTGCCTCTGTCGGAATATAATTGCTGTGGCCAGGACTCAAACCTGGGCCAAAAATCGGATACGAAACAAAAACCACTTTTAGGACATTTGTATGCTTTACCGCATAACAGATATGTACTGCGGCAAAGCTGACTTTAAACTGCCATGCTGCAAAGCTAACTTCAGAAAACCGGACGTCATTGTGGAACATGTACTAGACCCTCGCTCATTTTTATTGCGAAAAAGTCAGGCACATGTTAGATTTCTGGTTTGTTTGGGAGCTTTAGTGTTACGTCTACGTTGGTTTTCTACTTTAGACACGTGAAATGCGGGCGCGCATTTGATTTGGGGCTGTTAGATTCGGACACATACTGCCAAATGAATCTGGTGCATTTGACCATCAGGGTGGAATTAACAGAAGTCGACTGTATCACCTATTTCAACCTCTTAAGGTTACACCTATCACTTGCTTCTTCACTTGTTTCAATATCCTGTTTCCTTTCAGACTTACATTAAGATGCTGTTCACAGCATGACAGCCCCTGCCAAATGCACTCACACCTATTCTTATTTTAATTCAGTGAAAAAACTTACCTACACAAGAAAGCACTCCATTCATTCAATATAAGTCATTAACACACTGTTGCGTAATGTTTATTTCCCTCATATCACACATGATGGTAAAGGTCCGGAAAAAGTTGCAATAACGAAAGCTTGGCACAGCAACAGACTCCACAGGGCAGACAGATCAGGCAAAACTAATGTCAATACAAATAGCAATACAAAAAGAATGCTCACTCTAGGTGCACACAAAACAATGAAAAAGCAGGCAGCCAAATAGTTTGCCTGTTACACAGTTATAATGGTTACGCCAAAAAAGAAACTCAACATGCATGCTGAGTAGAATATGCATGCTGAATAGCACACAGAATATCTGTGGATACAGAGGACAGATGAAGACAGCCTAGAAGAAGTACTTTTAAAATTAAAAGGCAAAATGAAAATACAGTAGACTTCCATTAATTCTAATCGGGTTAATTAGATCTTTTGGTTAATTCAATTCCGCCCGAAGGTGCCAGCTGGCACCAATGCATTCCTACGGGCCCAAACTATCGTTATTTTGACCCCAAAATTGGCCTTCGCCAGATAATTCGAACTTGACTAGTCAGCATGCCCACGCCTGACCCTTACGGTGACCCCGATAGTGACCCCATTAGTGGTAGTGTTTGTTTCGGCAGAGTTTAGGGAACAATAAATGTGTTCAACATACATCATCTTTAGTTGAATATTTTTGGCCCACACAAGGAAGAGTTTCAAGCAATAACCATAGTTCCCAGTGTTTGATAACAGCACTTACCAATTCTCAAGCTCACCTTTTTTAAGGAAATTGGGCCGTAAATTGCCTGCGTGGTGTGATCAGACACAAATCCAAAGTTGTCCTCACAACTTTCGCACGCTTTGCCGCACAACAAAGATGCATAGCGGCGAAGCCGACTTCAAAAAAAAAAAAAACGCCTTTGTGGAAAGCTAACTTTTGAAAACCAGCCACCATAGTGCAATAATTTTTCTTGCTAAAATATCAGCTACGCATTATATTTCTACTTTATCTAGGAGCTTTAATGTCATTTTTATGTTAGTTTATTACTCTGGACACATAGAAAGTGGGCACGCATTTGATTTGGGGGCATGTTAAAGTCGGGCAAATACTGCCAAATAGATCAATCATGTGTTCTGGCGTTTTTTATGCATCTTGTTTAATTCGATTCACCGGATAATTCAATAAATTTCGTCAGTCTCGTGATGGTGAAATTAACAGAAGTCAACTGTATTTAGCAGCAGAACACTGTGCCCCACTACTGCAATTAAGGTTTCTAATTCTACTGAATAGGATGTCACTTCAGTAGGACCACAAATAATGTTTTTTTTTTTTTTTTTTTGAATTGTGAGAAAGTAAAGAATGCATGCAGGGAGAAGGCAGAGCTTGCCCATGATGGCAACATTACCATCATCATGTTACTGAAGGCAAAGAATTTTCTGCCACGAAATTGATGCAGCTAGTACTCTAACTTCCGTATACTGTTGCAAACAAAATAGCAATCCAGAAGCTACCAAGAAAATGATTCGCAGTCCACATGACTTCTCAGCTACGAACAACCAACAGAGCATGCGGGTTCTAAATCTGTTTAATGAAAAGTTTCCCTGTAATCCAGTAATCCTGCAATTTTTCCATCTGGATGATGGTGAAGTGTTACAAAGGTTGAAGTAATCAAATGCTAACAATTATGGGCACGTAGAGTTACTTGTCCCATAAGTTTTTTTCCATATGCTTCATAAAGAAGCAAGCACTGAATTGTCTGAAGAAAGATGCTGCTTGCTGCAATGTGTATGCGACTTTCTGGAGAGATGCCACGGCACAGACCTTGCGATTGCACTGAAGAAGCACTGCACCGTACATAACGAGCATGCAATGCAACTACAATGCACCGCAAAACCAGGCAACCTTCAATTCCAATGTCCCTTGGGTGCATCAGCAGGTAACATGCAGCATAAGTCTGTACACAGGTGCTGTAGTGGTCGGGTCTGCATTTCATGACAACACATCAGCAGTCATCAACTGCTGGTGAATACTGACTCAGCTGGTCGTGCTACCTAGCCTGAATGGAATGCTGACAGGAAGAATCAATGCGGAGCACCTCTTATGCTAAATTACTTGAAATCGGAATGTGTAGTCATCTTGTGAATGAGGGCTTAATGCAGTCTAGCCTTGAAAGTGCGCACCTGTGAATGAATCACACCAGTGACACACACACTTGACAAGCATGCAAAATGTCTGCTTTTCTTTCTCGCGTGCACATTTCGTTTGGCATGAAAGTACATGATCGCTCAGAACAAAAAATATGGTTTATTGAAGGGGTGCAACAATTAATGTCCTAATGTAATACTACTGGGGCTATGAGAGATGCCAGATTAACTATGACCAATCTATGCTGTTTAATGAGCACCCAGACCTCACTAAATTAGTGTTTTTGCATTCTGTCTCCGGCAGCTTCTGCAACAGTAACATTTACCGGGAAACATATGCGGAGAGCGCTACGTGCTTCGCTTTGTTATAAGGAGCACCTTATCATCAAATATGTGGTTTGGATGCTTGTTTTGTGATTGTTCTTTATCGAAACATACGCTGTTCTGCACATTGTGCGTGCAATTCTAAAGAATGTATGCACTGTTCACTTCACTTTTCTGAGTGCTTGAAGCCTCTGCCTTAAGAGGGTACGAGCCACAGCTCTTGGCCCTGCGCTGCCACCGTGATCGGCCCATGTTTTTGCTAACGGATGCAGACATGAAAAATGTCGACCAACTAGCGGCTAACAGCTTCGCTGTAAAACAACACTTGCCTGTGACGTGGCATTGGCAAGGTGCTTGGGATGGCTGGCACAATCCCACAATCGTGTGCTAGCTCGATTGCAAGCGTTAAGGGTGTCGCGTGACGAAGGATGCTGGGCTGCCAAGAGTCCCTTGCGAGCCAACATAGCGGAGGCCACAGCCCAGGGCAATGGATCCCTGCATAGAAATTTTGCAGATGTGTCACACTCGGTCACAGAAATGAGAGCTCAGCACAGTAGAATTCCATCTACACTAAATAAAATATAAGTACAATGTTATACAGTACATGTGAAAGTTGCAACAAAAACGTAGTTCCATGGAGCACGGTTGCACAGTCACAATACAGTTAAACCTCGATATGACAAATTACAATGTAACGAAATTCTCCATAAAAAGATGTATTTAAGTTTTTATAACTTCTTGTCCATAAGATACCATGCATTTAGAGCCTCAATTTAACGAAGTGTATCTGTGTGATTTCAATACAAGAAAATTCTACAGCCGCCTCAAAGGAATTGGCGCGCGTCTCCTTTTCTAGCGCGGCTGTAACTGCGCATGGCTGTCCACATGTGTGAGTGCATGCGCAGCCACTGCACTCCCCATTTTAGAGGTAATCTGCTGCGTATGCAAAGTGTGGGCGTGCCGAGATGGCATTGCATCACGTGCACTGTGTTCCTGCGCATCTAGTATTGGAGGTTGCACAATATCAAGTTTCGGAGATGCATTGAAGAGAGAAGCAGATGAAGCATTTGCTCCCCGCTGCCAGCGCTTTTCATGATGGCGTTGTCCCACTGCGGCCGAGCCTATCCGTCACAGGCGCAGAGCAGACATGAAAGCATGGCTGACTTCGCTTCGAACCACTGATGTAAAGACATTGTCAACACTGCATAAAACCGTCGCCAACTCTCAAAATCAACAAAATGAATTTGAGACTTGAGAGTTTTGAGAGAATTTGAGAGTTTAGATACGCTTATTCAGATTGCCCTATAATTCAGCCTGTGGCGATACGAGGCCTTGGGGGCAGTACAAGGCACGCTTTACTTTCTTTAGGACTGCCCATTTTTTCGGACGTTTTCACGGCGCCTAGGGAGTCAAAAAAATTGGACGTTGACTGTATTCGGTATTCGCACACCCCTACGTTGCAGAGCATGTTTTAATGAATAAATTCTGGGGTTTTACGTTTTAAAACTACGCTTTGATTATGGGGCACGCTGCAGTGGGGGACTCCGGATTCATTTTGACCACCAGGGGACCTCTAACATGCACAGGACACAAGCATTTTTGCATTTCGTCCCCAATGAAATGAGGCCGCTGTGGCCGGGATTCGATCTCACAACCTCATGCTTAGCAGCGCAATACCATAGCTGCTAAGCCACCATGACGGGTGGCAGAGCATGTTTTTCAAAAGTTATTGTGGGTTAACATTGTGCTCGACTAAGATCACAACAAGAATGCTGCCTTCATGCTAGGTATTTGTGGTCAATGATGAGCAAATGGCAATGAAGACATGCCACTTCAATCATGCAAGCTCATTAAAAAAAAAAAAAATTTACCCTCTGCGAAAATTCTGCACACCTAGTTTTTTATCATTGTGAACATAGGGACATGCTATATTTTTCTTTTATAAATCAGGTGCATGTTACATTCAGGTGCAATTTTATTTTCTTGTTTTAAGCCCGCAAAAATTATATGCGTGCTAGATTCGGGGGCACATTAGAATCGTGCAAATACGGTAACCAGCCTGAGAAAGCAACTCTCACAATATTCAATACCATTATCTAAATGCTGAAAACGACGTTTAGAAAGTGCGAGTCGACCCTCATTTGTATTATGCCCCAAGAAAGCTGTCTTTTCCAACCTAACAAGTACAGACAGAGTTTCAGAACGGAAATCTGCCAGTACAGCTGTTGACTCAATGTATTGCCTCCAGCGTACTTTACGCAGTGGCAATAGGCAGTGCTTCGGCTGAGGCCCAGATATGAATGGCAGCCCTGTGGTTGTTATACCACCGCAACAAGCGCTAAAACCAGCCAGAGCACCAGTTCGTTTCCTGTGGTCTGCAAGCCTGGGAGATACTAGGATTTGATATTGACGTGTGCCACTTCAATATTGTGAGCAAATTTCTATTTCCCTACTCATCTCTCTCCATTCTTATCTCCTTAAATTCACTTTCCCTGTGCAGGGTAGCAAAGAGGACTTTTCTTTGGTTAACCTCTCTGCAACAAGCTTCCCACACAAATGCCAAGTGCCCTTACTGAGTCTGGTCCCAGTGCAGATTGCGCAGGGCAGCCTCGGCGCGGGTGCACTCCTGCTGAGCGGGTTCTCCCCGCACCCACAGCAGGGCGACGCGCAGCACCGCAGCCCACCAGATGGCCGCCTCATCATGCTCCACACCCATCAGGCTACCGCCAGGCATGCTGGAGCTGCAGCTTGCACCTTCCAGCAGTTCCACCAGGTGCAGGGCATCGGGGCCACCACGGCTGCAAGAAAAAGAACCAGCACCATTCCTGCATCGCTTAGAGGCCTGTCCATGGCAGTCAACAGATTAGATGATTAGATAGATAGAAATGCAGATTGGATGATAGGCAGATACATCGACTAATTGATTGGGCATAAGATCCCAAAGCTAAGTGTAGACTGTAAGACCTATCATTGTGCAAAGATCTGAATTGCCTATGACTACCAGGGTTCTGTATGAGGTACTTAAATGCAAGTACAGGAAAATTTCTGCATTGAGCCTCTGTCAGATTGTGGCTGCTGCAGCTGAGAAATGGCCAGGATCTGGAAGTGCCATGTATCTATCTTTCTTTTTTCATGCACACCTGTGAGCAAGGACGCCAGGGTTTGTCTGCAACATTTTTGAATTTAATGGCATTCAACAAAGCAAAAGAACAAAAGTGAAAATAATGGATTTTTAAAAAATTTTCACTACTATCTTCTCATCAGCCACGTCACTCTAGTGATCACACCAACCTTGGTCTGCCTGATGCGGCAAGTGCAGCAACGGCCCTGTGCAAGAGGTGTTCCCGGTACAGCTGTGAAACTGCAGCAAGTACGGAGCCTGCAAGGCAACAAATATTGTTGGTTACATATATCCCCCTGAAGGCAACACTTGCTCATACCTGCATCAGCGTTCGGGCTGATATTCCAATGAGAATCATTCCCACACAATGCACACGAATCAGTTCTGAGCGACCCCAGCAGACCCACTATAGAAGACATCGGCAGTACAATACTCGGACCCCTTAAGGCGGTTTCCCACGACACAAATTTCCGGATGAATTAATGATGCCAATAAATCAGTGACCATTACCAATGAAAAGTATTCGTACAGTAAGAAGGGCAGATGGCAAAGTCATATCAAGTGGGTTAGCGCCTGATAGCATGTTTGCAAGAAACACAGATCAAAGCAGCTGTATTGGCAAGCGCCCTACGGAATCTAAGATTTAGGGGTCTGCTAATATCAATTGTCAACGAATCAAATCAAATATTCAGCATTCGAATAATTCACGAATCAAATATCCATTATTCGATTTCTTGAATACTATTCAACAGATTCGGTATAGAGAGGCACGCAGTGTTGCACGTGCCACAAGCCCCTCGTGTTCAATGCCGCCTGAGCGACCGCTTCACTTCACATTTGCCATAAAAGGAGTGCCGAGAGCACCGTGGACATGCCACCACAACGTCTGCTCGATGCAGGGATAGCCCACACAAAGCGCCCGAACGCAGAATTCACAGAATGGCACCGTGTCGGCCAAGGCCACCTTTGTCAGTACAGTACAAGGTTCAGCCAGGTCGACAGGAGCAATCGAAGTGACACGAAGCAGACAGAGGGAACAGCAACACAAGCAGCATATATTTTGTAAAGTGTGAAGATTGAGTCGATTAACCGCCGAAAGGCTCACAGATCGTGTTGGATATGGGGCGACTAGCTTCATGCTGCTTCAACAGCCGTCAATCTAATTTCGCATGCGTGACCTTGGGACTGATCATATGATGAACGACCCGCATAAGCATACTAGCAGCAACCACCTGCCACATCTGTCAGGGGCAAATTTTCATCATGGCCACACTGCGTATGCCATTAGGCCTAGTTGACACCACTTCATTGGGAATCTCCCGCTAAAGTTACAGTATGGTGCCGAATCAACATAGATATGTTTGCAGCAGCCGCGTGATGCTCGGAAAGCCAACAAACTGCCTTGATTTAGAATCTTTGACAGGTGGCAAAATCACGTCAAACCTGACAATGAAAAGGAGTGGACAGTGTGTGCTCTTTGCTGTTGGTTCTGGCAATGCAAGTCACATGATAAGCGGTCCTTTTGTCTGTAGCGCAGATTGGCCTTACGATACATTACCTGCCATAAAGTTGGTATAGCCCTTCTACATTTCGGATAAAAACTGGAAAATTTCTAAGCAAAATAATTAAAGATTGCCTCAAAACACGGATCCACAATTAAACTGAGAACCTCATTGGCATTCAGTACAACCGAGCGACACTAATTCATTAGTTGCAGAGGAAGAATAGCCAGTTGATTCTATTCAACAGAAATTCTATTGATAAAAAAAATATATTTTCCAGAGCTTCATACACTTAGAACTGAGCTGTAATCAGTGCTGGCATACTAATTTGGTGTTCCCTTTAATAAGAGTAGACAGTACTGTGTCTTGATAGTTTGCTAGATTTTTGTTATGCAATGCTAGGAGACTTCCGAGCATGTGCAGCACCGAATTCTCTTGCTCAAAATTTGTAAGCACGAAATTTTGTGAAATTTTCTGATATTAGATACTTGATTTGATAGATGGCTTTCTTTTTTTTTTTTTGATTCAATTTGAAATCTACTATTTCGTATTCGCACACCCCTGCTATGTTTAAAAGAATGGGACACCATCATACAAAGCCGCAGTAGGCAATTATGAACACTTCCTTCAATAGGGAAGGCAGACATGGTCCGTCATATGCTCTAATCATGGATCTTTCTGGGGCCAAAATCACAGAAAGAAAAAAATGCCTATCTTAAAAAAAAAATATTTTCTACTCCTGTTAACCCTTTGCCCTCTTAGGCTAACAAGCCTAAGTAGGCCATATATAAATGTATGGGCCGTAAATATACGGCACATATATTTGTTTTATTCAATCAATCAATCAATCATTTATTAGCTGCTGAAAATCGGTGATATCATTTCCTGTGATGCGCAATCTGTGCTCGCCAATTAAGTCCACCATATGAATCCACCATAGACAAACAGAAAATTGTACTGTAGAGCTTTTGTAGCGAATGCATTGTATGCCATCCCCACATTTTGTTACACTATAAGTATTGTCCCTTCTACACAATGTTGTCGTTTTCAACAAACCAAATGAAGGATAAAGATGCATCAAGAAAGCAACATTCCTGCTGAAGCAATGGGTCCCAAGCAAAAAAGGAAAAAAAAATATGCTCACAGCAGTCTCCCCTTCGAGTGAATGCATCCTCTGATGTCCCTTGCAATGGAATCCACTCTCGACTAAGGAGGAAACTGCGGCCATTCTCTTCGAAGACCCACTTCAGTTCAGCAGGCACTGCATTTGGCGAAGACCACACACGCCGAGCGCGGAATAGCAGAAGCCTCTGAATATTAAAAAGACACATAAACAGAGGAATTAGACTGTGTACCAAGCAGAGGCCTGGTCATTGCAGCAGACCAAGATAAAGTGATCGACTGATTGATTGGGTGATTGAGTGGGTTCAACATGCTAATGCGACATCTGGACTATGAAGGATGCCATAGTGCAAGGCTCTAGATTGACAACCTGGAGCTCTTAACCAGGCACCTAAATCTGTAGGTAAGAGCATTTCTGCATTGCACCTCCATTGCAACGTGACCACAGAGCCCAAGATTCAAACACATGATCTTGTGCTCGGCAGCAGAGCACCACAGCCACTGAGCCACTGTGGCGATTTCCAGCAGACAAGAAAAATATGCATAATTCTGCATGCAAAAAAACATAACGTACAGGCCTACACCAGTACAGTAGCCATGTGTTGGACCTGTCAGCAAGTACACAAAGAACCTCCAGTCTGGCCCCGCAACTTCTGCGATACACTGTGACAAGTTTATATCTTAGTGGTTGGCACCCTGCCATTTTTGTTTCTGTTGCTATGTTTTCACCATCACGTCTTTCAAAAGTAGGACAGTTCAGCAAATGAAAAATGTAATTAGAGGGACGCTATATTAAACTAAATTTGGGGATTACACCTCCGAAATTCCAAACAGGCCAATATCGTCGAGGGCAGAACCTCATGTAAGGCAAAAATGCAAAAATATACACCACAGCCTTAACAAGCCCTCACCAGAGCTCCGCGACGTCACATACCTCGAGATTGGCTCGAGGCTAGTTACTCATTTGCAAGTACAAAATAGTTAGATTTTATCCAAAAGTAAGCACACATCCAACTCGGAAACTTCAGGGTGCTTTGCTCCAGAATTGCTCGTCTGGCACCAACTGCATCTAGCCTCTGCATGCAATCACACTAAACTACAGAACTACTTTACACCCCTTTGTTACATACAATGTTTTTCTCATTGAGCAGTGGTCTTCTGCTTGTACAAATGGTGCAGAATGCGTGATATTTATGGTATCTCCTCACATAATTTTTTTATTGTGTGCCTTGCACGAAGAGGGTTATCGACAGTCAAATGCTGCTGCTACAACACCGTCACAGCCTTTGCCTACTTTTTGTCATTCAAACTGTGGCCAGAGCTGGGCTGGCATGACCCCTCCACCCCTCTCCTTCAAGGACAATCCCTGCCGTTGACACCTACAGGTGCAAAGAGGAGGCGCACGTGGCAGCAGTCAAGCAGACGCAGGGCAGCTCCAAGATAGATGTGGCAGAGGAGACGACGGCCGAGCATCTCCGCACCAGCCACCTGAGCCCAGTTCACCGAGGCAAGGGCATGCGCCACACCCTGCCAACGCCCCCAAGAAGACACATGACCTGCACGACAAGAGATGTTGACGCAGCGGAACAGGTTCACAACAGGCACGAACTTATGAGCCAAAGTTGTCATATAACGTGTAAGAACGGAGCCTAGCAACAATGCATACAGTGGAAATGTAGCACAGCAGAACATCAGTAATTTGTAGGGGTGTGCGAATGCTTGACTATCACTGAATCAAAGAGGATAATGAACATGCAAATAATTCAATTTACGAATAGAATATCTACTATTCCGTATATTTGGTGTAGATACCTGCACAGTGCCGCATGTCGTGCGTGCCGTGGAGCACCTCGTGGTTAATGCCATGCAAGCGAGCCCTTCACTTCGTAATTTTCAGTGCAAAAGGTGTGCCAACTGCACTGCTGGCGGGCCGCCCCACCCGAGTCGCGTATTTTGGCTCTGCAAGCACTTCTACCTTATGTGCTCCCTGCAACGGCCTGTTGGCTGAGGCCACCTGTCGATGCGGGTGTCAACAGGACTGATCAAAACAATAATGTGTTGCAGAAAGAGGGAATGGCAACAAAGACAGTGTGTCTCCCAAGGTTACCAAAAGCTTGATACATTTTTTTTTAATGCAATGCCAGTAAACTCCCAAGTATGTGCAGTGCCGTGTGTTCGTGCCCCAAATTTGTAGGCATTTACCTATGTACTAAATGTTTTCCCGATTCAATATTCGATTCGAAACCTACTATTTGATATCCAGACACCCCTAGCAATTTGATGTCCCTTTATTGCAAATTTTGTCATTCTTACGGCCCTGCCTTTGTCCATGTAGATGTATTACAAGATAACACAACAAAGAGGCTACAGCATGTGACATGGTAGTTAAAATGTGCTCGCCTACTTTACTACGAGGGCACCATGGTGGAGAGCCCCAAACTACTTGTGACCATCTTGAGCTGTTCAACAGGCACCACGAAAGAGTCACAAACTTACAGAGCTGCCAACCTTAACAGTTCAAAGTTACTGCAGTCAAAGCAAGAAAAGGACTAACATTCGGTGAAAAAGACTAAAAATTGTTTTATTACTCAGGCTGCTGAGTGAAATAAGCTTTCATTGCCCTGTATCTCTTTGATGCGAACATTCCGTTGTTTTGAATGGTATATTCAACCTCTTTATGATGATACCAAGATGCAGGCGCTGTGTCAACGGCAAAACCGCACAATCCGCCATGCGACAGAACTTTGGGAATTCCGAATTTCTAACCGCTTTTTCTTGGTAGTACAATAAAAAAGTGCATTTGGCTCAACGTCTATTTAGATTTTTTTTCTAATATTTCCTCACACGATTAAGGAACACCTGGGAATTACGAAAAAACAAGGAATCTGAAATTTTAATCAAATTGACCATTATCATTGCAGAGTTGCACCCCAAAGGGGTGGGCGGTTTCCCCGATTGCCCACAGGGAGAATCCTGCATGGCACACATTTTAGATATCACGCACCGCAACTGCCAACTATTGAGGTTATGTCTCTTTCAGACTAAAATGACAATGGTGCGCCAACTAGGCTAGTCCTCGACTGTTTAGCCTCCCACACCACACTTACTGACCAAGAAGGTGCAGCTCACTGAGCTGGTGGTGGGCGAGGGCCAGTTGGGCGGCTGTGCGTGCCCGCTGTGCCTTGTCCAGTTGCCAGCCACCCGCGGCACGACGCTCCAGCCAGAGTCCTACGCGAGCAGACTGAAGCAGCTGCCGCAGCGCCTGCCAACCCACAGCACACAAGGCCTCGGGCAGGCTTCCACCAGTGAGCGGTTGACCCAGGGCACCCAGGCATGCAGTCAGCTGCTCAGCTGCTCGTCCTGGCCGACCCTGTAGCACGCCAGTGCCGGTGTTTGCAACAGCTTTTTAGAATGAAGATTTTAGGAAAGAAGCCCTACAGACTCATGCAAATCCTACACACTGTGGGAATCAATGCTATGCAAAGCATTCTTAGTGACACACCTGCCAACTTGAAAATTTGTAAAAATCATGCAGACAAGGGGAAGGGCGGAAGGATGGCGGACATTTTCAAGAACTTTGCACGTAGCACACACTTTTGTAGCCTACATTCTAGCTTTATTAATGATGATCTAATTTCAGATGCAGCACACAAGTAGTGGCAAACTTGCCATAGTCATCAGCGGGAGCCATGCAGAAACGACAGGAATGCTTTACACATTTTCATTATAGCATTAGGCACCAGACATAACAGCATGTTAGCTGCACTCCTTCAGAATTGCATGGTTGCCGTCCACAATCTCCACGACGGCGATCCTGCCATAAATCCAAAGCTAGTCTTGTGAAAGGTCACTCAAAGTTACGAAATGAGACCGATGGGCGACTACAAACAGCATTCAGAATGAAGGGACACCATACCATCTTTCGCAAAGGTGGCGGCCGTGAACAACGGTCATTCTACACACTAGTTCTCGTTGGCGAGACGGTTTGTCGGCTTTCTAAGTGTCGTGCAACCGCTGCATATAGATATGCATTGATTTGGTATGAAACTGCAAGTCTAGTTGCTGACACACGATGATGCAGCTCCGAATAGGCCTAACAAGGTGGACAGTATGGCCATGACAAATTTGCCGCCAGCCAATATGCTAATGGGCCGCAAGCCGTAGTGGAAACCTTGTCACTAATATGCTCCTACAGGTGGCTCATCAGTGATTACTTGGGAGATCACACTTAAGGGTAATGGGTTAAATTGACGATCAATGAAGCAGCATTTGGGTTGATAGGCAACTAGCCAGCAACTTCTGCAAGCATGTGTGCCACATTCATCTGTTTGTTTAAGCATGCTAGGCAGAAAGCTTCGAACTGCGTGAATCTGTCTGTGTGAACACGGAACACGCGTATGCAATACAATATGCGTGCCATTCCAGTGGCTAATCGGCCTAATTTTCACACGTTTTCGTGCTTTTTATACCCGCTATTTTTGTTGTTCCCTCTGTCTGCGTCGTGTAAATCGTTCTGATTGGTACCATGGACCTGGCCGAACCTTGTACTCTAAGACAATTCCCGATGTGGGAATGCTACGCACATCAAGGCACACCACACCCAAATGCCTCACCAAATAGTCGAAAAATCAAATAGCAGATATTCAATTCACGAATCAAATTCTTCGAACATTCAATATTCAATTTGAAATCAAATATTTAAGCATTTGCACACACACCCCTACCAACTACGTTTCTGTTGCTCTCCAGACACACTATGCCATCTAGTGGGTGAAGCATCAGGAGGCGAGATCTGCTGGCAGTTACCTACAAAATGAAGAATTGGAGCAGAGAACGCTTCAGATTAATAAAACTAAGTTTCTAGAATCTTTGCAATGTTTATTTTATGCCAGGAGATCTTCTGGAGTTCTCGGCAACACTTCACACTTGTAGACAGCAAGAGGTTGCACAAACCTGGGCAAGATCAGCATCGGCCTGTTTGCGGTGCCTCCAAAAAGCTGCATTGGCTTTGCTATTTGCTTGAGCCAGGCCATCACCATACAGCAAGAGGCGTCCGAGGCAGGCCACGGTCACCAAGATATTTAGGAACCAACCCAAAAGAGACATTGGGGAAACACCAAGCCAAGAGCTTCCTGGAAGCCGAAGCACAAGCACAGTTAGTACCTCACGAGGGACAAACAACAACACTCACTGATAAAATATGCCCCACATATACAATCAGTGTGTTCATTTCCCTGATTGATACAATCAAGTGGAAATCATCATACTACAAACTGAACTGCAAAATACTTAATATCCTAGTATTTAATAATGAAGTTCTCAATATAAAATAAAGGTTTATTCTCTCTCTCTCTCTCGAATATCAGTACATCATGACACCACAATTTTATCTCCAAAGCTAATTCAACACACAAGGGCTCTCGTTCCAAGACCAAAGCTACAAACAAACAGCGGCCCACTTTGTTGTTGGCTAATGTTGCAGGGCTGTGTTTAAGTCACATGTGAGTGGCATAGATCCAGTGCACTGGGATAAATTCCGACCACGTGCAGTCCTCAGAGGGACACTAAAGAGAAACACTGACTCAGTTTAGATCGATAAAGTATTATTAAAGAATTTGACTTTTGTTAATTTTGCAGTAATAGATTTATTACTAGAAGAGAAAATGATGGTCAAAGTTTCATTTTTGAATTTCAAGCCGAAACTCCACGGCCGGTGCGCCAATGCGACATTAGATTGCAATTCATTTTTTTTTCTGCTTTTCAGCTGTAGTCGTTCAGTAAAAGTTTCTGAAACTTGAAGTTTAGTATTTGGGACTTTTAGAGTACAATATAATCTAGGTTACTAATAAAGCCTAATTACGCCCCAGCAAACGTCACCGTGGCAAGCTGGTGCAGCGAATTTTCAAGGTCCAATATCGCCACCGGTGTTTTGTTCTTGCATCTTTTCTGGCTTACCAAGAGTCTTCTTGCAGTAAGAGTGGCTTTTTTGGTGGCTTGGAAGGGTAATTTACTAACACAGCTTAAATCATTTTTCTCTTTAGAGCCCCTTTAAGATGCACTGAATAGCTTTATTGCACCCTGATACCCAGCCAGCAGCCATGGTCCGGAAAGTCCACGAATAAAGTTTTCATTTAAAAGGCTGCACTCATGACATGGACATGAAGCAGTCTCTTGGCTCTGGTAGGGGAGAAGGGAAGGAATGGCACTTGCAGACGCTAGTCGAGGCAGGAGAATTGTCTGCATTGGCAATGAAGCTTGCCTCCTGGCAGCACGTCAACCTGAATTTCCAACATCACTTACCTTCTATATAATAAATTATGGGCCAATTCGAAAAGTTATTGCGGTGAAATGCTCCCTAGATGGCACCATACAACTTCCAGTACACAGCCGATATTTGCTATGTGGCCTGGTGAAGGGCCTTTTAAAGGAGTGCTTACCACTATCACCTTCTGCAGACAGAATAGTCCGGACCGCAGCGTGCGAAGAGGCCAGTGTGTAGGTGTCCCCCGGCCGGCCTGCCAGTAGCCATCCAAAGGGATTCAGAGCGAAGAAGGCGAACGTAAAGATGCACAAAGACATGCGGGAGGTGTGCATCATGGCACCCCGCAGAGGGCTCGGGAACTTTGTCTCTGAGGGGCTCTGCGGTGGCGAGGGGGGCTCCGAGCTGCTCGTGTCCTCCATTGCGTGATCGGGCGAGCTCATGTCTGATGAGGGAGGAGTGAGTGCCGCTACCTCCTGGCTCACTTCGGCCATGAGGCCCTTCTGGTCCAGCAGCACGTCAGCCACTGTGAGGAGGATATGTCACAACCTCAGCAAAATTACACAACTCAATCAACACGACATTACTACTATTCATGTATATACCGTATTTACTTGCATAATGATCCCACTCGCGTAATGATCGTACCCCTGAATTTTGTCGTCAAAATTCAATTTTTTTTTCTTCTCCCGTGTAATGATCGCACCCCGAACTTGCCACAGCGATATGTCGTGTGCCAAGTCTAGCTAATGATGATCGCGCTTACCATCTGTCGAATGCTACGCGAACAACCCTTTAAGACATACCAAGCAGTCTGCACGCACCAAACATTCTTAGCAGATGCCCAATTTCATTCATCCCTTTCCACACTTCCATGAAAAAAAAGCTACAACCAAACTTACCTTGGCTTTATTATTTGTAGGTTTTCTAATGGTTGTGGTCAACAACAACAAAAAAGGCTCTTTTCGATTCTTCTCGTCTGCACTCGTGGGCACGCAACAAATCACGAGCGGCAACGATAGTAGCTATGTTTACACTGATACATTAGAAGTACACCCTATTCATACGCCGACGCTTGTAACACAGCTAAGAAATCTGCCCACCCATAGTGGAAGCGTGCCGTATCAAGATAGTGAAGACAAATGCTGCGGATTCTGCAGCGTGCCCGCCATGGGTTTCTGTCACTGGCAGCTAAGAGCGGCCATGTCTGTTTATGTCCCCTCAAAGTGGTCATGGCTACATTATTGCCGCAAACTTGCCAATAGTAAAAATGTTATTGATTACTGATGCGGAAGAAACTGTTTCAATGCGCGTAATGTACTCATGAGAGGAAAAAAAATCGCGCTTGGCGTGTTCGGCTTACTCCACCGGCCACCATTTTTGTTTTGGTGTCCCGCACTATTACAGCGGTAGCCACCTATTTGTTGAGCTGTTGTCATCCCGCAGCGAACGTGGGATGAAAAAAAAAAATGTTTTCTTCTTGCGGGAAATTTAACCCGCGCAATGATCACACCCCTGAATTTGCGTCAATTTTTTTGACAAAAAAGTGCAATCATTGCACGAGTAAATACGGTAATCCTCCCAGTATCTTTCAATAGGCCCTGTCCTGCATCAACCAAGCCCATCCTATGCCTGCAAACTTCTTTCCCAGGCACACATTCTGTTACTCAAGCAGGTCACCGTTTGTCCATCCTATGCATTACACAATCAGCCAGACTCCACTTAATTTTTCTTAGATCTTTCGTTACCGCTAAAAATGTGCCAATTTTTGGCGCTTTTATGTCTTAATGTTTTATGACAAGACGTAGTACAGTAGCTGCAACACATACCGCGATACACAAAATTATAGCCTGATCACTGGTGTCTTGAATAACTGTAAAACAGTAATAATTGCTCACACAATTTTCAAGAATGCTTATGTGAAATTTCAATGTACCTCAAGGAACACAAAATTAAATATTTTGCTATTTTTAGTATAAGTACTGAGAGCAAAAAGAAATCTGAAATATACAAAATATGCACCTGGCTCCTAGTTCCCAACTTTTGAAGGTCGGGACAAGGAACAAAATTATTATGAAGATTTGTTGCCACCAACACAAGCCATAGTGATGCCCATGCTATGCAGGAAAGCAGTAGCTTCGCAAATGTGAAAACGGGCAAGTTCCTATTGCACAGGGAGCACTTGCTTTTTATTCATTGCAGCAGACACCTGGTTTGTTTTTTACTGCATTCTATAGGCTCACAAAGCAACAGTTGTCAAATCAGGGAGCATGCAGAAGTCTCCTCATCCTTAATCATTGCATTCGATGAGCTTTTCTGTGCAAGCAAGGTGGTCTGGTGTGCGTTCAACTAGAGCTGGAGCCTCCACATATACTCTGTCCAGTTCCTGCACAGAGCTATACAGTAATGTGCAGTGTTGCACAAGATCGCACAATAATGAATAACAGCACTTGCACGGGGGGTGCTGAAGATGTATGAGATTAGACTGCCAGTAAAGCTTCGGTCGAAGGTTAGCCTGAAATCAAGTGCGCGCTTCAGTGAGAGTGAAAACTCCACACAACAAGTACAATTGCTTGTAATCATATGTAGGTATGCTCTCAAAACACTCATGGGTAAAACAAACCGCAGTGGTAAAAATGAAGTTGCGCTTGATATTAGTTTGACACAATTACCAAAATAGCACGTGCTTACTGAGCATCCACCGTTGTTTGAGACGTCAGATTGGAAAAAATGGGCAACCTAAGAGAAGCTCCTGCGTTTTCACTGCTGCTGTCATTTAAAAATCAAGCTGCTGACTGAACCAAAGCGCAAACTTTGAGTCATTTTATTGAGGAAATGTTAGGAGTACTGGAGGCCAGCTTCAACGACATCTCCAATCGAATTTTATTTTTTCCGACTCTCCAATTAGCCACAAATGATCAAATCTGACAAATAGTTAAAGTTCTGTCATTTCAGACGGTGCATGACATTGCTAGTATAATTCCAATGGAAATGTTTAACAGCGTGCAGAAAAAGTTTCGCTCAAACTGATTGACTTCTATGGGAGCAATAACAAAAGAGTTAATCTCAACTAGTAAATTACTCACATACACAGTTTCTTTTTCATATAGCACGCACGCACAGCAGTTTACAAAAGCTTTAACACCTTTGCACTTGAATTTAACGCCTGCAAATATGTTAATTAGACAGAAATTCAACTTGTTTCACATTGGAAACACCCGGTACTCAAATAGCTAAAGAACAGCCACTGCAAGACAAAGGCCTCATAATATCGGCATTTCACTGCCATTTGAAGGTTAAGTAAAATGAAACGGGGACTAATGAGTCAGAAGATCAACAACTGCATTTCCTTGTCTGGCCACTGGAGTAGAATTCCCAAAATGGGGAGCATTTTTAATGCTGAAAAATAGAGTGTGGGGCCACATTTCTCCGAAACAAAGTTGGTTCTTTGTACAAACCACACAGCAACAAATCCGTTATATGAAGGAAACATGACAACCGAAGGCACTAGCTTCTCAACCCAACCATCTTAACAAAATTGAAGTACCTTTATGCTGCAGTATCGGATTTCACAGCAACAAAAAAAATGTCCGAATGAACTGAATGTTGTGTTATCAAGGGTATCAAGAAAACAATAAACAAATACTTACTAAGTCAACTCATTTTTATTTAGTGGATGAATCAGTAATTTCTGTTTCTATTTTGCACAAAAGCAGTGTGGAAGCTGCAATTCTCATCATCTCATGACTGATAAGTGCTCGCAGGGACCAATGCTTCGCAATTTCTTTCACATGCATCTTTTTCCAAGAGACACATTTCAGTACTGCACACACATGCCAATTATTCTTTTTTTTGCTACTCAGCTGGTTGTTAACAAACTGTAAGTCCATTACGATGTCATCATCAACAGCTTATTCCATGTTTGTGACAATATGCAATCAGCCATTTCATTTAGTCAAAACTAAACTATTGTTTGCTGCAACTGCTGCGAACAAAATGGAGGCTGCTATTGGTGCTCATGAAAGGTGACCCTGCAGTTCTGAAGGCACACAGCTGACATGCGTGCTGAGTCAAAATGAAACTACTGTTTGCTGCAACCCCTGTGGATGAAACTGTGTTTGCAATCGATACAATCATGGATGGTGACTACACAGTTATGAAGGCATGCGGCCGATGCAGTGTTATGCATGGTGGTAAATACAAGAATAAAGGCTATAAAGCCACAAATAGGCACAAAGCATTCCAGTGCTCCTCTCGCTTACGTACGAGTTATGCTGATTACTACAGCGATGTGGGATCCACCACTTAGTTTAGGTTGGACGCTAGCCCTGTTTTTGCTATGTTGCACCGCACATTTGCAGCACTCCACGCTCGCCAAGCCTCAAGTCGTCCGAATTAACCGGTGTGAGGCCAAACACAACCAGATTAATGAGAGTACCATTGCATTATGTTACACATATGCCTACAGGGAGCAGAGGACAAGTTCAAATTACCTGATTTTCCGAGGGTCGAGTTAACAAGGTTTTACTGTAATGTCAAGAACCCACTTGTATCATGGCATGTTCTGTAGCCATCAAAAGATAACCGACCCCAAGATATGGAAAAGGAAACAAGGAAGCTGAATCCTCACCAAATCTTGGACACATAGTCTTTAATTCAGTTTCAGTAAGCAGTAATTGCAACCTATTCAATGTACATGTGCCCCTTACAGAGCAGAAATCCATATTTTTTATGAAGCCCATGCCCTGTAAATTTTCAGCGCGGCTGTATAATCCCAGTGAAATGTCCCTAAGGTTTACCTTGCAAGGAGCCACAAAAATGGAACAGCATCCTAGATGAGCTTGTCACTAACCAATAAACTATAAACTAATACAACGCCAAAAGCTGAATTATGCCTGAACGCATTTGCAGGATATAATTCCCGTTCTACTCACCAGTTGCACCCGTCTGTTGGACTGCCATCTTCAGCAAAAGGTTCTCCTGCTTGAGCTTGGCATTAGCATTCTGCAGGTAGCGCAAATAGTCTATGGCCTTCCTCAAAACAGCTGACTTGTTTAACTGCAATAAAGAATGAGAATTATTGCAACAACAAGGCATGGTTTGTGCACACGGGGAAAATCCGGTGCCCAAAAAGAAGGACACGCTGCAAGACTCACCTTGGCCTCGGGCCCGACTACCATGTTCTTCAGCTCGACAATCTTGTCATTGATGCTGCTTCGGTAACGACGCTCAATTGCGTTGTGGGCATTGCGTTTTTCTCCCTTGTTTGGAGGCTTCACGGTCACCACCCTGTCATGTGAGCAAAAGCATGTATGATGATGGCACCTTCCCTTGCTTTTTAGACATGCGTATTACGTAGTAAAGGGCCTTGGTCTGTTCAAAGTGGGACATGCCAAATGCAAATGCTGTGCTACGTCTTTATAGCATGAGAGGCTGGCTCATAACTATTATGTGTGTCCATTCAGATCTGTTCCCCTTCGCAGGTGGGGCTGATAGATTGACTGACAGAATGAATGTCCTGAAGTAACACAAAAAGCTGAGAGGTGCCATTACGGAAGGCCATTGATTAATTAACCATCTGGGGTTCTTAATGTTCTCCAAAAACTAAGCACACAAGTACTTATGCACTCAACCTGCACTGAGATTACAGTCGCCCCGACCAAGAATCAAATCTGTGACCTCACACTCGGCAGCAAGACACCATAGCCACCGAGTTACTGCAGTAGGTGAATGCCCATTAAATCAGAGAGAGTCAAATGTCTGGCCTATAGTACTAAGCAGAATCCTTATAGAACCTTTTGTAGGATTGACAGAATAGAATGTGGTAACTGGGCAAGCATATCAAGTGCTATGGAAACCAGGTTGCAGTCACATTATACGCAAGAAAATATATGAGCAAGGAACCTACAGTGGACATCCATTAATTCGACTCCAGTTAATTAGATTTTCCAGTCATTTTGATCACTATCAAAGGTCCCTGTCACCGTGCCCGTACATATTCATGGGCCCAAACTTCCGCTATTTCAATCTCAAAATTGGCCTACGCTGAATAACTTGAACTTGACTGGTCAGCTTCGCTGCAATACAGCTGCATACCAAGGATGGGAATGGGCCACTGTCACGGGACATAGTATGTGTTTCTTAATTATGTGTGCACGCACCTGCCATCTCCAGTCACGGTACAAGGAACTAGACACCTCATAAACATACTGGCAGCCATTCAGAATTATTTCTGACGTCTTTGTGGCAATTTGAGCCCTCATTTTGCCCGCCATGCGTGTCTCGTATATGAGACCGTTAATGGGGCCTAATATGCATTATTATACACACACGCTAACACCATGCACCGAGATGCAGAGAAAAGCCATTGTGTTTTGGAAAAGCTATCACAAAGGAAGGCGGTAAGATAAGGAAGCTCCGAAAGTTAAAGGGGCGTTTAAAGTCAACAAAAGTGCGGGGGTCTATCTAAACCTCTGAAAGCTTGCCAGTAAATTTACTAAGTGTCTCAGTGCTCGTACTGTTACGGGAGACGGTGCATATGCGTGTGTAAATTAAGGAACACATGCTATGTCCCATAACATCGGCACCTTTTCAAGCTTGATATGCTTGACCGCACAACACAGCTGTACCGAAGCTAACTTTAAAGGCAACTACTGCCAAATTAATAGTGCGTTTCAGCGTTTTTTCTGCCTTTTGTTAAATTTGACCTGCCGAGTTAGCTGCAGAGTCTTGCCAGGATCGAATTAACGGAAGTTGACTGTATTAGTGAGGCTTTAGTGTACCAAAAGGAACTGCGCCGCATTTGAATGATAAACAGGAGCTTGTCGTTTCAACTGTGGTATAGATGCCAGCTATGCGAGAGGTACTAAATCTGTGACAACACTGCAAAATTTGTGACTTCGCACAAAGGTGCCACCAACGCTGAAGTTCAAACGCAAACTTCAAAAAGCAGACGCCATTTTTACTTTTAAATCACACAGTTCCAAAAGCATAACATACAAGTACTGTTTAATACAACATTTGCCCTTAGCATTATTTGTTCAAATGGCAATCCTTAATTTCTACTTCCTGCATAGTGGTTTGCATTTTTGTCTTTGTGTCGTTTTCAACGTGCACAAGTTTAGAGATGCTACACCGCCTATTAGACCCGTTTCATTGCTCTACTGTCTTCAAAGATTACATGAAGGCCATGACATCCACCTGCTAAGCTTGTCAGCTTCCAAGACTAGAGGAATTCCTGCAGCAGAAGTGGCTGCCAAGAGGGGAGCTCCTTGGGGTGCTGCTGTGACCACAGGTGCTGGTGAGAGTGGCGTGTACGCGAGGATGCTGCCAGCTGCGTTGGTGCCACAACTGTTATCCTTTACCAACTGCTGCAACAGCATCTGCTGCACCTGCATCATCAGAAGGAAATAATTGTAATTATACTTGTTGAACTTTCGAATAAAGGTTCGGTCAACTTACTGAACAACAGTTACAATTTTCTTTAAAACATTGCTATCAACTAGCAACACATTTTCTTTGGTTATCCCTTTCAGTGTCGGGCTTTTTCGGAGCTGACGTCCCCCCAGTGTCCGTTTTCTTTTTTTTTTTTTCCTCGCACAACGGTTTATTTTCATTTATGCAGAAGAAAAAAATAAGACAGATAATGGCAAAAAATAGAAATGTTCTATAAACGTACAACAGTTGGCCGAAACACACAAGGGTGGTGGCTTTGCCCTGGCGCAAATATTTGAACATAGAATCGGCACACTAGCGGTGCAGAATAAGTCTGGGATGCACTCCTCCTATCTGCAGATGCACGCACCACATAACCACGCCCGCGAATGGGCGCGTTCCGCAACACACTAACAAAAACCTAGAATGAGTGAGCAAACCTAGATGATAAAATATATCTCTAGAAATATACAACAACATATACATGGTGGAACTACCTCAGAGCTCACCAACTTCGTGGTACTACACATATCCGAGTGGAGAGAGAGTGCAGAACATACAGGTACATCAGCGACATGGTAGGACAGAAATGCGGAAACGTACTAGTATGTCAGTGACACTGAAAAGGTCAATGCCCAATACTGTGTCAAGCTTATAGTTGCAAGGGTGCCCAACTTAAACTGTACAGAGATGAGGAAGAAGTAAAATGTTTTTCACGCAAGCAAGGACAGATACCATGTTACCACTATGTAGTAACACGGTGTCTACACTGCAACAATGTGACACCATGTGGTTAGATGTGATAACGTTTAAGGCTAAGGCCTTTTGTAACACTACTAGATATCTTGGTGCTCCACTTAATTTAGCTGATATACTGTTTCATTTCTTGTGTGTTTGCCTACTGCCTATATGTCTCAGGTTGTAAACAAAGTTTAGTTGAAAGTCAACACTTCCTGTATCCCACACTTTCCATACCGTGCTTGTCCATTTATGTGCTGAAATGTATCATCTCGAGCAACACAGCCGAACCTACAACTCGCTTAACCATAGTATCACTTGTGCATACCACCGAGCCATCGACCTCTTAAAGTAAATGTGACTACTATAATCTTCAAACTAAGCTAAAACAACTACTTTGCTGTGCTATCAAATGTTTCTATATCTCTGATATGAGTTCGTAGTGAATGCAACCAGTTACCTTCTGTGTGGGCAGCTGGGAGAGGCGGCTGATGCGCTGCTGCTGCTGCGTCTGCTGTTCCTTGAGGGCAGCCAGCAGCTCAGCGACTGAAGGCATGGGGGTTGGCTGCAGCGTGGCCACCCGCGGAGCTACAGCTTGGTGTGAGAATGGCCGCACCACTGTAACCTTCTGCGGCTGTTGTCTAGGGGTACTGACTGCCGAAGTAGCAGCAGGTGCAGCATTGTTTGCTGCTGTCGCCGCTGGGATGCACACCTGGGCAGGGAAACAGTGCATGCCCAATCTGCCGCACCAAACTTCTGCAAAACAGGACTTTCAAAGCATTCCACACCATGGACCAATGCAGTTACCCACATACCAGGTCCCACCAGCAAACTTTACAAACATACCCAGTTTTGAAGGGATACTAAAAAACTGTCACTAAGTTTACACTTGAAAACTGCTTCAAATATACAAGAAATAGCGCAGCTAAAGGAAGACAAGGAAGCAAATAAATATCATGGGAGAAGTGCTGACTGTAACAGCCAACTGTATTACAATAAAAGATCACCAGCCTTTTGTAGTACCTGCCTGGCTGAAGCATGCGTACACAAATGCAAGACAAAAGTATCAGCATGTATGCATGCCTATATCCATGTCACAAAGTTCACTTGTCATTTTGTAATGAAGCATAAAGCATACTACAAACTTTCATAGCAATTGGCCTCCTACTTTATGGATGCATTCTTAAAATACCATCAAAATCACTTACTGCATGCTGCTGATGCAATGGTCCCCATATATTACATTTGCATTTAAACAGTTACACTGAGTACACCTTCTCATGAATTTTGGCTTAAAGCAGTGTTCTGCATTGTATTAAATTCTGTGAAATTTTCATGGTTTTGACAACATTTGTAGAGAACAGTGACTAGCTCCATAAGACAATTCATCGTTGTTCACCTTTTCCATTTAGCAGCAGCTCAGGCCATCTATCACGTTGGCAGTTCTACAATTCTACAACTTTTCCAGGTTTTCCTTAACTATGCACATTAAGATGGAAAACTGAGCTAGTTGGTAGGCATTCATGTTGAAGTTCGTGTAGTGCTCACAGTCCCCTACTAGTTTTAGGAAAATTCCCTGACAGTCTATGATACTGGAGTTTTAGACGATGGATGAAATGGTAGTTTCTAGCTTGCCAAGTTACTAAGCTAGCCCATAATTTTTAACAACTACTTTTAGTAGGCTGTAGATATGGCAGGATGCACTACGAGATTTGTGCAATTCATCTGTTTCATAATATTCCAAGCTACCAGCCAGGCTCACACTCACATAACTAGCAAAAGACAGCATTATTACAAATTGCGCAGCTTCTGCTGAAAACTTCGTTTCCTTCTGGCATACCATTAGCTGCACCATGACCACTGTAGATACTAATTTCCCTGATGAATGCAGTTAGGGTGAAAATTTCTTGTTTTTCTCATGAATATTCCAGAACTGATAAACTCCCTGAAAATTTCATGTTTTCCCCCATGCGTGACATTGTGCACTTACTTAACGATTAGCAATGCACAAGGTACATTAGATTTGCCTGTACCACCTGAACCAGTTCACGAGGTACTGCATTCTGCCATTTGTTTCAGCAGTGCAGCAATGGCACCCTCTGAAACATGCCATTCATTTCAAAAGGTGCAGGAAAGGTGCAGGGCTGGTTGACAATTTTGCTTCATCCTCTCTACTGTCAGCTTGGTGCAGACGTCCAGTGCAGCAGATGACACAGTACACATGCACAAGCGCCATCAAAACCACGCTTAAGTGCAGCTGCCATGTCTATGCAAGCGCAGGTGTATTTATGCCTCATAAGCTGATCATACCAGCAGTTCAGGATCTCACAAGCATATGCACTCCGTGCACATTAGTTGGCAAGACATAATGCCTGCACCATGTCTGCACCTTGGAATTCATTTCTGGTGTTATGCTGTGCCTGCAACATAGAAATTGAGAAGCAAAATTTCTTAAATTCTCATGAACCGCCGTGAACTGGTTAAAAATGGTGCAGGCAAATCGAACAGACCTACAGTGTTTGGACAGAGATTTCTGGTCACTTTGGATAGCACAGAGTGAAGTTGCACGACCTGCGAAAGCACTCAAAATTACACGCATACATTGTGCCAATAAGGGAGCACATAAAATGCCAACTTTTTGTCTAAACAACTCACTAGATAAGAGTGCACGGAACAGTTTCATCCACGCAGTAACAAGCAGTTCCACTGTTCCCTTGCTCACGAAAACCAACATTGTTTATCCAGCCTCACTACAGACGATGTAAAATTCTGGCAGAAAAAGCAAGCGCTGCCTCAAAACATGGTGTCATATAAAACCCACGGCAAAACACTGTGAAATTTGAGCACAAAGAAAGAAGAAGTGGATTAGCTGAAAGAGCCATTTACATAGAGCTCCCTTATTCAACACAATGTCTGGCAGCTTCCAAACAAGCCCACCTTCTGTGGTTGTACAACCAGCGTACGCTTGGGTGGTTCCTGGACAGGTGCTGCCACTTGAAGAATGGTGGCAGGCACCACTGGATCACTTGCTGCCAGGTATGAACTTGGGTTTGTCACAAGTCCATCGGTCAATGATGACTCCCCTTCAAAGAACTCGAGGTCCAAGTCCTCTTCTTTGATGCCCATAAGTGCTGGATCCTCTGGCAGCACGGGCAGGCCGAGGAGTTCATTGTCGAAAAGCTCCGAAGACCCAATAAGGGACTCGGGCATCAGGTTGAACATATCTAAACAAAAGCACAGAAGATATTGTGAAAAAAAAGGAAATGTGTTCAATCTAGCCTACAAATGCACAGATATTACTTAAAAAGGGAAAGCCGAGAAATAAATGGCACGCATCAAATTCCTTGCAACATTAAGGCCATTCAAACAAAGCTCAGCCGAGTCTGCATTCTCAACTAGTCACTTATGGCAAAACTTTCGTTTAAGCATGACCCTGCAATGAATATAGTGCCTTACTTTACTAACAGGCATTCAATGAGGTCGCAAACTTCCTGTTGCCCCTTCTATACACGCAGTTGAGACGTAAGCAACGTAAAAATTAAGGGTCGTGTGCCAGGTAACACGACTGGCATTTATTATGCAACCAGCCGACTGCTACGTAGTGAAAGTGATGCCTCCCAAAGTGACCCATTGAGAACACAATTTGTAACGTTTCCAGTCATTTGAAATGCCACTCGTTCACCCAGATAAAATCCCAACTGAAGTTATGACAAGGACAAAGCGCATATGTCTCACGCAATGCCATTTCAAATTCACAAGTTCAAGAACAAAAATAACATGTTCTGAATATTATATTTGATTTGCTTTATAATAAAGATGCACAGAGGACAATATTAAGTTTACTTTATTTCTCACGTCGCATTCAGTACGCAACGAGTACAAATATATCGCCACTTTCCCGCCTTCTGTTGGCACGACTTTTTTGGTGGACCATGAAGGTTTCTCCATGCTTGACCGTCCGATCTTCGTAAATAACTTTTATTGTCCATTCCAAGAAATCGTTCTCAACTTAATGGGACTTAACGAAACGAAAGCTCGGAAGAAAAACAATGATGCAATACGACGAGCATCGATAAAGCAACGCGAACTACTGAAGAAACAGCGGTTAGCATAGCATCTAGCTAAAGAATAAGGAATACTCGCGTGGTAAACGGTGACCAAAAACGGCCTTCTGAAACCTGCGCTGTCCGCCACGAGCCAGACTACGAGCTCGCGCCCTGTAAGATGCCATGTCACACGGAGATTCTCAGTGTCAATGGTACGCACCATCGATATCTGAAGTGGACGTGGGGTCCATGACATCGTTTTCTTGAGGATCCCGCACTATGGAAGGATCACTTCAAAACAACACTTATTTAACAGGAAATATTTAAAGGTCCATGCCAGTATTTTCCGTGAGTTGCTTGCGCACCCGACATGAGACCACGAGATCTTGGCCAATCGGAAAACACGCCACCGATCGGGTGATCACTAACGTCACCGGTTTGCCCCACAGCGCCGTGCAACGACTCTTTTTAAACCAAGTTATTTTTAAATGTAGAAGTAGAACAATAATAGTTAAAAGCAATTAACGCAAAGTTTATATAAATACACAATTTATAAAACAAAATAATTACGTTTTGTTCTTATGATTAAAGATTACTTTAAGAAATATCTTGCGACAGCTTTAGAGATCGTCACCGCTGGATGAAGCTGGCAATCTCGGAGGCTATTTTTTCTCTTTTTCTCTTGGTGCAAACCATAGAGTTTCTCATTATAGTGAGAAACTCTACGGTGCAAACTAATGCAAATGTTTGTGGGTGCAAGCTTTAACGTGCGCGTGTTTACCCGCGTAGTGCACCATAATATTTTCGCACGTGCCGCAAACATGACCTTAAGTTGATTTCCGGCTGATGAGCCGGTACCATCGTGGCCTGTATTCTGTTTGTAGTATGAATAGAATTTATTGATAGGAAAGACAGAGAGGTCGACCTGAGCTAGTGCGCTCTAGTCTGCTACTCTGCACTGGGGAGGAGGGAAGGGGAGTGAAAGTATTCTATTTAGTTCCTGTGTGTGCAGTGGCTATCAGTGGCGTAGCCTATAGGCTAGAATTCCCCGCATTAGAGAGAGGGAGAGAGAGAAAGTCTGGGTGTGCGCGTGTGTGTGTGTGAGAGAGAGGGGGGGGAGCACGTCACTGTGTATAATGAATGTAATTATCGCAAATATACGAATTAAACGAATAAATAGGGAGGTATATATTTTGCATATGCAAACGGCATTGGGTGCCCAAAAGGAGATTTGTGCGCCCGAATCCTCACGACCTGCACTTGCGCTATACTGTACAGCTTTAGAGTTCTTTTGTGTACTTCTTTTCGCAGGCCCCGCGGATTGCGTCTCCTAGCTCTGGGTACGCAATATCTAAAAATTTCGAATGACGTACGTGGGCTTCTCCTCACACGCTCTCGCATTGTCGAGAAGCAACGTACGCAGGCAAATAGCTACCTGATCAAAATTGGTTGGTCTAAAATTAAATAGACAGCAATGGGACAAGTTGTTCACTTTGTTTGCTTTGATTACAAAATTTAGAAAATAAAATAAAAAAGGCGGCGGAACTCATTTCACGATGACTGCAGTCGACGGTAATGCATATAATGGTAATGGTAATGGTAAAGCCAATATCTATCGAATGGATCCCACGCGACCTTCTAAGCTTCCAAAGCCGTGTGAATTCTGCGACCGGTTTAGCGACCTCTCCATCGTCACTGCCTCAGCTCTTTCACCTAGATGGTGCCACCCTCCCTTTAACAAGAAAGGAGCACCTCCAGCGCCTCACACATGCTCTCATACCTCCGTGTGCGGTAAACCTCCCGCGCGGTCTTACCCGTGCAGAGGAGGTTGCGCTTCGGAGGATCCGGGTCGGGGTTGCCCTCACTCCTGCCGTGACTCGGAAGTGACCACACTTTCGCCAGTTATATTCTCGCCCTGGGGGTCCAGTCTGCAAGCCGCGAAATGCTGAATCCGACATCCACCACCTGCTGTGGGTTTGCCCTGCATTGAAACCGACAAGGATCGGGCACCTCGCAGCAGCGGGACTTTCGCCGCATAATCCTAGCGATTACACTGCGTGGACGCAGGGACCACATTATCGATCCCTCTTGGATTTAATTAGATCCGCAAATCTTTTTTCATTCATTTAATCATCCTTATTCATCCCCATCCCATACCCTTATATGCCCTGAGGCATTTACCCTCGCATAAAAAATGCGTTTAGCATTGAATCAATATAGCGACCACGACGTATTGCCACCATCGAAACGAGATGTGTACGAGACGTGACTTCGCCCCTATTCCTCTTTCACGCTTCCCTAAGACCGCTCGCTGCGACATCTAGTGCGGCCGCCGTGAAGCCTGCGCGTGACCTCCGAAATGCTTGGCGCGCCGATGCGCGAGAACACTCAGAAACTCTTTATGGTGGCTGGAGGCATAAAGGCGTCATACGGCAACCGAGGACTCCTCTCTCGCGCTTCTTGGTGGTGGTGGTGATGGTGGTGGTGGTGGTTATTATGACGATACAAAAGTGTGTAAACATAGCAGCGTGTGTGTATAGTGTTCCTTGATGTTTTCTTCTTGTTTCTCCTTTTTTTTTAGTAAAGAATTTGCGATTGTGTTATAGAGGGCTCTAACATAGCCTACCTTCCTATTTTTATACATTAAAAAAGATAACTATAAATGGTTATGATCAGGTCCAGTTATAACTATGTTGTGTGTATAACATAGCCATAGATTAAGTATGCCCAAAGTATGCATTTCGGGGTCCTCCTGTGAAAAACTCGCAGAGAAAAATTCGTTACAAAATGCAAACCACTTGGTAATAAAACTTCGCATCTTATAAGCGTAAGTGGCCCTTATACAAACAGCACGTCAGCGAATAGAAAAGGAGAAAAAAATCACCGCCCGAGCACTCCGTACAGATGGTTAACGAGCGAAACTGAAACGTGCACTTATCGCTTGACACACTCGCTCTCGGATTCTAGACATAGGGCAGCTGGGTTTTTTCGACAAGTGCGCATTGACGTCAGCAATGACGAACAATGGGCATGCTCCGCCTTAACCGGCGAATCCCCCAGTGAAACCGCCAGTGATGTCATCGGTGAAGACACGACAGAAATCAGATTCAGTGAACCGATGGACATTGAGTAATTATGTCGTGATGTATACATATGTACAATTGTACATACTCCAACAATGTGAAATTGAGCATAATCATCTCTAACAATGCAATGCCATGTAAACCTTTCATATTCACAACTTCAGGTGTACGTTTCACTTCAGAATGCCACTTCAGAAGGACACTCACGGTCCACTGTTCGTGAATGCCCTTTTACTACCAAACAATAGTGCTTCGCATTGCGTATATAGGGCTAAACGGAAGTGCTGGCTACTTTTTTTTCTTCGCTTTGCTTCAGTCGTGCTCCTTATCAATAGAATCACTGCACAAGGCGGTACGCACTGCTCTAGTCCCGCGGCTGCTATACTTATAACCGCAGCGGAAGTGCAACATGCCTTACCACTTTCTTGTGGTCACCAAGTCAATCGCAGAGTAGAGTTGTTTGAACCCATTTCGGGAGCGCTGCTGTCGCGCACTTGCTAACTTCGCATCCGTGTTATAGTTTTACGCCACAACTTCTAAATACGGAAAAAGATAACAAGGAATCAATGTAGCAAGCTAGAAATTGACGATACCGATGTTTTCGAATGCGATGCCCAATTTTAACATAAAGGCTTACGTAACTATACAAGTATTATTAATATCACTGATGAAAGAAAATCTCGAGTTTACGTAAGGTGACTACTGACAAGACACCGTTGGCCTCATCCTCCTATTTCATAACACATTCTTTAATATAGCTTAGCTCGCGTTAGCTGAGACATACTGTGCATGAGAAATGTATGTGAGAGAGAGAAAGAAACTTTTATTTGAAGTAGTGATTTGTCAGTCGAGGTGGGAGGGTCCCTTATTCCAGGAACCCTCTGGCTTGGATCGCCCTCCGGGCCTGGGCGACGAGTTCGCGCTGGTCGACCAGGTCCGGCTTGGAGATCGCAGCCTCCCACATTTCAGCGAGG
This sequence comes from Dermacentor andersoni, assembly GCF_023375885.2. Classification (NCBI taxonomy): domain Eukaryota; kingdom Metazoa; phylum Arthropoda; class Arachnida; order Ixodida; family Ixodidae; genus Dermacentor; species Dermacentor andersoni. The sequence continues at coordinate 36,124,780 of NC_092817.1, forward strand.
AGGTTTGGGTCTGCGTCTGTTGCTATTAGTTGTAGCGCTGTGATATTTGCTCAGGCGTTCTTGCATTGCATGAGGAGGTGCGCCAGGGTGTCTGACACGTTGCAGTGTGGACAGATGTAGCTGTATAGCGTCGGGTGGAAATGATGCAGTAAGCTTCCGTGGGTAAAGGTATTGCTCTGGAGTCGCCTGTAGTCGGTGCCTTCGTTTCTTGTTAGTTTTGGATGTGGTGGAGGGTAGACCCTGCGTCCAAGCCGATAGTGTTGTAGCAGTGCTTGGTAAGTTAACGGTATTGTTTCCGTTTCCTCCTCTGATTTGGGTGGGTGGGACCTGTCTAGAATGTCGTGTGGGGAAGCCCAGTTGATGCTTGCGCGGGCCGCGGTGTGTGCCGCTTCATTCCCCTCGAGTCCCTCGTGTCCCGGAACCCACATGACGCAGTTGTAAGGGGGAGGAGTATCGCCACGTTTCAGTAAGTTAATCGCTTTGATGGAGATCCTGCCCTTCATGTAGTTGCGTGCCGCTGTTTGAGAGTCGGTGAAGACCACTATGGCATCCTCGCTTGTATGGGTGGCGAGTGCTATAGCGGCCTCCTCAGCTGTATCCGCGCGTTTGGCGAGAATTGTCGCCAACGCCAGTGTCGTCCCCCTGTAGTCTGTGGAAAAAAAAAAAAAGGACCGGTAAAGCGGGCTTTTTTACATAAATTAGTTAAATGCGGAGAAGCCAGCCTTCAGCATTCACGAGTAAAAGAGTTTTGCGGGCAAGCATAAACCTCGTTTCAGATTCGTCTCTGCTCGACGCGCTTTGGCCAGACCTGGCTGGGCCTTGCGTCTTTAAAACCCCTACACCATCAGAATCGTCTTCCGTATCACATGCAAGCTGTCGACTGCAAGCGTTGTGACGCTCCCGCACCATCTGAGAGAATAGAAAATGACGACGATAGTTGTGGACCACTCAATCACCGCTTCATTCAGACGGCTCAGGTCTTCTGTTATTTATGAATGGCTGTTCAGAGGCGGTCGTTCGTCTACTAAGTGCGAAACACGCCAATTGCGTCACTACCGTGCCTACGGCGTCACACTGTTACTGGCCAAGGAGCATTCCTATAGCCGCGAGCTAGCGACCGAATGCGTTCACGGTGTTGCGACGCGTCATCGAAGGCCTGCACACGGTGCCGTAATCCACAGAGACTGTTTTAAACGCGTCATCTCCACTATAACATTTTGTAAGATTGAAAGATGATAGATAGATATAATTTATTGACAGGAAAGACAGAGAGGTCGACCATAGCTAGTGCGCTCTAGTCTGCTACTCTGCACTGGGGAAGAGGGAAGGGGAGTGAAAGCACTGAGATGGGGGATGATGGTAAGAGAAGTGGTGAGTGCTTATGTATATTAGACAGCGGCCCTACTAAAGCCGCTCGTCTAGCTTGGTGTCCTGCTGAAACCTCAAGAGCGCTTTAGTTGCTCGCATTGAAGTTGCAGTGTGACTGGCCGAGAATAGCGCCCTCCGACAGAGGTTGCCTGCCAACGCTGGCTAAGAAGCTTTCCAGCGTCCTTCGCAGAAATAGTGCAACAGCCTGTACGAAAAGAAAGCTAACTGTTTGATGTGTGAAGCTAGAAAATGACTGCACATTTAAGTGACACAAGTTTGAGCGTGTGTGTGTGTGTGTGTGTGTGTGTGTGTGTGTGTGTGTGTGTGTGTGTGTGTGTGTGTGTGTGTGTGTGTGTGTGTGTGTGTGTGTGTGTGTGTGTGTGTGTGTGTGTGTGTGTGTGTGTGCGCGTGCGCGTGCGCGTGCGCGTGCGCGTGCGCGTGTGCGTGCGCGTGTGCGTGTGCGTGTGCGTGTGCGTGTGTGTGTGTGTGTGTGTGTGTGTGTGTGTGTGTGTGTGTGTGTGTGTGTGTGTGTGTGTGTGTGTGTGTGTGTGTGTGTGTGTGTGTGTGTGTGTGTGTGTGTGTGTGTGTGTGTGTGTGTGTGTGTGCGTGCGCGCGTGCGTGTGTGTGTTGACTTTATACGCATTCTCTTTCTCCTCTTTCCACTATTATACCTCCCCTCTGGGCTGTTCCGCGTGTAAGCGCTGCAGCTTGCGCAACATATTTTGCGGGGCCTCACGCAATATTACAGCCGTCCAAAGGGCGTTGTGTCGACAGCAGAGAGTTCTACATGGCATTGTGTCAGCGCTCAAGGAGTTCTCGTTGGAAATATCTCATACACACCTCTATGTACACTTTACACGTTCTCAACCACCACCCGAGGCAGCGTGCAATACAGCTGCTGTCTTGCACGCCGCGACAGAGGGGAGGGGGGGAGGGGTAGAAGCAGCAGCAGCAGCGGAAAAGCCGAAGGAAGATGCAAAGAAAGCTTCGCTTTATTACGTGCAGGTATTTTTCGTGAAGAAGTCGCAGAAGTTGCCTGTAGAGCTTATCATTCGTAATTAACCGTTCGTAGTCTGCGGGCTGGTCTGTCCGCATCCCGGTCCTCTCTAAGCACTTTTTTTTTCTACTCGGGCCTTCTTCCAGGAACAAAAGTTGTGCTGTTGTCTTTTAGATGTGGTTCTCGGTCCTCCATTTCATCGTCGTTGTCTTCTAGCTACCACCGACAGGTGAAAACATGTTTGGATCCTTCAGACGCTGCCATCTTAACTCTGACTATAACAATCCAGGCCTATTTCTTCCCTCTGCAAAAAGAGCAACAAGTAAACAGCAGCTGCTACGGCAAGAGCGTTCCGATTCTACATGTAACACAAGCTTAGAGCTGACAACCAAGCCCTGATGTCAAATATAATACATATATTGTTACGTGACTACAAACACAGACACATAGACACACACGATATATATATATATATATATATATATATATATATATATACATATATATATATATATATCGTGTGTGTGTGTGTGTAAAATTCGCCTCAGTTACCACATGGCACAATGTTGGAATCGAATTACATGTAAGCATCAGTGGCGTAGCCAGAAATTTTGTTCGGGGGGGGCTACGCCACTGGCCCCATGTATATATATATATATATATATATATATACATGGGACCAGTGGCGTAGCCAGAAATTTTGTTCGAGGGGGGGGGGCACGTTGCAGCTCGTCCTCCTCCTTAAGAGGAAGCTTTAGCTCGGGTGCTCCTATTTAAATACATGTAGAAGGGGAATTCGTTTTTCCCTGCAACCACTTCACCGAATTTGAGGAGGTTTGTTGCATTTAAAAGAAAACGTTTAATTCTAGTGACTGCTGGTTTCGAATTTTTCATTTAGGTGGTCAATTATTTATTAAAAATTGGTCAAAATCGAAAATTTTCAGAAAACGACACTATCAAGTTTAAAACTCCGTGACTCAACAATGAAAAATGATATCACAATTCTGTGAATTGCATCTAATAGTACATCTACAGCGGACAAAATAAATATGTTCGACATGAATCTCAAAAAAATTTAGTATTGTGGAAATACGGCTTTTGCACAACCATTGTACACAACGTAACCAATTCACGTAAGATACAAATTGACATATCAAACTTGTCCGCTTTCACTGTTATAATAGATGCCGTTTACAGAACTACAATATCTGTTCTTCATGCATAGCTATTAGTTTGTAAACGTCGTGCTTCTATTTTTTCAAACTTTCGAATCTTTCAAAATATTTTAAACAAAATTCAGGCCCTAAATCGAAGTTCTGTTTCCAACAGACACTAGAATTTAACTTTCTCTCTCAAATGCAACCAATTTCAATAAAAGCGATTAGCAGGATTATCTCAGAAAAGCGTTTCTGCGTTTTACAAGTATTTGAATAGGCCGCGTCGGATTGGGCCCGAGCTAAAGCTTCCTCTTAAACAATTTGTCGAGGGATCAAATACGTGAATAATAACTGCATTGTCATTGCCAAAGATGCTGCAAACGAATTCTTGAACGCTACGCACTGTCAAAACAATAAAATATGTATTTTTTCATAAAAGAATATACTCGTATGTGCCAAAAATTTTGCCCAAGATAACTGATATCAATGCTTCCATATTTTTGTCTATTTATTAAGTAAAGAAAATATCACACGAACTTTAGAACTATATCAGTTCGAAACCAGGAAAGCAGTGCATGCCGCTGATATGAAAAATTAAAAGGCAATGAACTGAATAAGTTGAGGACAAACATGTTAATGAAACTTTGTCATTCAAGAACTGTGCTTACATTCTTGTATGTATGCAATGGCCAGTGAAAAATCTCAATAACGCTGTCGTTTGTTCCGATGTATTACGCAGGAGTAGCTGTCCCCTGTCGTGTATCGTGAGTAATTGCACCGAAGTTATAGTCGCGACAGAGAGCACGTATAAAAAGCAGGAGTTCTGCAAGATATACGAGGGCAAGTCAAATGAATGTGAGCCAACAACGGAGCATCTTATTTAAAAGTAGTCTTCATGAGAATTTAGACATTTGTCCCATTGACTAACTAGTCGCGTGATTCCCGTCTTATAAAACTCCTTGGGTTGCTGCTTAAAAAAGTCTATATCTGGTTCCCTTGAGCTGTTTTTTCGGTTGCCCCAAAATTTAGAAGTCGCAAGGTGACCGATCTGAGCTGTATGGCGGATATTGCAGCGTTTCCCACTTGAACTTTGCCAGTTTTGTATTAACCACATAAGCGACGTGGGGACAGGCATTGTCGTGGAACAAGATGACCCCATTCGTCAATTTTCCACGTTGTTCGTTCTTGATTGCGACACGCTGCCGTTCTGGCATTTCACAATATCGGAAACAATTGATAGCCTCTCAAGATTTAGCAAATTCTATCAGTAATGGACCCTGACAATCGAAAAAAAAGTCAACCACACCTTTCCAGCGGAAATGATGGCCTTTGCGTTCTCTGGGCGTGGTAAATTCGAACGTTTCCACTGTAAGCTTTGCCATCGTGTTTCAGGCTCGTAGTAGTGGCACAAAGGTTCGCCCCCATCACAATTTCAAACAAGAAATCCTCATCCTCATTGTGATACCCGATCAGATGAGTCAAGGCAGCGCGAAACTTCGCCGTCTTCTCGCGATGGATCAAAATCTTGGGGATCCATTGCGCGCCAAACAGCCGATAACCGAGAAGCTCATGAATTATGGCGTGAACCGAACCGTGACTGATGTTCAGACGGTCTGCCAGTTCATCGATGTTTATCCTCCGTTCTTGTTTCATCAGCTCATGAACCTTTGAAATTGTGTGGGGGGTGATTGCACGATGGTTTTGGCCCGGTCTTGGAATGTTTTTGCAACGTCCTTTGAACCGTTTGCTCCAACGCTTCACAGTGGTCAATGAAATACAGTGCTCAAAGTACAAGGCAGCCATACGGCGATTAATTTCTGTTTTGGAAACACCTTCAGCTGTCAAAAACTTCGCGACACCGAGCTGTTCAATTTTCGAAGTGTCCATTATGTGACGCAACCATATTCAACCCAGTGTATGAGAGCCTTAAAGAACATTTATCTTCACACCTGCGTGTCACTTTTGTAAATGAGACATGCCGTTCTCCTACGCGCATGCCTCGCAGATAATGAGCCGAACCATTATTGCGCGGTTAGAGTAGGCTCACTTTCATTTGACTCGCCCTCGTACATTAGAAATGCAAAGATACAATGGGATCTACAAATGCGAAAATACGGCTTGATAAAGGACAAAAAAGTGTCACTGGAAACAAAGTTCACTGCACGTATACACAAAACCTCGCAACAAGATATTTAAGTATAAGTATAAGTCTCCAATGAGTCTGTGTATGTAAGAAAAAGTAACTGTGTATAATGCGTCAAACAAGGCAAATAAAGATGTTGCACAATCATAGATTCACAGAATCCTAGATTCCGCCCCCATTCCACCCACTCGCCCCGATGTATTGCGCGCGACGGAAGGCTGCGCGCTTGCTCCCCGCTTTTCTCCTTTGCGCACACAAGACTGAGCCACCATCGTCGGCTCACCCATTCCACCTCCCCTCACGCTTTCACTCGCACATACAGCATGCAGCGCGTGGTCACGATGTTATTACCCTTGGACTTTATACGAAACATGAGGGCGACGGAGACGGTCGGAATGCGGCTGGAGTGTCCATATAATTGTTTTCGCAATAATACAATAAACGTATCCGGCAACTGAAGCGTCCCGTCGCCCATTACTTTCCGCAAAAGAAGTATCAAAATCGAACTTTCACCATGCGACAATTCGCTATGCCGTGACAATGTTTTTTTTTTTTTTTTTTTTTTTGCTGTGGGGCGGAGGCACCGAAATGAAAAAAAAAAGAAACGCATAGGAAAGTATGTTGGTCAGAATCGAATGCCTACTTCGGGCACCTAATGGGGCTACGGAAGGAATGCCGAAGAAAACATGAGACGCTTGGTCCACTGAGAACCATACGCATACTGCTCAGTTTCCTACACCGGCGAAACAAGACTTTCCGGAAAGGTTCCGCTCAAGGAACGCGGTGCAATCCTTCGATTCCCCACAGTGATGGCGGCGAGCGACCATTGTTTTTTTTTTTTTCTCGTCTGCTAGCCAGAAAGCGTCCAAAACTCTGTCAGGTGAAAATCCACTCGGCCAGAGCAAACCGAACGCGCACCGTACTGCACCGCGCGGTGGTCGGGGCCATACGAGAAAAACGTATGCGCTCTGGCTGGCTCTGGCAGCCCGCGAGTAGGGTAGCGAGAACAAAAAAAAAATTGAAGCGGCTCAATGTGACCTCGCGAATAAAAGTCAAAGTAGAAAAAATAAATAAGAACGTAGTTACTTCAGCTGGCTTTAGTGTCTTGACATGGATGTTCTGGCGTAGGTTAAAAAAAATGTTGATATTTTTGTATGTGACATGACGGCACAAATGAACCACCCCAACGCTTTGTCTCATTGGACCTCACTGCGTGCTTTGTCAATTCGTCTGCCATTGCTTTGATTTGGCTTGTCTCATTGTATGTTCCGATGTAAGACTTTAGAAAAGTCAATGAACCTTTGGCGTCAAATGTTTATAACAACATTAAACCCACAAAGTTCCGCAATTGAAAATCTAAAGCACAACTTTGGAAATGTCAATGCACCTTCCACATCAAGAGCTTATGAGATTTATACCCATAAAGTTTCGCAATTGATATCCATGCGCTCCATAGATTCCGTGGCCTCAGTGAGATTCCGCGGCGAGCCCGCTCACCATCAAAGCACCCTTGAAACTTTGTGCTCGGATGGGACTGCTTGGCGTTATGTGACTCCCGGTGTATGGGCGTGGCCACGAAATCCAGCCCGAGTTCGCAATCTTCGCGGTTAGATGTCTTTTCGAGCGCCAAAAGGCATGCTAGACAAAATCCAGAGTGATTTCCGGCGCCGGGGGTCGCTTTGGTTGGCGGTCCATGGACAGCCCGAAAAAATTTCGGGGGGGGGCTGAAGCCCCATAAGCCCCCCCCCTGGCTACGCCCCTGGTAAGCATGTAGACCTATGTTCCCGACACATAGATCGTGGCGTGCTGCGGGTAGTGCGTACATCGAAGAGAAACGTTCGGATGAGTTTAAACGCTCCAGCATCTTATAAGTGGCCGATAATATTGCAATACCGACTGGGGCTTTTATAAGGCAATATATTGTCAAAAGGTGCGCTTTCCATTACTGCCATTCTTTCCGCATTACGGCAGTTTGGTTTCATTTCTCCGGCCCTCCAGTACGCCAAGGAAGAGCAAGAGCGAAGAAACTGATTAGGAAATGCTGGTTTAGGCGGACTCGGTATCTGAATTCTATGACGGCAGGTTTTACTTACAAACTAGGACACAGTAACTCGTGAAGACACAGCCACAAGCGCAAACTCTCAAATTAATTTTTTTGGAGGGTAGGGTGAATTTTATGTTCAGATATGCATGGTATAACGTACATCCAGTTAGCAACTAGAAAAGCAAAGTTTTTCTCGGCGCGAGCCGCGCCGAGAAAAATAGGCATACAAAAAAGGAAAGTTAGTTTCACCCAACGCGACACGCCGAGAAAAGCCAGTTATAACCGCAGCCCTTGTAAAAAAAATTAAAAATTGCTTTCTGAGCTGTGCCTATCTAGGTTTACTGAGAACAGTTTCAAATATTGTTTCATTTTCTTAACAATTTATGACGATAATGATGATTATGATGATGATGGTCTTAAAGGGTCTGACAACCAATTTTTATGGTACACATTTTTTTTCCTTTTTGCAATGGAAAGCTTACCGGTCAGAGTATTTAATCATGAGGTGCTAACGCGGAAAGCGCCGTGGATTTTGGATTGTAAAACTTTATTTGTCCAACAGATGTAGGGAAGGCTTTAAGCCTTCCCACCTAGACGACGGCCAGGAGTCCTTGGACCCTAGCGGCGGTTTCGGCCAGTCGGACGGTTTTCAGTTGAATCTCCGGATCGGAGCTGAACATTTTTTATCATAACTTTTAGACCTTTTAGTTTTAGAACTTTTAGTTTTCCACGTTACCACTGTACGATCGGACGCTCAGGCCGGGAAGCTCTCCGTTGCACTAAAAAGCTTTCCGTTGGTTGTTTCTTCCTCTTCAAAGAAAGGGTTCCGCATAAAAGGAAAGACCTGGTATATGCGCTGGGAGGCCTGCGCTGTGTATGAATTCGAGAAGGATTATGTCGTATCTGTTGTCAAGTTCCCAGTGATCATAAGTGGCCATGGCATTGTAGCGGCCTTAGCGCTCTGAGCAACTGGACGCGTCTATCCTTTCTCCTGTTGGATTACAATCTGCGTGTGGTCGGTTAAGTATTAGCTAACTTTTATTCAATTTTGTTGTTTCTGTTTCTTATGAATGTTTTACTATATTTAGGTTTAATCAGATTTATTTTCAGTGATCCTTCTGAGGCTGCAGCAATGTTCGATATTACTCCGGGGCTGCTCCAGCCTCTGGGACATCCTCTCTACCGCTTGATGACTTGCCTCTGGAACTACGGCGCCACTCTGGCAGGAGTGGTATCGGCCGTTGCAGCTGCGGGCCATGCGCGCAACGCGCACTGTCCCACCCTGACAGACTGTACAGAGCTATCTTTACAATATCTGCACAATATACAAAGATATCTTTACAATAGGCTGAACTACGTACGGCGAAGGTTCAGAATACGCGAACTGCCGCGGGATTGTCCTCGTTGGCAAAACTGGATTTTACAGTAGCGTAAGCTGGCACCTTGTGCAACTTTATGGAACTACCCAAGTGAACCTTATATAATGAGTCCTAGTTGGCTGTTTCCTTCCCCATACCCGCTCCTCCAAAGAGACCCCAAGCCATTATTTCAACTCGTTATTCCGATCTAATCTGTCCCGGAGATAACGTTACGAACGGCAGCTGGCATGCATCGATGACGGAACTGCAACAAAAGCGTGAGTTAACTGTTATTATAATTATTTTTTTTTTAGAAATGAAGTCGTTTGTTCTCTGCACGATTTCTCACGTGTTGGGGAAGTTAACGAGTCGTTGGTTTTGAGCGACTTATCTTTATCATGGTTTTATATGTAGACAGGGAAGATAGATATCCTTCTTTTTATTATTAATTCCGAGGCCCACATCTTAACGCCTTTAATTTCTCTTGCTAAGTATAGTGCTAGGACAGTTCAGCCATAACTATATAGTACAACGCTATTTCTTTCACAAACGAGTCTGTCATTCCCACAGACACCAAGCAATTCATGGTATATATTTCCCTCTCCAGCAGTGCAAGGTTTTCGCGCACAGACCTCGAACAATGGAGGAATGAGATTGAAATGGGGGTAAGGGGAAGGGAATCAGTTCTGTAAGCTCCTGTGCGATAACAGAAGCAGCGTGGCGTGAGGCGAATGGGAGCCCCGTAGGCGGCGCCGAAGAGCAGCGGAGGCGGCGCGCGGCGAGCCCGCCTCCCTTGAAAAAGAAGCGGCCGCCGCCGCCGCCGCCACACTCGTACCACACAACACCGGCGGCAGGCATGCGAGCAGCACTGCAACTCCTGGTCGTAGCGACGCACCTTCTTGTGGCCACGCAGGCCCACTACCTCAACGCGTGGGCTGTACGCATCCGTGGGGGACACCAGGTGGCTGACCAGCTGGCATACGAACTGGGCTACGAGAACGTCGGACCGGTGAGTGCCGCTCTGGCGATCAGGAGTGCTTTATTTCGGCAGAGTGCTTGTGGCCACGCCGTACCAGGATGCGCTACGTCATCACTGCGCCGCCACCAAGAGACGGCCAATCACCAACTCCCGGCCGAGGACAGAGCCCGTGTTAACTGAGATAGGCTAGTTGGCTTCCAGAATTGTGACACCGTTTGTACTCCCCGTGTCATGCTCGGTTCCGCTTGTCACCATGTGTGTCAATATATAAAGATCACCGGATTCGTCTTTAGGCATCAGGTTTTTCGTATGGTCTGTGTAAGAGCACCCATATGCTAAATATTCTACCGTGCACAGTTTCTCGCGTTAAATTAAATCCTTTGCGGTAATGATCAGCCTTGATTCAGAGAGTAGTCGGTGGGCGAAAGCGATCCGTAGCAGCGGCAGCCGGCCAATCCTGGCATCGATTCCGGTGAGAACAAAGGCACCAGCCAATGATAAGTTGTTCTTTCAAGCGAATACTTTGTGACTAAAAGGGCGAATTCACAAGGACTTTCGTCCGTAAGAGCACTTTGCCATTGGCTGGTCGTTTTTGCTAATAAGATGTCCTGCATCCGGATTGGCTAGAGTGCGCTCTTACGTAAGCGACTATTGTGAATACGGGCCCAGCGGTTCCTGCCTTTCGCCTGTGTCTTATACAACACTCCCACAGATTTGCCTACAAAGTCGCAGTATCGAAAGTCACTCATTCATTCAACCGAGTTACGCGAGCGACAGACAACAAATCGCCATAGCCACATTACTTCTGCATCTATGGCGAGTTTGCTCTGAACACAACCCGGCCGTTATGGCTAACTATCGCCCTGCATCTCAGTCATAGTCGCCATTATGCCACCCGCAGCCGTCACGTTTAATGGCTGCGGAATGCAACAACAACCCTGCGTGGAAATTTAGACGCAGCCATTACAAATACTCATCAATGGATCGTGAAGAACCACAGACTGGAGAAAATAGCACGCAGCCTTTGACTATACACCGTCTCTCATAGCTATAGGCTTCACCCTTGGCACCCACCTGTTAAGATGTGGGGGTATTAGGCTCAGTTTAGAGATGGGAGAGATGTCGCAACGTTTACTGAGCGAACTGACGTTTTTACATATGTGCTAACAAGACGCTGGACCAGAACAAGAATCAGATACAGGACGCGAAATTCTGCTTGTCCGTCTTTCTCTAGCTTTCGTTTGAACGTCTCAGTCCTGGAATTCGTCCTAACTCGACAATATTACTTCTAAAGTTGTGTCCCTGGCTTTTATATTTCTGACGTCGCCAAAGAGGGCCAATAATATCAAAATCTACGACAACCGTGTTTGTTGCTGCTCTTGTGCAGAAGGACACGGGACCCATTTTCTGTGACAATAAACAAAGTTATGGTCGCTGTTGTTCGTGGGGTCTGTGCGTTGAATTTGTCCCGAGAAAGTGGTTAGTAAGCCACTGTTATCTTCTGAGTTGCACACAAGAAGCAGTTTACTTTTGGTTGCCTAGTTTAGGGTGGCCGAACAGCGTGTGTTAGCTCTGCTCTCATAAGTCTGTTAAACAGCTCTTGAATTAACGCGCTGGCCACTCAAAGGCGTGATGCATCGTGTTATAGCGCACAGAGTTTTCAAAATCATGTGCACGCACTTTTGTCAGAACGAGTCAAGTTTCAGCCTAAGTCATATCTACAAACAAACTCGTTTTAATGACTTCTAAAATTATCAGTTGTTCGCACAATGCAGTGGACAAGTTTAAGAAGATAATTTTGAACAATCATGGGGACGCAGCCGAAGGCTCTCCGTCATGGCAGTCCGACGACAGCCGCTGCTCATTTCGCTTCATTTATTTCTACCCTCGGGTCTCTGCATAATCATTGCCACTCTCCATATTACCATTGTCTGCCTTATGGTAGACGAGATAAGATGGCAACGAGATATGCAAAGAAAGAAAGGAATGAAGACAGACCCGTTAGAGTATACAGATCGAGATGTACAGAAGAAAGCGTAGAGCGCTGCGAGAGCTAAGCAGCCACCGTTCAAAAAGGAAACGGGGATCTATTCATTTCAAATACGTGATCCCGCCACTGCACTGCCAACCAGTGTGTCTACCGGTGTCATGTTCTCGATGTGAACATACGCACTTTCGAGGACACTTTCGCGTGCGGCAAAACATCCAGCACCACGTATCAATGCGGAACGATGATCATTCGCTGACGTCACGACGTCTCTGCTGAAAAATCGTGTTGCGCATTTTTGTAACTATACGCGAGATGACAATGAAGCGCTGATGAACAGTGCATATACGCACTCGCGAATTCTGCCCCATCCGCTCCCGACAGTTTAGCCCTTGCGTCCCAAGCTTCCAGTCACGTGGCTCGAGGCTTTGATTAGGTCCATCGTTCGTGCTCCTTCATTTACTGACGTCATTTACTCTCTGTTTCCTCGTGATCTTCTTGATTCGCGAGGTTTAACTTCACAAAGTAACACCGAGGGTATGAGAGACTCATAGTGGACGTCTCTGATTTATAATTGTGGCCCCCTTCAACGTGCACCTAATTCTTCTTTTTTCAGTTATTTCACTTACACCTGCGGAAGGCTTCTTATTTTTACATTCGGTTGCCACAGGTTCGATTGCTGCAGTGTTCGGTGATCGAACCCACCGCCAGTCGATCAGCGATGGTTCTCACGGTGAAAGTAACTACGGCGAGGCCGATTGTATAGCCTCGCTTTCGCAACGCATTCCATACTCTTTGCGTTCCCACTCAGATTCGCTCAGACAAGAGTGCAGTATAGTTCACTGCTGCACAAGAGGAGGAGACGTAGCACGGGGGCCTCCGGTGGTGTACACAGCAAATAGTGCCGCACGCCTCTGTCTTCATCGGACCAAGCATTGTTCGTCCCGCATCGTTGTATCGTACGAAGCGCCGTAATCCTGTTTAGATTGGGCGACTCACAGGATGTCCTAGACGAGCGGCTCACAGATGGATTCAGATAAAACTAAAGCAAGAGACCGATTCGCCGAACGATAACGACCAGCTGAAGATCTCGGAGATATCGGGCCACTCCGTTTTCCCCCTGATTCCTTCTGTGAAGACGATCAAATTTCGCGCGGAAGTCTTTCGTTTGTGCGAGACACTATGTCCACATGTGTAAATAAACGTTTGTGAGGGTTGACAAAGTGCGGTAATATAACCAGCGCTTTTATTTTTCTTACATTTAACGCCATTCTGAACAGGAGGTGGTGACATAACCATTCGGGCCGGGTTAATATTCGACGCGCAAAAGAGCCGCAACGCTTCATTGTCCTAACCAAAGCAAGACAGCACTGGTGTGTCTTCATAAAACGATAGAAGAACGCAGCAACGTGAAAGTACATTCTAGTATCTGCAAGCCTAATTTTGTGACATATCAAGCACAGCCCGAACCGCTACCATTTTGTGGGTGACATAGGCTCGTAACTGACGCTATCTGGCGTTCGTTTGAACAAACAAAGAACGAAGAGACCGTCTCTCTTCATTTAGGCACGGGCGAGAGAAAGTATTCTTCAACACGTATAGAGTCACTGATGGCGTCAGGAATCTCGTCCAAGAAACCGGGCGCATATGTCCGAAAAATATGAAGTACCACGATGCGAACGGGTTTCTTAAGCTTATGTTTAAAATCCCCAGAGTGGAGCAACGTGAACTCCCATGCGCCACTCGCAACTACACTCAGCAGTAGGCGCGCTACTTTTTCATGAAATGGTAAAATTAAGTTAAGTGATCCCCTCCGCGCACTACTTTTGACTAAGTGCTCTTCAGGCCTCTGAATTTATGGTCAACGAGAACGTCGTGAAATTTGCGAAAAAAAATTTCAGCCTTTGGTATGAATTGTTAGTTACACCAGACCAGTCGTCATAAGTATACAAAAAAAAAAAAGAATTGATTAAGATGTTGACTTTCCATATATTATGCGTGATATCATGAAAAGAGCTCAAATATTTGTTACAAGTAGATGCGCTGCATGGTTACTATTGACTAAAGGGTCTTCTGACACAAGAATTATTATTCGTATTATTTCATATGAAAACACACATACACACCGAGAGAGTGAAATAGGGGAGGAGCAGGGTGGCAAATGCCACCGAGAGGGACAAAGCCTGCCTGCTCTTTAAAAAGGAGAGGATAGAAAAGGAAATTACATACCGAAAGAACATACACCCAGGAACAGAAAGAACAAAAACACGTAGGTCACACTGGCACAAGAAAGAACACAAATTAAAAGCAGTGACGTAGAGCAACACGCCGAGCTTCTCGTAAAACCTAGTAGTGCGCCTACATTTGTTTGCTGTCGCTTTTCGTAATAAAGTGACTTGTGACGTTTTAGTTTGCAGAGGACTACGCTTACATTCAGTAGTATGTTCAATGTTTTCCTTCGTGTCATCACTAGTCGGAACATTCAGAAGTAAATTGCGTCTCCACATCGAGACGGCGTCCCTGAAAGGGCTATGTGATTAACGAACTTGTTCTTTAGCTTGCAACCAAAGCACAGTACACGAGTGTTTTATTTTTGTTCTAGTTCTTTTTTTTTCATTTCACTTCATGCATCGGAATGCGGCTGCCACTGCCGGGAGTCGAACGCACGACGTCATGCTCAGCAGCATTCCGGAAGTCTTGTGACTTTGGGTGAAAGCCGGCTTGATCATGACATGATATTTCTACACCAAGTTGTGGGAGGTGACCTTGACTGCGCCACATCGCCCCCACATCCTTGGGCTTCCGCATACCACATGATAAAACTGCTAAGTCTACGTGTGCATTTCATCCTGTCGTTCGTTTACCATGCCCAACGTCACGACTGCAGGAAACATGCGACACCATGTTTCTGAACAGTGATATTTTTTCCCTGGCTTCACATGAAAGTGTGCATGCATTCTTGTGTGATCTTGTCATCGTATTATTCATGGTCAGCTCTGTCATCGCTTGCCCGCTGTGCTATTGCTCACGTGACAAATGTCTTTCCGTTTTGCATTGTTCTGCACCCATGGTGCAAAAGAAAAATGATGTATATGACGTAGTGAGTAGTCGCAGAGGCCGCAAGGCTGTTGGCAGCCACTAGAAATCAATAAATCAAACCAAATCAAACTAAACCATGCCACTCAGTCACCGCGCGGCAGATATACGGAGCGGTGAAAACAGCTATGTTGTGTGTCTCGGGTAGCACTATCCGAAGTACAGTTAATCGGCAACGATCAACAGCACGCAGGCTGTGCCCTTAAGAAGTCAGTTAGCGGCGTGTCCTCAGAAGCGGAGCTTACGGTCTGCCGACGTCAGAGGCGGCTATCCACGTCAGCTGCTCTCGACGGCCGCCAACCAGTCGAGTGGGTCGCGGCCCGGGCTCTTAGCAGAGTGACTTCAAGGCATGCACGATGCCTGTTATGGATCTTCGTGCAGGAGTTCTTTTTTTGGAATGGGTCATAGAGAAGCTGTAGTGGCGGTGAAATGACCTCCAGTCGGCATTTTGGTGCTTGCGTCTTTGCGCGAGGGTAAGTGTGTGTGCGTGTGCGTGGCGCTGCGGGGCGGACGGATTTGCACACTGCTGTGCTTACGGACAGAGGCGCTTTACGCCTCTGTCCGCAAGCGCTGCCCTCACGTCAACATTCGATCTCTACGGGCCAGTTTCTCTAAGAAACTCAAAAGCAACCGCGACGTTTCCCTTTTCGCTGTTCTATTTATAGAGCTCACCGGATAAGTCGTTGGGAAGCACATCCTAACGATAACGGAAATATTGTGATCCCCTTAACTGTAGCATAATGCAGCAATGAAATATTATATAGCCTGCTCAGTGAAAAAAATAATAAGCTTAAAAGAATAGCTCAGAATAGAGATTCGCGTCGGTCCGGGAATCGAACTACCGGCCTCCTGCCCGGCGGAAAGACTATATATAGTCTTCAACTTTACAGTATCGACGTTTCCGTAAGGCTAGAAAAAAAAAGGTTACCAAATTATAAATGCTTAGTAAAAGCTACGCGACAATTCAAACATTCACGTGACCGGTATTCGCCTACAACTGTCAACCCTCCTTCTCTTTATGAAATACGAAACATTTACTGCTAGCGAAATTCAGAAGAAAACGCACTCGAAAACTTCGCCCAGCGGCCACACACAGATCGAGTTGCAGTACTTACAATAGCGAGTCGTTTCCTGGAACTCTCTTTTATAACGATTCCGCTTTTAGCAAAGATTTGGGAGCGCAACACTGGCGATTTTCCTTTTCTTCCTTTTTTAACATCAGCACCTGTTGCGATCGCGAGCGACGGAGGGTGTCCGTGCTCACGGGTCAGCGATGCGAAAAAAAAAGAAAAAAGAACATAAGTAAGCACAGAGCAAAGCGTCTGCATGCTTAAGAACGAGTAAACAAGTTTGTTCGAGTAGGCCTGAAGTACACGCCCCCTTTCCTTCTTCTACCTCATGCAGGCACGAGAGCAACGCACGGTTATCGCGCTGACGGTTGTTTGGGATCAAATTATCCGCGCGACGCACTCCGTGGCAAGATTGATGGGGCCTCAACAACGAAGTGACGAGGCTGCAAGCTCATCGCGTCGGACGATCCCGCGATGACGCAAACACCTTTGCAGCGCGGCGAAATGTGGTCGGGCGTTGCAAATATGTCGGCGCTGCTCAAACGCTGGTATAGTAAATGCGGCCAAAGTCTCCTTAAAAGAACTTTAACGAGGATCTCCAGCTAACTTGGTAAATTACACTTTGTCGGGTTCTGAAGGGCTCGCAACAAAGGAAACGACAACGCCGTAGTGCAAACATTAAAAAACAGCGCTTTCATTTCTCGTCGTATACACAAGAACGCAAGCTAGACGAATTAAACACTAGAAATCGTTCCTCGATGGAACACGCTGAGGAATCGAGGTAGTTCGAGTCACCACCGATCTTACGTTCGCTAATGCCCAACGCCAACGCCTATACGTCACTCGCGTGTACGGTCCCGCAATAGCAAACGCGTCCGAACGATCGTGTTCGGCCGAGCCGGCACCGCGCTCTCAAACAGACCGGGAACTATTTCGAGGGACAGTCCCATAAAGTGTACCGACGAGCAGCCGTTTGTGTCCCGGCATATACTATTTTCGGACATTGTCAAACTCGGTCATGTTGTCAAATCCCTCGTCTCGAACCTCTGGTTGGCTCAGAGCTGCTCCGGCCTCTGTAATTGGCTCAAAACGCCGCCACTGCGGAATTCGGCAATATGGCAGAATTCGAAAATGTCCAGAATAGCACCCCCGGTTAGTCAACGCGCGACGCCCTCCCGAAATCGGAGATAAGGAAGCAAACTAGCTTTTTCGTCCGAGTTATCCACAGCGGCAGGTGGCGGGAACAATCCCGCCATCTCTCGCCGTAAATTCGACGCCGACTCTCACCATCACGTGTGTCACGTCCATCCCGAACCATCACGTCCTGACATTCGGCTTCACTTTGGGGAAGCCAAATGTCAGGAGGTGCGAAAGCTGCGTGGGGAAGACAAGCTGTTAGGGGACGCGAGAAAGTCGAGCGTTCACATAACTACTGTAGTAGTCATACTATGACAGAACTCTCCTCAAGCCAGCTAAAAACGCAAAAATGGAAGGAGGGATTGAAGTTTCCGGTGACATCTTCACATATGGACGTTGTCAGCTCGTGACTAGTTAACATGTAGTTGGTAAAGAAGATTATTTTGCATTCTAAAGGAGCCAAAGACTCACCGCCAGGAGTTCCAATAACTTTTCTTTCGGCCCAGAAACGGCCTTTTTTCAAGGATTTAAAAATATTTTGAAATCCGCCATGTCACAATAACTAATCGACGACGCTGTCCGGCCTCGAAATTCAAGAATAGAAACCCTGATTGTCGATCTTTAATTTCCTCACTTAGCAAACAACCATTTCGGCCGAAATGTTCGATTATGAATAGTTTCACGTGGATGGTGTGAGCGTACGTATATGTCTCTCGCACGTTGTTTGGCACTTCGCAAAGAATCTATGTATGTGCGTCACTACGACGCACAGTGAACCGAAAGCAAGAGGCCCGTGCGCAATCGTTTCATTCGCTGCCGAATGTGTGTTAGCGTGCGTGACACTGTTTTGTCTCTGAATGGTGCACGCAGCTTCGAGGCCTCAAGGACACGTACCTGCTGCGCAAAGTGGACCAACCTGAGCGTTCCAAACGCTCTGCACGGATGTTCACGCGCCGGCTGACTGAGGACTCAAGGGTATCGGCATTTTAGCATCCTACATCATACACACATCAGTGTGTGCGTGTGTGTGTGCGTGCGTGCGTGCGCGCGTGCGTGCGTGCGTGTGTGTGTGTGTGTGTGTGTGTGTGTGTGTGTGTGTGTGTGTGTGTGTGTGTGTGTGTGTGTGTGTGTGTGTGTGTGTGTGTGTGTGTGTGTGTGTGTGTGTAAATTATTCTTTGTTTGGCAGCTGATTTCACGTGTTATGCACAAATGGAACATATTCGTTTGCGGAACTTCACTCAAAGAGAGAGTCAAAGGAGCATGTGTTATGACGGAATTGTTGAGTATTTTTTCCACTCGGGCAATGCCAAACCGGCTGAGCGCCTTCGAGGTCAATCTTGCGCTTTTCCAACCACCCTCTACTTCAGTTGCTTTTTCAGTGTAGAAAATACCAAGAGATCTGCTTAAAAGTATCAAGCTAGTATTAATGCTAGTTTTTTTTGCTTTTGTTCTACACTTCAATTAAACTCCGCTCAGCGTTTTCTACCTGTAAGGCGGGCATTGTGCTTCTAGCGAGTTTATGGCATTGATAAACTGCGAGCTGTGGCACCAGTGGCGGTATACTTGAGATGTTCGGCGAAACCGCGTCTGCACTTCACCATTCCCTCGACAAAAATGTGTCATCTAGAAGGTCAACAAGCTTTCGTGGAATGTTTCACTCCATATAACCCCCATTGTACCCTTTCCTGAAATGAGATAGAGAAATTAGATAAGTTAGGCAGGGATATTAACCGAAAAAAAGGCGTCTGTTTGCAACTGCAAAGAGTGCAATTCCAGGGTGGCCTGCTCCGAAAGCGGCCTTTCGTCAAGACGTGCTAGCACAGTCGCGAGTGGTTTCCTCTGCGTTCTGCAGCGAGAATTGCGTAAAAGAACGTGTTCAATAGTTTCATCGCGGCCGCACTCGTCGCAGGCACCACGGTCGCTAATTCTGATGCGGCAAACAAAACAGTGTGAAAGGTACACCAAACCAGAGTCGGCTCGGTTCGGGACAGTCTAGATAGGAAAGCAGGAATCGGAGAGGAGAGTGCCAGGCGATGCAGACTGAAACGAAAATCTCGAACCTTGAAACAAAGCCTCAGATGCCCTTAATGTAGGCCCAATGTAGTAGCATAGCAGACGACCGAGCGAACCCGACCGAGTGCAAAAATGTCGCGATATCCTGCACCCACGCGACCACCTCCTGCGTCGGGGCGTCGCGATACATACACCTCCAGTCAAGCGAAACCGAAGCTGGTTGGAAAAGAAGGTTATTATATCAAATTATTTAAGGCACCCTCAGGGTTGTCAGCATTCTCTTAGAGTTTCGAGGCCCAAGAATTTCATTTTAAGCAAAAAAAAGAATATGATAAGTAAGAAATGGTACGTCAGAAGTTTCTTAGTCCTCCGGGTCCTTTTAGTCCAGCTCGCTTTGAAACAACGTCAAACGACTTCTGCACGTGTAGCTCTCGGTTCAGTTAGTCTTTTCACGTTCCTACTTGCGAGTTCGCTTCGCGGTGACCTTTGATGATGTGTGCGAACGGTGCAATGAGCAGGATGAACGACCGCAGGTCGTATGGGCCGAGCAGCAGATGGTGCGGCCACGCGAGAAGCGAGGCCTGCCGCCGGACTGGGAGACGCTGCGCTTCAACGACCCACTGTGGGGCCGCCAGTGGTACATCGTGAGTGCGGTCGGCGCGTATACATGCAGCGACGCAGCTCGGCGGTGACAATAAGAGCGTTCTCCCGCGCAGCACGACACGCGTTCGTCGCCGGAGCTGCCCGAGTTGGACCACCGGGTCACCAAGGTGTGGGACATGGGCTTCACTGGAAGGGGCGTCGTGGTCACCGTCATGGACGATGGTAAGTCTCCGTTCTGCTACATGTTTTGGCTGGTTCGACGTTTCAGGTTTTACTACGCTCCAAAAAAAAAAGGAAGTTTACATACCATTTCGGTCTTACATCTTGTCCCCAAAGAGTGAGCGTTATCCGTCTTAACCTAACCTAACCGCGACAAGTAACGTAAATGCAAACAGAGAAGGACATGGGAAAAGTGCAGTGTTCGCGCGTTCTGTTCGTTTTCAGGTCATTGTTGTGCTGTAAGCAATACGAATCGTAATTAGCTTGCCCTGATATTCACTCTTACCAAATAAAGAACACTAAATCAGTGCATACGGGTAAAGTAACATTTCAAAACTTTATCGTAGTTTATTCCTGGAGAGATTGCATAAAGCACTAACTTTCTTTAACATTTCGTGCCGAAGTGGTGCCGATACGGCAGCGTGACGTCACGGATTGCGAAATATTTTGAAGTATCTCGGTCGTTTGTGAGAAGGGGAAGTTCTAAGAAGCTCTATAAGTGCACGACGTCACGGTGAAATGGTGCGCAAACTTGAGGGCGGCGTCGACACTTTCGTTTTTTACGGCGTTTCTGGCTTACGAGGCCTTACCGTTTCCCAGTAAGAGTGACCATTCCGCTCTTGCAGAAGCGTTACATAATATTCATCTTTATCTTCCCCTTTAGGCAAACCTTATTATAGAAACATCTTGAAGCGCAAGAGCACACGCACAAAAGAAAAGAAAGAAACTTAAACTCGCACGACGCTTACGAGTGCATAACGTGAATGTTTGAGCGCTGGTTGTGGTTCGGGCTACACGTTTTCATTCCCGATCTCGAGCTCGCTGAATAATTGGGGGGGGGGGTCTGAAGGCCCTGTTTTTTTCATGGCATCTCAGTGTCGCGACATGGCGGCAAACGCCCACGCCGCCACCGACTCAAGAAAGGGGGGGAAAACGATACGTGAACCTCCACGATACTGCGGGCGCAACAGATGGGTTCCGCCACCCGTGTTGTGCGGGGTGTTGATGTGGAGACGCTCGAGCACATCCTCTACGGTGCCCCGAGTACACCGCTGAACGGGACGTGCTCATTGCCGCCTACCGCCACCTCGGACTGCCGTGCGACAGAAGCACTACTCTTCCCGTCCGCACACTCCTCGGTGATCGGGCGCACTTTCACGGCGCTGCTTGATCACTTGGGAGCAGCCGATTGTTGGGAACGCCTCTGAGCCTTGCCGCCCTCCCTTCGTGCATTACCGCTCGCCTTTTCTCTCTCTCTCTCTTTCTCTATATCTCCTTCATCTCGTGCAGCACTGTTGAGGAGCCTTCCCAAGAGATGCAGTTACGGCGCTGCACTTTTCTCTTCCTTTTCAATTTTGAAAGTCACTCACACACACGCACACACCCATGTTGCGCGGAGGGCAACACCATCTGATGTTGTTGAAGTGGCCGAGCTTTGCCTCACGTGACCAAACTCTCCTCTTTCATTGGTAGAGGTGCACGCAGCATCGCGCACGCTTTTACCAATTCAACCACCTTCCACTCGCACAGACATCCAACATTGGCGCGTTAAAAAGGTCTAGGATTCAGACGGCGACGCCAACGACGGCTCAAAAGTGAGAAACGAGCGCTTTAAGAAGTGAGGTAATAGGAAGCAGACAGGACAGCGCTTCTGTCTGTTTCCTGTTTGCTCACTTTTTTTTTTTTTTGTATCTGCGCTCTTGCGGCTTCGATACGTTTCTGTAATGAACATAAATCAACTAGCCCCACTAGCCACCTTCAAGAAAACTTCACCCATTAAATGACGTGTTTGAAAATGTAAACAGGACAGCCACATTGCGAGTGGGAACGTTACAAGATAGGAGGGGTTCAGAAATGACCGATCGGTGGCGACACCATGCAGAAACTCCCACACCAGCTATCCGTGACGAGGTATCCACCGATTTATATATAAGCTAATAAAATTGAGGATAATATAATTGAAGAATAGACCTGGCAATATTGGGCAGTCTGCAAGAAGGTGGCCGGCACAAAAAAAAAATGGTGAAATGCATGACGCTGGCGTAGCGTCATTGACACTGATTTCGGTGCAAATTTCGAAGACCACTGTGGCGTCCGCTTTCTCTGCTAATAGCGCAGCATTTACTTTCAAAGAAATGCAGAAAATGCAGATAGAGCTTCGAAAGAGTGATCTATACTAATATATATATATATATATATATATATATATATATATATATATATATATATATATATATGCCCGATCCCGATGATGACGTAGGCGGACCTCTGGCGAAGCCTCATAAGCAATAACACTGGAATATAATCGTTACGTTAATCCTGCCTTGCCCGTGAGCACAAATTTTTTTAGTGAAGTGCAAAGGTGAGGGGCGTCGGTTTCATGGCAGGGTTACCTATTGTGACTATAGTTCTCTTAACTTCACGACGTTAAATCGCGTTAAAATGAGTCTCTTGTGTAAAGAAAATTACGTATTTTATCTTAGTGATGTGCGACATGGCGCCCAAAAACATTGCATATGTAGTTGGAAATGGGGTGGGAGACGATAAAAAGGTTGAGGAAGGGCAATAGATGTAACTGAAGCGGTTGTTCTAATACCTGTGTACATGCAGTTTACGGATTATAGGCACTTTGTTCAGTTAAGGTATGTTTCAACTCAAAATTTATTGTGATGAGCCATGCTTAAAGAGAAGCAAAGAAAGAAAGAAAGAAAGAAAGGAAGAAAGAACCAATCAATCAATCAACCAACCAAACCAACAAATAAGCAAACAACCAATCCAGCAACCAAGCGGCCGAACAAGCAAACAAAAAAAAGACATACGCAAACAAAAGGCATGAGCTTACGCAACTACAAATGCCATAAACATGATGTAGGACACAATGGGCCCCGGTACTCAGATCGACGGTTGATGAACAAAGCATAGACGCTCTGTTATGGTTCGAAACGGACAAGGAACGTTACGTAAAGGGGACTTTAAGGTGTCACGTGTACCACTGGCACTTGGAGATGGCTTTCATGTATTGTACCCTGTAACCTGCACGCCGAATAGTCTGTAATTCTTTCTTCGTTTTACTTGAAGCTACTGCTCCGGCTGATCTATTGACAAATACGCACGGATTAAAGGAGCGTATATTTCCAGTATAAACTCTCAGCTGCCAGTAGCGTTCGTCCCGTGCATGCTTTCTTCTACGTCACTGGTATTGGTTATGGCGGTTAGTTAATATATAATGCACCTACGCTGGCAAGCTCGGTAATAAGCACTTCTAGACACGGGGGCCATATATCTTACAGAGTTACGGACCATCGTGTCTCTTCCAAGACAGCGTCGCTTCATCTTTACAAGGCTTGGACGTAACCAACCCTAACTCCCCGAGACTAACACAATTCAAGTTTACTGCACGTGTCTTCACGTTCACCTTCGCGTTAGCGTTAGAGCCATTCAGGCACCATGTTTCAACCATGGCCAAGGTTGCCAGCCTACGCCCACCGGAAATAACAAAGCCAGCGTCAGTACCGCAGACCAGTACTGTGGAGCCAGCAGTCCAGTCGACACGCCTCGTTCTCGGCCTGAAGCCGGGGCAGACGGCCATGCGAAAGGGCACATCCAAAACAGCACTGCCTCGCCAATGACGTGCGCTTTGTGTCACGCGGAACTGGCCAGCAGAGGAGGCGTCAGGCGCGTTTTGTAACGGGTTCCCGTGGAGCTGTCGCAGCCAGCCGCTGGGATTGGCGCGCTCGAGTAATTGCTTACCACTCTCTACGGGAACGCGTGTAGGACGGGGAGACCTAATCTTAGCCACCGCTGTCTACAGGGGCGAGAGAGACGCCAACGCCTCGAAGTGTGACGTCGCCCTCAGCTGCTCGTATCCTGACGAAGGTCACGTGGTAATGACAAGTTCCTTTCTGTTGTTTTTTTTTTATCTTATTTTTTTTTGGGGGGGGGGGGGGCGCAGTGCAGCGTGCAGGGCTTCTCGAATTCCGGCGGTGTGTCCCTGTTGAAAAATCGAGTGGGAAAGTTTTTACCGTGAACACAGCGATATTAGAGATGAGCCGCTCTGGCCACGTCAATAATTTCTGCGGAGCCATCTGATGTCCTGTCTTCATAGCAAAGGCGGTGCTATTGCAACGAGCGTATAGTTTCTGCCGTAAGCCTAAAGTTTTGATGCTGTGCTGTTGCGGCAAACGCGTGCAGTGAGGTTACGTGCGCAGAAGTCTCATCGGCTCATCACGCTGCTAACGCCGTGGTCCTGACATTTTCGCAGAAGCAACGCGTGTTCCTTTCGGAGTAATCTCTCTGGTGAAACACAATCGTCGGAGCAATATTGTGCCAAAAGATTATGCTATAGGATTTAATTTTCCACCAGGCCGTTCACTATCACAGCCTACGTCTATCAATCGCGAAACCTTACAACAAAAAAGCGAAGGAGAGAGATAGAGAGAGCATACAGTAATTTTTGTACCTCGAAAGCGTTTTTCCTTTTTTTTTGTTCTTTTTCTTTCAACAGGAGATGCAGAATATTTGCTGAGCTGGAGAAATTACACGGGTAGCGGATTCCGAAGCATGGAACCGAATCTCTAATTAGAGTACGCGCGTGCCCCAAAAACCAGATGAGCTTTTTATTATATATGAGGTGTACTAAAATACCGTACCAATCTCGTCCATTCACAGATTAATAAACAGCACCGAAACTATATAACCGCCACAAAAGCTACATTTTCTTTCCGGCCTTTCAGTAAGCCGTAATCTTGCTATTAGTCTCGTAAAACCTGCATAAAATTGCGAGTGCCCTACTGAATCAGATATTAAGCGAAAAGCTAGAGAATAGATATCAAAAGATATGAATCAAATTGGCCCAACAGTTTGTAGTGATTAATCATCAGTGAAAGACCCCTGCCAGTACGCCAGCGAAGTTAGGTAAATTAACGCTTAAAAATTGTTTCACGAGCAGAATAGTAACTTACAAACCATCAATCGTCAAAAAACTGCTGTGGTGTTCGTCGATCAAAAGTACAGCAAGGCAAAGTTTAGTACTTCACGAGCTCTTAAGGCTCAATTATAGAGCTGGAGCGTTGGCTTCGAAGGAAGTTCAGATGCATCTTGTTTATTTAGGTGGAGTTGCAAACTCCCCCCCACTTTTATTTTTGAAGACTGGCTCGTATACTATCGAAAAAGCTTGATGGTCGCGTTTATTTAGCTAATCAAAATTTAATGAGTGAGTGAGTGAGTGAGTGAGTGAGTGAGTGAGTGAGTGAGTGAGTGAGTGAGTGAGTGAGTGAGTGAGTGAGTGAGTGAGTGAGTGAGTGAGTGAGTGAGTGAGTGAGTGAGTGAGTGAGTGGGTGAGTGAGTGAGTGAGTGAGTGAGTGAGTGAGTGAGTGAGTGAGTGAGTGAGTGAGTGAGTGAGTGAGTGAGTGAGTGAGTGAGTGAGTGAGTGAGTGAGTGAGTGAGTGAGTGAGTGAGTGAGTGAGTGTTGCATTGCCCCTCTTATTATACGTACACCACATACTTGCACCGGTAGGTATAATACCTCGTTACTCGTACCTTAGCTTTCTGAATGTATGATCTATGCTTACGCGTCCTGAGGACATTGGAAAGCCCGACTCACGCTGCAAACTTGGGACATAAGCCTGCATGGGGACATCAGTGGATATAATTTTTTTTCCCTGCGGCTGATCGTCATTACAATTAACAGTAGCATACATAACAATTTCGAACCGTCTAGGAAAGAGCCATAACAAGTATCGCTCTAATGAAAGAAAGAAAAAGAAAGAAAGGGCACAAGTAGTGGCAGCCTCTCGCTGTTCAGGCTAAGGGTGCCAACAGAATATGTGTTGTCATGAAGCTTGTATTGCTGCATTACTGGCGTATAGCTAGCCGCTGTGGTGCCGAGTACGTTGCTGCACGACTACACTGATAAAAATCCGCGGGAAGCGCCCGTGTTAAACTTACACACCCATCGTTTGCAGAAGCTGTCTTCTTCTTAGGCACGGCTACTAACAACGGTGCACGCTTTACAGGGGCAGAATTTCGTCGGAGTGTTGTAGTATAGAATGTGTTTCACGTAATTTGTACCTAGCATTTTAAAAGAATCGTTAGCCGCAACTGAATGAAACGGCGTATCGTTTGCCGTCATGTGGTGCTCCTTTTAGCATTCTTTATATTTCGTTTAGTTGGTAAATAACTAAAATGAATTATGCTAATTCCTTTGCATATACTGTAGGGGCAAGTGTATTTCGTTGCGCTGTACGCGGAGTTCAGAAGCGATCGATCGAATTTTTTGCGGCAACGTACATGCTGCGTGGTGATATTTTTCGGCGTTTAAGGAAATCCCATGAAATATGAGATAAAACATCTTGAAGGGGCATCGCAAGATGACGAAGACGCCGCCCCTTCAAGATGTTCAACCAGTGCCAACTCGCCCAAATGTCGGTCCTTCTACATGAAATAAACCCCGTGACTGCGCTAATGCGATATCATATTGCAGCGCGCTCAATCGCGGTTCGTGCGAAAAAACCGTGCACGCGGACCGTGGCGAAATAATCGGCCGCAGCTCCAGGCATCGACTCCACAATGCGTCAGCATCTCTGGCGGTGGCACACAGAAAGGAAGCGCAGTCGTCCCTGATAATCGATAGGCTCGACGCACGGTTGAGAACGCTGCAATACGATTGCGCACGAGCGCAGTCACGTGGTCTTATTTCATATTTCGCGGGGTTTTTTTAAAACGCCGAAGAGAATCGCCCCGCAGCATGTACGTTCTCAAAAAAAAAAATGGATAGATCGTTTCTGAACCCCCTCTACAACGCAAGAAAGGCACTTGACCTTAAAGTGAACATTAATATTTTTGCCTAATTCATCTTAGTTAATTAACTAATGAGGTGGAATATAAAAATGCATTAAGGAGCGCCACATGACGGCAAACCATAAGCCTTTGGTTGCATTCAGCTGCGGCTAACTACTTTTTTTTAATCCTTGTCACAAGTTATGTGAAACACTTCGTATGTATACTTCGTTCAGATATGAGGTGCAATACTGTTAAGGCTCTTGTTGACCGGGATTGTGCGATTGGATTGGATTGGAGCAAACTTTATTTGTGCCTGCAGTTGCGAAAATGTTCTTAATACAACTCAGTATCAAATTAAAAAAGTTTAACCCTTGGAAACAAGTTGGTACACGGCTGTTCATGCACTGCTTTGTATCATTTTGCTTTTCGTTGGTATTGTTTTCAACATTTTTATTTGCAGCCCATCGCGGCAAGCTCACTTGCATGCTCGCCTGAGCAAGTGCCGTTGGCGTGCAGCGAATAATTGGTGGAACGTGCGGAGTGATAAACTTGCGTAGTTTCCACAGTGTTGCACCTGATGTCTGAAACGGAGTATAATTTATGTGAAACAAGCCGGAAAGATGAGACAGAAACTCTGAGCGTGGCTTAACGTGACTGAACTCTCCTCTCTCATTGGCGGAAACGCGCGCACCATCTCGTCCGTTTCCATCAATGAGAGAGGAGAGTGGAGGAGGTTTGGGGAGATGAGGGAGGAGGTCTGCGGACAATACCGACAAAACAAAGCTCACGCTTTGTAAGTACTTGCTTGATCAGATTGCATGAACCACGACCAACTCTCCCGAGCCTCTACCCTAATATAAATTTCATGGGCACACGATACGTACATGGAGATGCTGATGATCTCGATCCACATATATATGTAGCTAGAGAGGCCATTTCTCCAGTACCTTCAGGCAAAAGTGTTTGTTGTTTTCCTAAGCGGATAGATCCAAGGTTGACATGGTTCCTTGACTTCAATTTTCACCTAGGACTGCCGCGTCATATGGTGGCATTTGAAATTTACAACGTTCACTTTTTTCGTAGTATGAGGCGATGCAGCGGTACATCTCACACAAAGCATCAATTTTATCGAAAAGCAGTTACAGAAGAATTATTACACGCTTGACGCATGGCGTCAAATGCATGTAGCTTTATGTTACACCAGATTATTAATCAGATTAGCATTATTTCTCTACCTTCAGGCACTTCGAATCTATCTATTCTATTTATTTACGAATACCTCACAGATTCTTTGTAAGAGTATTATGTGAGTGGGAGTAGACAATAATATTTAACAAGAACACAAAAACAAATAAAATAAATTCAGAAACCTGACGAAATGTAGTAGATATGGTGTAACACGAGTGTAACATTGTAATAATAAAATACTTAGTATGTATTATACAAATTTGAGTGCGCCTACATGATATCATTATAAAATGTATAAATATGATTTCAGTTGATCATATGGTTAGCAAAAACAGTCATAGATGGTTAGTACTTTATTCCTAAATGCCACATGGTCATGAATAAAGACGAAATGTATCCATCCATCCATCCATCTTCTTACGCCCGACCCCAGTTACCCAAGTTGTCTGCTAGCTTCGGGCCACTAGGTCGAAGTGGTCTAGCTCGTCATGCCATCGTGGTCGTTGCATCGTAGTCTTTACAACTTCGTTACCAGACTCTCGTCATGCTGTCGTCGTCATAGAGTCATCGAGTCATCGTCATCACGCTGTGTCATACCACCGTCATAATTTGAGATACTTCATCCCACTGTCGTCATGCCGTCGTCTCCGTATAATCGCCGTCATACCGCCTTCATTGTTCCATCAACGTCATTCCTTCGTGATTTCATCGTAATCATCCTGTTGTCATTCAATCGTGATTATGCCTCCTTTGTCACGGCATCGATGTCACTGCGTCGTCGTCGTACTGCCGTCGTCATCCAATTATCGTCACACCGTCACCGTCATACTCCCTTCATTGTTCCATTGACGTCATTCCGTCGACGTCACTCTATCGTCATCACCGTGTCGTTGTCAAACAGAGGTTGTCATGCCCTTATAGACATGGCCAACTCTGGCGAGTGAGTGTCATTGCAAGGTGGGTCCAAATCGGAGACAGCGTGTGTCGCATGCGGTCGAAGCAATGAAACTCTCAGAATGATCACTAATGATTATAAACGACGGTTGTTTTCAGCAATACGTTGTGTAGGCATGTTGCTCGAATGCTTATCGCGTTAATGTGGACAGTCATCATGAGTTGGGTCACGCCGGAATTTTTTAAAGATAACATTCCTAGTTTAACATTGAAAATGATAAAATCTGTTGTCTACGGGTCTGAATACAGGGTCTGAAGAAGGTAAATTTTTAATGAGAAGCATTTTTGGCTCTTATCAGGCACTTTGCGGTAGGTAGGAAGGATGACAGTTTTCATAAAAAATGCGCTAAAGACGAAGACGAAAGGAACACATACGATGGGCACTGAACCTGTTCCAACTTTATTTATTTATTTATTTATTTATTTATTTATTTATTTATTTATTTATTTATTTATTTATTTATTTATTCGTTTATTTATTGGAGTACCCTAACGGCCCGTTGGGGCATTGCATAGGGGGTGGGGGGTGGAAAAGGTCAAGTGTAAGTGCAATGTGTATAATGCAAATAATATAGGAAGACGTTAGGAACAATAAAAAAAAATGATCTAAACATCGAACAGAAACAAACAAAACAGAAAAAAAGAAAGGAAAGAAAGAAACGAGAAACCGAGTTTATACAATATGTCGTAGCGTGAAAAACGCATAATAACTTAAAAGGCGATGGAGACGACCAGTACCCATCAGAACACTGCAGTTTAAAAACCCAATCGAATGATGATTTAGGTAAACAACCTACAGAAATACATATCAGTTGAAACGAAATGAATGCGCTGTTAATTGGCATTTTAAATAAAAAAATAAATGCGCATCCGATGGTGGTATTTAAACCTACCTATATAGCTTAACGCTGTATCCATTAGGCCATAAACGCTCCCCCCCCCTTTTTTTTTTTATTGCAATGCTACAATTGTCAGCCACGTAATGACAAATTCATGTTTTTAATTGTTTCATAACTAACAGATATGCTGCACGGGGTTCCCAACCGTGTCCCCAACCAATTACCTATTTTTCTTTTTCTTTAATTTTTTTTTTTTCAGTTCAAGAAACTAAGTCAAAGACACCCGAAAATACCCTATCGCTGTGCGAGCATCAGCTACGGCATGACTAAGTGTCATGCGTGGTGTCCAAATACTATTCAGTGTGAATAACATAGCAATATCACAGGAAAGTCTATCCTCTTTATCAATTATTAGGTATCATATTCACTGTGTGTCCAAAGGGTAACTCAGGACATATCAAAAGAACACCGCCATCGCGGCATTCTAGGAGCACGTGCTCGATCGTTACTGATTTGCGGCAAATGAAACAGCGGTCACGCCATGAAACGAAGAACACCTTTTCAGTCAGCCATGCCTTAACTGACAAAACGCCAGCATGCATTTGCGCACCATTTGTGCGCAAATGCGCACAAATGGTGCACAAATGGTGCACAAATGCGATAAAACTAAGCCCGCACTAGGGGGACATGCGAAACAGGTCCAGCTGGATTGTCCGTTCCCGTAAGTATTCCCATTTAGACACGTACAAAAATACGTTGAAGTCTTTGCACATTTGTTTGAGTACCAGTGAAGCACTTGCAACACATACCACAATTTCACAAATAAACAACTCATTGCAAACGATAGCGCGCGCAGAAACAGCTAAATCTTTGCTCTAAGCTTCCACTTTTCTCCTCTTTCTAGGATTGCTTCTCTCTGCCTACGCCAATAAGGACCACTGTCGCCGTAAAGTTCTAGGTGTACATCCAAACACTTCACTTGTGTTATTACCCACTGTACTTTTAGGAAAAGGTGTGGTGTGAGATCTCAATCTCCATGCCAAAAACCAAGGAATATTTTCTTATTGATTCCTCTTCCACTAACTTTAAGAAAGCATTTTACTATGTTTATAACTTCCGCAATACTTCCGAATACTTTCGAAATAAGAATGAAAAATAGGTACATCATCTGCATAGGCCAGTACGCGTACTTCACATGCATCATGCCTGAAGCCACAAATTGCATTGCAGCTTATAACACTTAGGCAAAATCTTCCGGTAAACATGCAAAGAAAGAAGAGCAGAAATTTGAAATATTTGGAGAATGAGCGCCGCACTTGAATAGGCTATCTCGCCTCCTTGTTAATAATCAACCTAGTACTATATGCACTATAGGAGCTCACTGTAGCACTGTATTCTATACGAATGGCTTCTGTTATTACTGTACCGACATTCGCATCTTTTAAGACAGCTATAAGCTGGTCTCGTGGCACGCGGCCAAGTACTTACAAAATCAACCTGAAGCATCGCGTCTGCATCATTAATGACATCGCAGCACTCTAATGCACACCTCGCTTAGTGATTGTCGGTAAAGATACTTCTCTTCTCTCTGCAGCTTTCGAGCAACTATTTTCATTAAAATTGTATAATCTACGTTTGTTAGAGTGATTGGTTGATAGGCTGATACCTGCCGATGTTTGATCGAATTGTTCCTTTTATGAATGAGAATAGTATGGGAAGAAAGAAATGACATTAGAAGAGATTTTTAACCCCAGAGGCTTCGTTGAATAAGCTCACCGATAGTGGGGATAATTTACGCTTTAAGGCCTTACAAAAAAGCAGCAATTAACCCATCAGGGCCAGGTAACTTTCGAGTAATTTGCTCTTCGATTGCTCTCTCTACCTCCCCTACTGATATCGAGAGTTCCAGTCTATTCTATGTTTCGTAATCTAATTGAGGCATGAAGAACAAAAATTTACTGTTTAATTCATCGCTATCTGCAGAACCGAACGAAAACGGCGTACTCTAATACTTAATGGTAAAAGGCTTCCTCCATCCCCTCTTCTGCGTTTGTCAAAGCACCATCGTATACGATTTCCCCTTGTTATGCACGACACGAGGCAATAACAACTACATACCATTCGCCTCTCCTCAAGGAAGGCGGCGCATTGACACGGTTGGCGCGTGCGGCACGTCGCGTAGCCGCAATTTGCTTCCGGATTGGGCCAGCTCATAACGGATCAGATTGAATCAATTCTTAGGAAAAATCGTGGGAAAAATCGGTCATCATGACATCGCCGTCAAGCCATCGCCATCACCATCGTCGTGCCACCACCATGACGTTGTCTTCATGCGCACGCTTGCGTGACAAACACACACACACACACACACACACACACACACACACACACACACACACACACACACACACGCGCGCACACACACACACACACACACACACGCACGCACGCACACGCACACACGCACGCACGCACGCGCCCGCACGCACGCACACACACACACACACACACAGAGAGACACAGGCACACTCGGGCGAGCAGGACATCAGGGCACCTTACATATAGCGGACATGTTCCCCGCAGTACGTGGGATCTGCACAGTTTTTTTTTCTCGGTGCTTATTTATGTCTGCCGAGTGTTCCAGGGGAGCGGGCGACAAGCGGCAGCCCTCCCGGAACGGCTGCTTTCCTCAGCTGATGACAGGTGGCGAAATATGCTAGCGCCGTCTTCGCAGCAGCTAAGCTTCCCCATAGACTAACGCAACTTCGTATTATCTTGTTGCGATGACAATTATATGGACACTCCAGGCGTCGGCGTCCAATGCCGTCGGCGTCGCCGTGACGTTCCATATGTGTTCCTATATAACCACGCAAATCTGTGCCAAATGTCACATTCAACGGTCTAGACCACGAAATTCTATATTTCTGCAAAATCTCAACGAAAGCAAGGCAGCCTTAAGCGCAAGACCTTTGTCTATGATTTTAAACGATACCCGCCGTGGTTGCTCAGTGGCTATGGTGTTAGGCTGCTGAGCACGAGGTCGCGGGATCGAATCCCGGCCACGGCGGCCGCATTTCGATGGGGGCGAAATGCGAAAACACCCGTGTACTTAGATTTAGGTGCACGTTAAAGAACCCCAGGTGGTCGAAATTTCCGGAGTCCTCCACTACGGCGTGCCTCATAATCAGAAAGTGGTTTTGGCACGTAAAACCCCATAATTTAATTTTTTAATTTAATTTTAAACGAAATATGCAAGTCCCTGCATTGGACACGTACTTAACCGTTCCTGCTTCCTACTCCCGGATCGAACGCACGCGTCACGCAGGACTGGAGTGGAACCACACAGACCTGATGCAAAACTACGTGAGTGAGTGTTTCTCTTTTGGCCCCTTCGGCGACTGAAAGATGCCGTGGTCGTGACGCAGGCACCCGAGGCGAGCTACGACTTCAACGACGATGACCGCGATCCCTTCCCTCGCTACGATTCCCAGGACCTCAACAAGTAAGTGCTCACCCAGAGGAAATCCGGAATCGTGTTTATATAGGCTGCATGTCTATCAAGAAAATGTTATATATATATATATATATATATATATATATATATATATATATATATATATATATATATATATATATATATATATATATATATTGCTAAGCCGAGATTGATGCACGTAACCCGAAAGAACGAGGCGTACCGCCTAAATATTATGAGTGTTCGATTCTCTGTAGATAGCTTGTACTTGCAATTAACAGGTATTAAAAAAATATATGCGGTTTTACGTGCCAAAACCACTTTCTGATTATGAGGCACGCCGTATAGTGAAGGACTCCGGAAATTTCGACCACCTGGGGTTCTTTAACGTGCACCTAAATCTAAGTACACGGGTGTTTTCGCATTTCGCCCCCATCGAAATGCAGCCGCCGTGGCCGGGATCCAATCCCGCGACCTCGTGCTCAGCAGCCCAACACCATAGCCACTGAGCAACCACAGCGGGTTCGGCCAGGTATTGAGCCCGCAACCTCGTGGTTAGCACAGAATGCCGAAGCCACAAAGCCAGCGCGACCTGTGAGGCGCTGAAATAATGTGCAGTAAGCATACTGGCCGTAGTCTGGGATCGTTAGTTCCCACAGACACCTACCTATGCAGGTACCAACTGACTCCGACCAAAAGCGATGAGAATCAACCGGCCGTTCCATTGAGCCAGCTTAACGCAACGCATTAACAGTGACTTTCTTCTTTTCGACGTACAGTTCTGATGGTAAATGCCTGAACACCAACGATGAAGGAATTGCAGCTCATCTTGCTATTCTTTCTCCGCAGCCATGGAACCCGCTGTGCCGGAGAGATTGCCATGACGGCCAACAACCGGAACTGCGGAGTTGGCGTGGCGTACGAAGCACGCATTGGAGGTACGCATATTGTTATTATGCATGCGACGTCGTGCGCTGCTCTCGTAAACACTGTCTGCACCAATGAGATATTTTGTGTTGCGACTTGTAAACATATAAATATCTATGAGGTATCGAAGTAATGTCTCGGGGAGCCGATGCCAACGACTAGGCGTGTAAATACTAGGATTGTCTGAAGAAAATCGACCAAGTATGCAACCCTGTTTGAAAAAGTGCTTCAGCGCCGAGCGGGGCAGAAAACTAGATGGCAAAAAATGACCTTCGACACGTGGCACAAAAGTGAGGAGCGCACCGTAAATAAATTATATCAGACATTCCACTTTGGTGCTTATTACATGTATATCTGTCTAGAATGTGCATCTCGGTGCTTCAAACCGCAGCTTTTTGGAGGTGAGGTGGCTACAGAAGTTATTTGATTTCTAATGCTCGCTAAGGCAGAAACGCCAAAGCAGTGACACAAGGAAAGATGCTACAGGTCATCAGCATGAACCAACTAACCCATTTAATGCTTTGCTGACGCAAATTGAGAAATGCGCGACGGATCACGCAGGTATACGCATGCTGGACGGTGACGTAGTGGACGCCGTCGAATCCACGTCGCTGGCGTTCAACGTCGAAGGTAAGCGGAACCACGTATGCTACATTTAAAGGAGTACTGACAGAGAAAAATAATTGTGTCGCTTCTTTTTAACAGCTGTTTTACAGGCAATTACGATACGGAGCCTCATTTCCGCGAGAGCGCTACAAATAAATATTCACAATAAGCTTGAATTCGACCTGTTCAAAAGGCGCCTCAAATACAGTGCGGCTTCAAGTGTGAAAAAGGAGACTATTCACGTCACCGAAATCTGATGTCGCGGTCTCGTGGTACCAGACACTCACACTATGACCGTGCTGCCGAATGCAGAGTCCACTCAGTACTTGGCGTACGGAAAAAGAGTTTCCCTGCATTTCAAACAGAAGCGCGCAGTTGGAAGTTTTTCAGTGACGCGGTCGTTGCACGGGCCTCCAGAAACCGCACCAGAATGACTGTTTTTTGTTTGTGATATTGTTGCGATACCACGTGATCGCCACCTCCGCTTTTTCTGACACCTACAGTGACCTTCTGTCACGCACTCCGTGCGCGTTTAGAAGCGGTCGCATAAAAGGAGCTGTAGTTTATTATTCGTGGCGCACCCGAGAAATTCAGGCTTCGTACCGTTGTTAGGGATTTAAAAAAAGTAGAAGCGGGTCGCAAAATTTTCCCCTCGGTCTTACGGACGACGCGATTGGGACGGGCCTCGCAGAGATCGACGTGTTCAGCGCGTCGTGGGGCCCCTCGGACGACGGGCGCACGGTGGACGGCCCCAAGCGGCTGGCCAGCGAGGCCCTCGAGCGGGGAGTGACCCGCGGCCGCGGTGGCCGCGGCTCCGTCTACGTGTGGGCCTCGGGCAACGGCGGCGCCAAGGGGGACAACTGCAACTGCGACGGCTACGCGGGCTCCCCGTACACCCTGTCGGTGTCCGGCGCCAGCCAACGTGGCCGCTTCCCTTACTACGGCGAGAAGTGCGCCTCGACCATGGCGGCCGCCTACTCGTCGGGCGCCTACACCGACCAGAAGGTGTCCACCTCGGACCTGCACGACCGCTGCACCACGCAGCACACGGGCACCTCGGCGTCGGCGCCGCTGGCCGCGGGCATCGTGGCGCTCGTTCTGCAAGCCAAGTACGTGAGAGAGGGCTGTGACCGGTTTTTCCTTGCCTGGAGGGCGCGGCAGGAGGAAAGATTAGCACGGCACGCAATTCCAGATGTTCGGAGTGAGAGACGTATAGCAGAATAGAGAAATAAATAACGAAAATGAAAAGAGGCAGTCATGAGAGACGTGCGCACATAAAAGAAACAAGCGTATGCAGGCACGCAAAAAGAAATTCTGGGAAATCACAGAAGCTGGTAAAATTCGATGTCCCATAAGAAACTCGTCAGCAAATCCACGCACAGGGCTAACCGGGAGCTTAACGGATAGCAGGGCGAGGGGAATCGACGATCGAAGTGCTGGAGCGTCGAGAAATCCGCAAAATGGCGGCAGAAATTCATAGATTCTGATTGATTGATTGATTGATTGATTGATTGATTGATTGATTGATTGATTGATTGATTGATTGATTGATTGATTGATTGATTGATTGATTGATTGATTGATTGATTGATTGATTGATTGATTGATTCTAACGTCTAAACGCAATACGGGGCTTTGAGAGACGCCGCAATGGAGGGCTGAATAATCATTTTGACCACATGGATTATACGCCCACCTGCATCTACTAGTACGGGAGCGCTTTTGCTTGCATTCCGTATGAAAATACTGCTGTTGCAGTTTGTCGTCCAACCGATGACCTCGAGCGGCACCGTGTGCAGCGACCACAGCAGGTTACGCGGGTTTACGCAGAAAGTTACCTATTCCGATTTTGCTCGTTTGTCGTGTCGGCAAGTTATTACGTTCGTGTCGAGAATTCACGCACGCGACGGCGCACTGTGATCGCAGCCCGGACCTCGGTTGGCGCGACGTACAGCACCTGGTGGCGTGGACGTCGGACTTCGCACCGCTCAGCTCGAACCGGGGCTGGAAGCGAAATGCCGCCGGCCTGCTCTACAACAGCCGCTTCGGATTTGGACTGATGGACGCGCACGCCATGGTACAGGTAAGCTTCCTGTCACGCGCTGCGTGTGCTCGTTGCGGTCTTCCCCACCTGCCGTCGATGTAGTGCGCAGAGGCGATCATTCGCCACCGTGCTGGCTGCGCTTTGACAGACCACTTTCAGAACAGACCGTTTTTGAATGCCGACCTCCTCAGCCGTCGCCGAAGAGGTTGCGCGAAGGCATTGTTACAACTATTAACAGCAATAGACTTGTAATAACGGCTTTAGTACTATCGTGTTGTGTCAACGATGGTGTCAGCGCGAGTGCGCACGGTATCTATCTATCTATCTATCTATCTATCTATCTATCTATCTATCTATCTATCTATCTATCTATCTATCTATCTATCTATCTATCTATCTATCTATCTATCCATCTATCTATCTATCTATCTATCTATCTATCTATCTATCTATCTAATCTAATCTAATATATTTATCTATCTATCTATCTATCTATCTATCTATCTATCTATCTATCTATCTGCCTGCCTGCCTGCCTGCCTGCCTGCCTGCCTGCCTGCCTGCCTGCCTGCCTGCCTGCCTGCCTGCCTGCCCGTTTGTCTATTCATCTGCTTCCTGCTTATCTATCTTGACCTCCCCTTCTACAGTATAATGTATCAAACCGCTCCTAATGCCTCCCATGCCTTTCTTCTTTATTTCGTCTCTCTCTCCTTTCTTGGGCTATTTGTGTACTGCTTCCTTTGGCATCACATTTCCGCTAAATGATAGGGCGCACGATGCAGGCCGCCCTGAACTGGACCAACGTGGGGCGCCGCGAACAGTGCCGGCTGGAGCCGTCGGCGCTGCTGCCGCGCCGCATGGCCTCCGGCCAGCAGCTGCAGTTGGCGTTCGACGCCCTCCTGTGCCCGCTGGCGGCACTCGAGCACGTCCAGGTGCACCTGGACCTGCAGTACTCGCAGAGGGGCGCCCTGGACGTGTACCTGCGATCGCCGGCCGGTTTGCTTGTTTTCCAACAAGATACTGCACGCACGCAGTTCTGTCTTTGCATGCAGTAGCGGCACTGCGTGCAAGAGAGACCTCACCCGTTTATCGCAATTGTTTCTCAATTTCAGTTTTATGCGAACGAACTTTAGTTAGTACTTATATTCTCTTTTTTTTTTTGCGCTCGACTGTAGTCTACGTAGCTAATATTGCGGATAGCTTCACTCGTGCTCTCCTAAGAACTGGCTGCAATGCGGAGCCTAACAGCTAACATTTAGTGCAGCGTATAGAGATATAGAGCAGCAATGCCGGATGTGTCACAGACACTTTTATTGTTTTTGGAGGGATCAGGCGTGGCGTACTAGCGGTGATGTGACAAAAGATAAATGTATGTCAAACAGTGGGGTGTATGTAACATCCCGAATCTGCACACTGGGCTATTATATGGGGTCGCCGTATAGTTGAGGGCTTCAGAATAATATTAACCACCGGGAGTTCTTTAACACGCGCCTAAGCCTAAGCACACGAGCGCCTTTTCTTTATTATTATTATTTCGAAATGCGACTGCCGGGGGCAGGAACTGCACCCGCGACCTATAGTTATCAGCAGGAGTGCGTCATAACCACTCGCCCATGCACCGCAGCGGAGAGTGATGCATGCGACGAGCTCGCTTTATATGCATGTACAGAGTCGTGCGCGCTATACCGGGTGTTCAAAATTAGGCTTTATGGTTTTCTTAAAGTTAGGAACTTGGAGGAACGCGAACACCACCTGTGCTAATAAGTTATGTGGCCAGGGGGACACAAAGTAAGATGATAATTATAGCCGATCTTCAGGGGCCAGGCGGCTAGGGAAGCATATAAGTCCCGTGAAGAGGG
This sequence comes from Dermacentor andersoni, assembly GCF_023375885.2. Taxonomy (NCBI): domain Eukaryota; kingdom Metazoa; phylum Arthropoda; class Arachnida; order Ixodida; family Ixodidae; genus Dermacentor; species Dermacentor andersoni. Next base: position 36,163,623 of record NC_092817.1, read on the forward strand.
AACCACTTCCATCGACGGCGTCTAAGAAGATATCGAGCTCGGCTCAATAAAGTTGGTTCTCTCTCTCTCTCTCAGCAGCCCAATGAACCAAAATTGAATAATTAACTTTTCGTTGACTGCAGTAAATGGGTATCTTCGTCATGAAAAGTTAGAGGCAGTCGTGTTTCTCTACACAATATCAGTTGGAAGAATTCTTCTAGCGTGTCTGTGCTCCGAGATATCCGACTCCAAATTTTAATTGTCGTTCGCATGATTACGCATGCAAGATAGTTAGGATCGGCACAGAGCGCCTCCCTGATGTAACGCGGATGTTGCGTGCGGCGTTTAGTCTGACAACAGGGTGGAGACATAGGCAAAGATGATAACTGCTGCCCTTCACCTCTCGGCTTGCGAAATCAAGATATGACAGCGCGGTGTGCCGTGCAGTTGTTGCTCTTGATTTCAGTAAAACTTACAATACTTGGCAATCAGCAGTCACTTGTTTTGCGTAGTACAGGCAAGGACCATGCCCGCTCGAGCCATTATCTCGGAATGGCAGCTGTCGCCACCGTTACAGGCTGCGCGGTCGCGTGTTACGACAGCGGTTAGGGGTTCTTCCATGTTTTTTTTATTTCGCCAGACTAGAGGTGAAGGGGGACAGTTATCATCTTTGCCTACGCCTCCGCCCCGTTGTCAGACTAAACGCCGTACGCAACAGCCGCGTCACATCAGGGAGGAGCTTTGAGCCAATCCTAACCCTCTTGCATGCGTAATCATGCGAACGACAATTAAAATTCGGAGTCGGATATCTCGGAGCACAGACACGCTAGAAGAATTCTTCCAGCTGATATTGTGTAGAAACACCACTGCCTCTAACATTTCAGTACAAACATACCCACTTACTGCAGTCAACAAAAAGTTAATTATTAAATGTTAGTTAACTGGGCTGCTGACAGCGATAATTACCATCTCACTTTGTGTCCCCCTGGCCACACAACTTATTTGCACAGGCGGTCTTCGCGTGCCTCCCAGTGCCTATATATTAAGAAAACCCTAAAGCTTAATTTTGAACACCCGGTATATGCAACTGCAGCGCTATAGACCTGAAAGAATAGACCGACCCGTTATACGTGCCTGCGCTGCGTTCACGCCGCCACTCACACCCCGCAGGCACCGAAAGCGTGCTGCTCTACCGCCGAGCCAAGGACACCACGGGACAAGGATTCCGCAACTGGACCTTCCTCACGGTCCACCTGTGGGGCGAAGACCCGCGGGGTCTCTGGGTACTCGTCATTCGGGACAAGGTGAGCTACTCTCGGCAGCGCAAACAGCCGTGTCTGTGAAGGGATTGCTCGACAGAGGCAGTCGATCTGGGTACCGCAGTTCGGTCAGGACAACGTCGGACGACTGAACGCGGTCTCCATGACGCTGAGCGGGACAAGCGAGCAGCCTGCGTATCAGGCCGCCAGGAACGGACATCGGCGCTACGACGACGAAAGGCTGGCGCAGGCTGTCATCGACCCAGTACCGGTGAGCAGTCACGAGTTTTGCGCGCAGTGTAGAGGAAACGTAAAAGTCTTGACGTACACCTGATTATATATATATATATATATATATATATAGAGAGAGAGAGAGAGAGAGAGAGAAACGAGGTGTGGCGTGCGCGCTTGACGCAGGAGTACGAAGAAGAGGAGGAGGAGGCACATCGTGCAGCGGACGCCCAGTGGAGCCGCCTGCAGCAGGCGCTGCTCGGAGAGAACCTGATCGCCCCAAACTGAGCAGACTCCTGTTCAGTGAGTTCCCTACGCATCCCCTAAGAGGGATGTACGCATGGTACGCACCTCCTTGTTTTTGTTAAGACACCCCCTTAATTCGTAACATGTTTTTGTTCACAGACAACCGGCAATTTTGTTTAATAGCGCCGTAAGAACGGCATGTACGCGAAGGCCAGCACAGATTGTTCTTATCTGCCCTGTAGTGGAAGATGTAATGGTGTTTATTTAGAAGACACATTTTATGTAGTCCTTGTTATGTAGCTTTCTCTGTCCGTAAACATGAGTTTAGTCCTTGTGTAAAGTGAAGTAATCGTTCGCAATCTTTGTCATCAGTGTTGGAGTCCTAAACGTTGCATGCTATAGTCATACGCGACACATATACGACACAAATAAAAATTAAAGTGACCATAACGCTTCTCCTTACTATCGACACCTACCCCCCTCCATCCACCTAAATATTTGTACAACCCCCTAATTTCAATTCCTGGGGAAACTGCTGCTTTTGGTGCGTCACAATCTAACGGAGGCTTTAGTCTGCAGTGTAGGGCTGGGCGATTGATCGATTAACCTTCCTACCCGCAGTGGTGCGGCAGCGGTTATGACGTTCTGCTGCTGGGCACGGGGTCGCGGCTACAAATTCATAAAAAAGAAAGGAAAAAAAAAACAGAAGAACGCTAGTGTGATCAGATGTAGGTGCAAGCCAGATTTTTTTTTGTTGTTGTTGTTGTTGCGCCTGCGCTTAAGTGTACGTTAAGAACCCCAGGAGGTCAAAATTTATTCGAAGCCTCCCGTGCTGCAGCATATCGCAGCCTCAATGTTGCTTTGTGACCTGAAACCCCATAAATCAATCAAGCGACCTTTCCATTAATCGGTTATTGCCCCTCCCCTCCCTACTTCCGGTTACAGTAACACAATAGTACATACAATAGCCAACACTGTTTTCCCGCAATTATGACTCGCACAGTACCGTAGTCATAGCGCGAACAGTCGTCGACATCATCGCTCCTTGTCTTCGCAGGAGTTTCATTGAAGAAGACCCTCTTTCCCTCCCGGTTTTCCGAGTGTGCAGCACCATCGCAGTCGACGTGGCGGCTGAGGCAGACGTGTGCCGATCCTTCCCTGCACTGAAATGTTCACCGGCGGAACTCACAGCGAATGCCGACAGTGGTCGCCAACAAAGAGCGTGGCGGTTCCTGTCCACGAGCCCCAGCGCGCAGAACGTTATATCAATAAAGAGAGCCCAGGGACCAGCGTTTGATGAAACTTTCGGCGCCGAAGCCAATACGTCGTGCGTGTCTGTCCGTTAAAAGAGCTGAAATAAATGAAAGGGCTTTCAGAACCGCGCACATATGTATGCCATGGCATGTGTGCCATGTCAAATAACAGACAAGACATGCTGTCGATCGAAATCGGTAGTGCATAACTTGAGTGGGATACCGAAAAAAAAAGAAAGAAAGAACCAAATATAGCGTAAAAATTTGCTCCATAGAAGTTGGAGGAGCCACACCTCGTTATATCCAATACTTCGTTATAACCATTGTCCTTTCTCACCTACAACATTGGAAGCCAGGAAATGAGGGAGTGTGCTGGTATCAACCATTTGGTAAGCCGAGGCAAAAGCCCCCTGCGCAACGTCGTTAAGGAGCGCTAAACATTGTTTTCTGCTGCATCTTCATAAGCGAGATGATTGTTTTCGCTAATGCAGCTGTCAACGCTAATACATGCCTTTCGGTGGGGGCTGCCATGTGCATTGAGTGCACGTTAAATAACCTCTGTTATGCAAAATTAATCTGGCCTTCCTTACTATGTAAACGGCGTGCCTCAGCCCGTAAAATCGCAGAATTTACGTAGTGACGGTCGTTGGAGTCTATCGTACGCCAGCAGCGCTCCGCCCGCTTGTTTGAGAAGCCGAGCGATAGCCGAGAACCTGAGTATTAATGGTTGTAATGTAAACATCCATCCAATTTTTAATTCTAATCAGGAAGGCCAGAGTGGTGGCGCTCCTACGCCGCGCAACAGAATTCCCTGGCGGCAGCTGCTTCGCTGACGCGGCCCAGCATGGCAACAGCAACAGTTTCTCAGTAGTGTCGATCAACCACAGGAATTCGACCGTTGACGCTGCTTCGGTACGAAGCACGTCGTAGCGTGCGGCCGAGCAAGTGGCCATTGCCTTGGCCCTCCTGGACGACAAACAGGCCAATATCTTCAGCGGCTAGGGAAGCCATCCGCGCCTTCAGCGTTGGCGTCGTGTGTAAGGAAAAGCCTGTCGCATCCTCGACGGCAAAAGTATCGCCACCCACACCCTCACGTGGTTCCCCGCTCACATGGGAACCATTCTGGGAGGCCCCACAAACCTCAACGAGCTGGCCCGCTCCAAGGCGCGAGGTCTCGCTTTCCGCGACCATGGAGAACTCTCCCGCCGGCCCGCAGTGGTGGAGAACAGAGATCAACCGACCACATACAATGAAATTACGCAGCACCTTTATCTCGGCAGGAGAGACTTTCCCCTTCCTCACAAGAAGTTAAATAGAGCGCAAGCATTGACCCTCAGATTATTGCAAACAGACTCGTATCCAAGCCCGGCTTTATTCCACAAGCTTTATCTCGACACTTATGCCAGTAGTTCTTGCAGGCAATGCAATGACTCCGCTAGCCTAGACCATATGCTCTGGCGTTGCCCCTCGTTGCGAGGCACGGAACAAATCAATGAGGACAAGTGGCTCTCCGCTATCAAGAGCCCCGATGTCGGGGCGCAACTATGGGCTGTCCAGAGGGCCCACGATGCGGCGGTCGGGCATGGCCTGACTGTCCCAACGTGGGAGCGGCACGCAGCGCGCTGAGTCGCGTACCTCAGGACTTTCATTAAAGTTTGCATCTATCCATCCATCCATTCATCGCGCCGATCGAGTGCCCGGTACCTGCGATAACGGCGACGCGACTTTGTCAGAGCTAATGACGAAGGGCCAAAAGAATGGAAAATTAAACGTGTCGTCATAAAATACGTTCTCTTAGCTGCGCACGCGCAGCAAGTTATCGCAGCCGTGGTTCGACGGTGCAGCATGTATGCCACATGTAAGCCGATTTGTTTCTCCGCCTATCAATATAATACAGACGGACAGCAGGCCAAACTTTTTCGAACTTCCCAGTGCACTCGTCAATATTAATTTGAGCGTCTGAATTATGGATAAATTCCGTTTTCTTTTTTTCATGGAGCTTGTGGTCCATATATATGCTTTTTTTTTTTTTTTTTTTTTTACAGGTGTACTCTATAAAACCCCTTTCGCGGAGCAGTTTGCTCTAGAGAAACGAGATGGCGCTTTCGGCGGCGCGCCGCACGTTGCCTCAGCGAAAGCGCACGAATGCGAAACCAGTACCGCATCTACCTTGCTACCGTGCGATCAGCTTTCAGAAATGAAACTCTGGATGTCCCTAACTTCAATGTGCTATGTTGATGCTGTATAATGTAGTAGAACGGTAGAGGGAAGACGTGTGCAGTAGTAGTTGGCTGCAAAAATATAGTGACTGGGATGTTAAGGAATGGGATGAATCTGCGTTACCACCACAGACATACATATAGGCTACATACAGAGACTGCCCGTGTTGCCGGCCATTCGAGATGAACGTCTTTCCTCGAGAATAAAAGAAGTTCACTCGTCCGCCGGCGTTTTATCACTAACCTCCAAAGCAATGACTTCAACCCCGGAACGTCTTCAATAGTGAGTACCGCTCGTTACACAGTGACAATGGGAGTATCTACAGCGCTGCTTCCTGGCATATGTAGTAAGTTTCTCGCACCTTATCTGCCCACATCCACTCCAACTCACATGCAAGCTTACGCCCACTCTACCGCCAACGTATCAAGAATAAGTTGGCGATCAGAGAATTTGGCGAAATCTCGCCTGCGATGGGCATCGACCGACAACCAAAACAGTGAGCAGCGCTGTGGTGACAACCTTGCGGAAGATCGATCGATTGATTCGCAGGGTTCGACATCCCAAAGCAACATACGGGCGGACTACGAGAAACGCCGAAGTGGGGAGCTCAGGATTTACTTTGACCGCCTGAACATCTTCAATGTGCACCCGAATCTATGTATACACGAGCGGGTTTCTTTCTTTTTTTTTTTCATATAACCGCCATTGAAATGGGGCCGTCGCGTGGCTAGTAATTGAACCCGCGACCTCGTACTCAGAAACAGAACTCCGTATCCACTGAGCCACCGTGGCGGGTTTGCTGAAGAACGACAGCGAGACAGTGCTGCTCAAGGATGAATGATGAACGGCTCCATACATGCCGTCAGCTCTTTTCGTTTATTTCACGCTTATGAACATTCGCAGCAAACGGATCTCGACTATCTGCGCCTACCGCCAAGCGCCACTTGGCGCGTAATCGCTTCGAAAATAGGCCTGAGGGAGAGAAGGTAGGACGAGGAGGACACCGCGAAAACAGACACCAAGTGGTATACGAATATAGCTGTTCACTGTAAAATTAAAAGCGCCAAAGCCCTAATGGCAGCGGGAAAAAGAAAACGTTTGATGAAGAAGAGAGCGTAGTGAGCAAAAGTGTATGGATCATAGAATGCACGTTAAAGCTGATTTTCTTCTCTGCCTATTAATTGTGCCTTGAAATTGAGGACTGTACAAACTTCGTATTACGAATTTTCCAGTGCCCTCGTTGAATTCAGTTTATGCATGTTAATACAAAGAAATTCAGTTTCCAATTTCAAAATTCAAAAGTACACGGCTACTCTGTAGTCCGCATACTTTTGCTCACAGGTGTGCGTGGCTACGACTGACGATGAAGAGTTTATGTCATAGCACCTTTCAGTTTCAGTGGTGTAACTCCTGCTTCGCGTCTGAAGCATGCACGCTGCTCCGAACGCACTTTTTGAACCAGTCGCAAATTGAAGGTAATTGAAGGTGAAGATGTAATTCGGGCCCGTTACCAGGGAGGGGGTTAGGGGACCCTAACACTCCTCGAAATTATCGCTGCGGCGACATACTGCTTACCACAACTCACATACTATAAATGTCTTATGGGTAGACGTCAATATACACACATATCTTAGGTTATCATATGTCAGCGACGTGCAGAATTCAAAGACGAAAATAAGCGAATAAAAATCTTTCGAAATGGCCGCCTTTGTCCCCACGCAACACCACTTTGCGAAAATAATTGCTGGGTAAGGCCCTGATGTAGTTAATTATTTGTTGCACTCTCAGGGAATTGAAACTTCGTACCGCAATTCGGTAGTAATCCATAATTTTTTTTTTCAATTCGGCAAAACTCATCTCACGATGACTGTCAACGGTACTGTGTTTGCGTTGAATCAATATAGCGACACGACGTTTTGCTACCGTCAAAACTAGTTATACGGGGTTATAATTTTTAATGTTTCCAGAATTTTTAAAAATCGCCTGTTACAGGTAGCCTAATTCTTGTCCTTGAGGTGGTTTACTCGAAAAGGCGGACATTACTATAGCACCAGAAATCGAAAGACGTATGCAACTAGTTAACAAAACTTCAGTAATTAGCTCCTTGATTGATTACTTTACGGGGCATATCGTAATTAACAAATTGTAGCCGGTGAGCTTGGAAGATGTTTCAAGTTGAAGTTCATCTCCAGGATGACACCAATTTCGAGATATTATTTCCCCAAGCAAAGTATAGGGCGAAATACATGGACATTCCAGTTACTTTTGTGTTTCAATGCATGAAAGACCGTTTTGCTTAAAAAAAAGTGGAAGATGCATTTTTGCGACTTGTTTGATGGTGCATGTCTCCAAACTGGTGTCATTCTGCAAATTATTTTCAAGTGGATACGCCTTGCAAGTTCACCGGCTACAATTCGCAAGTTGCTATATATGACGTAAAGTAATTAATTCGTAAACTGGATTGGGAAAGTCGTTGAATATGTGTTTCGATTTCTCAAGCAACTAATGTCCACCTTTCTGATTATTCAGCTCAAGGACAAGAATTATGTTATCTGCAACAGGTGATTCCGGAAAACATAAAAATGACCACCCTGTATGTATGAGGCGTGTACTGCAGTGGGACTCCTCTTTCGTGCTTTCCTGAGAACACTCGGTGTCATATAGCGGCACCGCCGCGAAGCCTGTGTTTGGCCTCCTTGAAGCATGGCGCGCCGTTGCGCGTGAACATTGCAGAAAAGCGCTGTTTCGCCCGAAAGCGAAGCACCGATTGCGATAGCAAATTAGCTATACGAAGTAATGATAGCAGTTTTATCGGCCCTGTAAACTTGTAAACATTCGCTTGCTAACTAAATTAACAAGCATGGTGTCACGCGCGCACTGGTAAACGTGGAGAAATCTCACTCGATGACCGCGGAAACTCGCTGTCACAATGCTGAAGCGAGGAATCGCGGCAGCAGCAGCGAGCGAATTGACCTTCGTGCATCTCTCGCTCCAAGAAACGAAACGTCGAATGCGCAGCGCATGCGCAGCTACCGGCACTGCGCTCACTCTGCAAACATCGCAGATCGCTTTGAAGATGAGGTCCGCGCGGACGCGCACTTTGGCCACGTCACAGATCGCTTTCCAGATACGGCGCCCTCATGACCGCGCCGTAAGCAGCAGTCGCCAGGAGAAGAACGCCCATCCTTCCCTCGCCTCACTCCCGTGCATCGCGCGCGACAGAAGAGGGCGTGCTTGATAGTGATCTAAAGAAAGGAAAGACGCTTGATTCTGCAATCCGTGAGGGAGCACGGCGAAGCGTCGTAGAGGGCGTGCTTCCGCCCCGCCTTCCTCGCCCGCGCACGCGAGATTGAGCCTCGTTCGCCGGCTCACCCTCGCACGCTTTCACTCGCACATACAGCATACGGCGCACGGCGACGATTTTATCACGCTTGGACTTTATACGGAACTTCCCGGCGACGCCGACGACATAAACTCGCCTGGAGTGTCCATATAATCGCTATCGCAATAAAAAAAAAAAACGCGTCATGCGGCAGCCGGGCTCCACTCTCGTGCTTCTTTCTGGACACGCTGCGCCATCTAGTAGCACTGCCGAGAAGCCCGCTCGGGGCGCGCCGGCGGCTGCGAACGCTGAGAATGGTTCCCTCGCTTGCCGCACGCCCAGTGGCACATACTCAACGACCCAAGTTGTCGAGAGGGTTATTGAAGAGCGGCACATACCCAATGACCGAGTTTGGTATCAAAGAGGTTCAGCGAAAACTGGCACAACACATACTATAAATCACTGTTGCAGTATCTGCGTTAAACGGACCTGCATATTAGTGAAGTATACCTGAAACGGTTTCGACACATTTCGTATGCGCGTAGGCTAAAGCTCAGTAAAGCATTCGCGCCACAATTTAAGTGGAGCGTCTCATATTATGAGAGCTACGGACGATTTCAAGTTACCCTCCTCCCTAGCCATGCTCTTTCTCCTCAACTCGTTCTCCGAGCGATTGGGGTTAAGCCACGGAGGAAGGAAACTAAGGAGAGGCCCTGACGTCACTCTTTGTGAAGCTAAAGTGAAGCCGGAAGTTGGCGTTGCTCATGGCGTTGCTCCGCCTATCGGGCCAGCTCTCCTCTCTTGTTTACATTTCTCGCGAAACCACGCCGCGCTGCGCACGACCGTGCTGCTCGGACCCGCGCGCTCCGCAGCAATACTAAGCAATCGTTAGCACGTTAGCATGATTCCGCGAAAGAGGCCAAAATTTCCCGCGGACATTCCTTCGTCCGTAGCCATTGCCGTGGCGCGGTACATTGCGTACAGCGTTGCATGCGCGTTCATTTCACGAACTTTAGTTCCTCCTCTCCCACCTGGCCACAGCAACATCCGGTAGTGCACGGTCCAGATAACGCAGCGCAACAAAGCACGGAGACCAACGCAAACCTGCCCGCACGGCGCCTTTGCCACGGTACGAAACCTACGGAGCAACACGTGTGAGCGCACAGAACCATAACAAAGCCGCCATTGTGGCCCGAAAGGTGTGGCCGCTACAGCAAAGAAATAAAAAAAACAGCAAGAAAGAGCAGAACATACTACGTCATTTCCTCCACACTTTTCTCCGGAGGGGTTAGGGCCTCTCCTCAGTTTCCTTCCTCCATGGGTTAAGCTCAGCCTTCACTGGTCCGTCATGATGTGACGTCGTATCGCCTACTTGCGGTGCATTGTAGCCAGTGCGCAAAGCCTCTCCAACCTCTCGGCTAGCCGCCTGGCTGTCGATCCCTAGGGAGAGCTATCCAAGCGGCATTGCAAGAGCGTTCTGCCGCAGCGCCGAACGCGTCCGGTATTCCGATAAACACAGGCGAGATGGGCGTTTTGACGGACGTGCCGAGGTGCAAACGTGAGCGGCCTGCACAGTGCAGCCACTCGGTGGCGTCAAGCGCAACCAGTCAGACACTGCGCTAATATTGCTGTAACCAAGTGTAAAACATTATAAACATTTAAGAAGACAGCGTGTTCACGATTACGCTGCTGCCAACATTTACCAGCAGCAAAGTAGAATACACTTGGTCACTGCTATATTAGCTCCGTGTTTGTCCGGTTGAGGTCAGCGACACTAGGTGGTCTCACGCTGCACAGGCCGCTGACGCTTGCGATTCCGCACATCGGCAAAATGCCCAGTCCGCCTGCGTTTACCGGAATACCGCACACGCTAAAGGTAGTGAAGTGACGGCCGCAAACGCATAGATCCTGGCGCTGATCGAATACCAACAGCCCGATGCGCTGCAGCCACTCCGCTCGCCTGTTGCCTTGCAGAGCAACAGGATGTGCAGGTTGACATGTCGTCAATCGGTAGATTTGTAGCCCACAACTGAACAAGGGCGATTCATGGTCTTCGCGAAAAGAAACATCGAGGCCAACACTGACCGCACTGCTCGCGTCAACAAGGAGCACATTGTAACACAAGCAGACGACACTTGCAGGCTGTTTGTGTGGAGGGGAGAGGGGGAGGAGAGGCGGTATCATTGTGAAGACGAAGAGGTGCAACAAGAGGTGAACCGTTGGACCATTAGGGTTACAGAATGGGTACCAAGAGAAAGGAAGCGCAGTCGAGGTCGGCAGAAGACTAGGTGGGGCGATGAAATTAGGAAATTCGCGGGCGCTAGTTGGGATCGGTTGGCGCAGGACAGGGGTAATTAGAGGTCGCAGGGCGAGGCCTTCGTCCTGCAATGGGCATAAAATAGGCTGATGATGATGATGGTGGTGGTGATGATGATCGTTGTCTCTTTGTCCACACTTCAAGTATGCTTGCAAGCAGCACGAAATTCTGCAAGCAGCAAGGTCAGGCGGCGCATCTCTTATCCACTGAGAATCCTCATCAGTGGTGAATTTTGCTCGCGCAATTAACTGCATGGTGAGACGCACAAAGCGAGGGCTGGTCGTTCTCCAGAGAACAATAAAGGCATCATTCTTTAAACAAACAAAAATGTGCGGTTTTTGGCTTCAGACAGCTTTTTTGTACGCTTGTCTATTTTACTTTCAATAAATTTTTTTTTTCTACGATCCCGTAGTCAATATGAGCCTGTCATAGGCATACGGGAGCAGCGACGCGGATGAACTTTAGTGTTCACTTCGAAAATGCCTTGTCATCGGCCGTGAGCGAAGCTAAGGCCCACGAAAGTTTTTGGAATATTACTATAAAGTTTTACTGGCCCCTACATGGGAGGTAAAATGCCTGAGTTAATTGCCATAATGTTCACAATAGTAAACACTGCAATTATTGTAAATACCTAGGCCCTGTGTACTTTTTTTTGCTCCCCACATCTGCTCTTTATCGAATTCTGTTCCCTCATCACATTGAACCCTCCCATTTCTGGGTAATGTACGGGTGTCATCCATCGCCAGTGCGGCTAGCAATACTCTCTATTTTCCTCCAAAAAGCACATATACAGTCAGTTAATCCACAACCTAACGCGAGCTGACGCAGGCTATTCGTTCTTGGCGCGACGGAGAAGACGTTTTGTGCGTGTGCGTGGGGGAGGGGATCAATCCCATGACAACATGAGCGGAAAAATCAATGACGAAACGTGAGCATCCAATCGAATAGCCTGCACAACTGACGTCATTTGCGCTAACTATGCGTACGTAGATTGACGTAGATACGTCAATTGACGTTACACGTATATTGACGGGGCTGCTGAAAAATCATGGGAGCAGCGCCGCTGCGATCGGCAGCGATGTACATCTTTAAACATTATTATAAATTACATGAGGTATGCGGAGCGGTTCTGTGTCACTTAAAGATTAGAAAGACGTACCCTAAAGACTCAGTGAGTTTGTACAAAATCGTCTGGATCGTTTCAGGACCTCTTTAACGCTCAAAATAGTTTAAATGAACGGCATTGAAGCCTACGAAATCTGAATCGTGAGGGCTTATAAGAGCAAATGGCAGAAAAATTAGCTTCGTCCTTATTTTTGACGAGCCGTTTGCCTGCTTGCTTTCACGCGAGTTTGTAGACGCCTTCCTGTTGCGCCTTAATAAATAAAGGTTTAGCAGCACTCTGGTGCGAGTTAGTTGGTTTATGATCTTGAAGCAAACTTTTACCAGCTCGAAGAAAACGAAACGAAAGCTTGCTTTACAAAAAACGTTCGCGTGCAAGTTATTACACATATTACGCACTTAAGGAACTAATAATTTTTGAAACCCAGAAAGATTTTGTGTAATTTGCAATACGACTATCGTTTTAGAAACGATGGAACCCAGCTTTTAAACCCCAGGAGAGAAGCAGACAGACACACGTGTCTGTCTACTTCTCTCCTAGTGTTTTCGTCTTAAAGGCTGGGTTCCATCGTTTCCAAAAGTATGTACCAACAGCCTCAGCAACAGACTCTTCTACCACTATCGTGCCTCCGGCAAAATCACAGTCCGTGTGCGTTGCGTAAACGAAACCAAATGTTTACCACGCTGTTGACTGCACTGCCCCTTGCGTCAGTGCATAGCGTAAATTTGGCGTATGATCCTACAACTAATAACCGTCGCCGTTTCGTATTCACCCAGCGCCCAATAGGATCCCTCCACGAAACAGCGAATACTCTGGAATCGGCGTGGTCGAGCCGGCGATGAGAGATTGAGATGCATTTACCTGCCACTGGGATGAGGTGTTCGCGCGAGCGTCAGGTAAGCCAGCCACACAGAACGCCTTCGCTGGACGCGGTCGACGACCAGCCCTCGCAACGGCGCTCTGTCCGCGCCCTACAGCCATCGGCGAGCGTCGCGTCAATTTACTGCGATTACTGTATAACCCGTTTTCCGGTGTAATCGATTGCTCGTAAGTGGCTCTAATTAACCGGTACCACGCTGGAACTTCGTCTTTCGGATGCCTTTGCGACTCTGCTATCCATCCGTACATCCATTGCTTCTTTTTTAAAGCATGAGTTGTAATACGTCTGTTGTAACCAATCACTTAAACAAAAAAGTTTACTTGTTAGTAGTTTTGTTTAACTTTCGTTGCTTCGATTTTGCAGGTGATGTATTTAGGCTGCGCACTCTTGGTCATCCTTGCCCTGCCGGGATCGCTTGGCGTCCCAGAGGAGAAAAAGGTAGACAACGGTTTTTATTTTGTTTGCTTCTCCCTTTCTCTTATTTGTGGCAGGCGCCTAATCTTGTTAGCGCGGGCGGATGGAAATAAATCATGTTCGTCGACGCTCTTTTTCCTCTTTAGCCTGCACCAAAGACCGAGCCATCTCAAGCCATCGTTTATAACATTCCAAAACCTGTAGGATTTGCTCACATTGCAGAACATTTCGATGATATCGACGCATTCAAGGAACGGTGAGCGAACCTTTTTTTTGGCTTCAGTACTGTGTAGTACGTTTGCTGCTCGCCTCGCTGCGCCTTCTCATGAGTGCCATGGTACTTCTATGAGGTACTGTGGTAGGTACCGCAAATAACATGTTGCACTGGTACGTTTCCCCCAGTGTTCATTAGTTCAGCTATTGCAATCGACCCTCTTCAACTTTGAATGACTAGCACAATACTGCAAACCAGTTGCAGCGGGCCGCGAGGTACTGAGAATTTGAAGCCAGACAAGTACCGTAATTTAATAAAGATTCATTAAATTACATTCATTAAATTATATAGACGTCATGTATATGCAAGTCATCTCGTCATTGCGAGTGTAGTTGGGAGGCTTGTCAATGAAGCAAATGCACAACTTCATTGATATGACCCATGGTCATGTGCCTATGATGTTTAGCTGTTCCTAACCATGGTGCCATAACGCACATTAGGTGATTTTGTTGTTTCGTACAGACATTGCATGTTGCCCACTTATTCTGCGTAACTGTGCCGCCATAGTACCATATTAATGCTGGTCCTTTTCTGTTTTTGAACCTGTATTCCAGGTGGGTGGTTTCTGAAGCGAAAAAGGATGGAGCAGAAGAAAGTGTAGCTAAATATGATGGTGCGTGGAAATTTTGCTTTTTCAAGTCTGATAAGACCCACCTGCTGCAGCTTTTGCTGTACGAGTTTACTTGCTTCTAGCAGATGTCTAGTGTACGCAGGATTAGTTTGAACTTTGCCATGTTTTCTGTCTTATTTATCTATTTCAAGCAAACTTGTAGTTCGTGACACAAAGCCATAACTGTGTGATTGCAGGTCATTAAATTGTTGCTGTATGTCTTGTACAGTCTTGACAGGGCAGGAGTGGAAAACGGGAAGCAATGGACAGGCTGTCTTGCCTTGGCCATCTCTCACCGTGTTTTGGCCTCTCGAGTTTATGTTCAGTCTGCATCTGGCTGTACATATTGAGATGAAAAAAAGCCATTACATTTGGCAAGGTTGCACATAATTCTGTCTAGCTGTTATTGCGTGATACACATATGAAAAAAATTGTGTAGGGACTGAGGGGACCTCATGAGGACGTTTTTGTTATCCACAGTGTACAACATTCCTTTCAGTAAATTTGAACCACTATGTAACACAAAAAAGATGCAATTTTATTGATATAAATGCTGAAAGTGCTGAATGTTTGGCGGGTGTCAAATTTATATTAATAGCTTGAGAGATGGAGGTCTAAAAAGGACTTGGAAAGTTATTTTTCAGAACGCAGATCTTCTTTCTGTCAGGAGGAAAAAAAAGTTATTAGCAATTTGGGTGACATAAAGGTGACTTCTCCATGAATTTAGTGAGAATCCTTAGTAACCTGAAGCAACTTGTAATATTTTCAGGTAAATGGGAAGTGGAAGCATCTTCCAAAAGCCACCTGAGAGGAGACTTGGGCCTTGTTCTCAAGGTAGGCACTGTAGTTTGGCCTGTGTTGTCTCACTAAATGACAGAATTAGATCAGTGAGTTGTTTTGGTTCATGGAGATAAAGTTCTGATGTTCTTTTACAGTCCAAAGCACATCACCATGCCATTGCTGCAAAGTTGAGCAAGCCATTTGCCTTTGACCACAAGCCCTTCGTCCTTCAGTGAGTGTAGCCATTACTGAATCTGGGTTTGCTCTCACTTTTAACATATGCAGTTTTATGTAGTTACATGACAGGTAGCATCTGTTTGGTGAATGCTATGCTTGGTAAACTTTTGGTAGAAGTCTGATACCCTATACAATTGATATAGTTGACTATACGGGGTTCAGGTTAGATGCGAATGGTCGAGAAAAAAGAACTTACTGAAAGAAACGTTGAGAAAAAAGAAGAAACGTTGAAAAAGAAAATGTTTTCTTATGTTTTTTTTTCTTGCACACCTGAAGTAGTGGCCAAAATTTCCAGCCCCGAAAAGTAAGAACTTCAAGTTTACAAAATTTTGTGCAGAAAGAAGACCAAAAGGTCAAAGAAACAGTGCAGTTGATCTGTGCATAGTTTTTAGCGTTTTGCTTGTTTGCATGTGTTTTGAAACAGTTGCACTGTATTTGTGGAAAATTAGTTTCAATGTCGCGCTGACTGCAGCAGACGTGCTTAATTGGCCTTTCTAGTCAAGCAAATAAAATATATATTGACGGCCTTTTCCTATTCTTTACCTGTAAGCATGGAGAATTGCCCTGCTACAAATATTTTTAGTGGACTGTGTGAAACCATTTATTTCCAATTTTTTTTAAATATTTCCTAAAAAAAATTTTCTGGCCGTTCAAAATGTACGAAAATGATGCTGTATATGGCATTGCATTACTACACCCAGTGCTTATTCACTTGACATTGCACTCCAGGTATGAAGTGCAGTTCCAGGAAGGGCAGGATTGTGGTGGAGCCTATTTGAAACTCCTTTCTGACCTGGACGAGAACAAGGACCTGAAGCAGTTCAATGACAAGTCCCCATACACTATCATGTTTGGACCAGACAAGTGCGGTTCTGACCATCAGGTAAATGTACTTGCACAGTTCCTCAGAGTCATAAAGCTAGATAACAATGCATCCAAAAATGCAAGTCATACCAATGATGACCAACTCTATGTTGGGACTTAAACTTACTGCACAGTATGTAAAACCCTTCACTTTCATTGCCCTTAGTTTTTGCAGATTTTTCAGTTACTATAGAACATAAAGAAATTAAGGACAGCATTGAAATTTTGAATGCTACAATTACATTACTGCTGACTTCGTTATTTCGTAAGCTAATGGAAAACATAATTTTGAATCTCTAATGGAAAATAGTTGGCTTTTATAAGAAACTGTGCACCACAATTCAGTGAGCATGTTACTGCAGTGGCTATGTTACATGAGACTAGCACTTCTCGAGTCTTGTAGAAATCAAGGACAGATCAGCTGAATCTTGCAAGACATGCCAGAATAACGGTAAAGTTTGTTAGCTGTGATAATTCAACCTGTAATTTTTCTGAGATATTTGTGTAGCAGAAATGTTGGGTTTTGCAGTATACTTTCTCAGCTATTTAGCCCTTCTTTTCAACCACTAATCTGTGCTTGCGTCCATCTGCAGCTGCATTTTATCTTCCGCCATCGCAACCCCCGGAACGGCAGCTACGAAGAGAAGCATTGGAAGAAGTCCAAGAGCGTGTCAAAGTTTGACGAAATCTTCAAGGACAAGAAGCCCCACCTGTTCACATTAGGCAAGTGCAGCAGTACTTATCTTGCACCCGGTACACTGTTTTGAACAAATGAAAACTGAACAAAAGTTAAAGCATGGCCCAGAATGCATCACGCAACAAATCAGTAATCAAGTATATTAAAATTCTCCTGCATCATAGTTTTTTGCTCTTGCTATTCTGTTTTTGTCTAACCTTTTCTAATTTTTTCATAACAGTGCTAATGCATTCGTACTAGTGACATGAATTTTAGCTCCCCAAGATTCCTTTGAGGCAATTGAGAGTATATGCAATGTTAAACAGAGAAAACTAAGCAGCTACTTCAGTTAAGTACATGCAGACCATTTTTGTGTTGATGTGGGGTGGTCTGGTCTGTTTATAACATTGATGTCATAGACGTTCGCTAAAGAGAAGTTTTCCATTCACTATCCTTTCTGCAGAAGGATCTGGAAAGTGTGTCTCAATATTAGGCCTTCCTGAGCATATCTGAAGGGCAACACAGTGCAATCAACTTATGGTGCCATATATAATGATAACAGGCTGTATATGACGATAACGGGGTCGCTCTTGTCTACATCATATGCTGGAGGAGGTTCATAAAATAGGCCCACATACTATGGTTAGTGATGGACGTACCCATCGTTAATTGGATTAGTGGAAACTTTGCTCTGCTTTAGCATTTCATTGAGAATGTAGTTCGTGCTCTTAAAACAAAGGGACATATTGCAGGTGACTGAATTTTATTTGGCTATGTGCTTGGTAGTCTAAACAGTAGAACGCAATAAAAACTGCCGTTCAGGCTGTATGTTGTGTTCAACCTGTCAAACAGAATGTGGCTTTGGTCTTTTTTTAATGCTTAATGAGGACCTCTTAAATAATAGGGTTGTTCAAGTAGTGAAATTTTCAAATTTCACTACTTGAACTTTCCAAGGATAGAAGTGCGATACTACTCCGTCGCACATTGTTTTAAATGTACAGAAACATTGTAAGAATGACCAAATAATGAATTGCTTTTCCTAAAGTGAGGCAACATATTCGCATATGACTGAAAGTTATTGAGCAGAACTTATCTGCCTGAGGAGTTCACTCAAGAACTCATGCCCGTGTGCAGCGACCGCAAATTCCCCGAGGCCTGGTTTTTCAGAACTGCCCTCACTTGCATCGTTCTCACTCCTTTGAGTCTCCAATAAGTATTGTCTCTTACATATTTGAATGTAACAAATATTCAGCAATTTCAAATAGTGAATTCTCTAATCAAATGCAAATCAAATAGCAAACCATTCATGTGAGAAATTTTTTTTACATTTGTGCACACCTTTTAAAGCTATCTTGCATGTTCTACAATAATGGCTAAAATCCCTGGCATAGGCAGTGAACCAAAGTTACAGGCACTGTTAGTGTGGTTAGGTTTTTCAGGAGCTAACTCTTTCCACAGTGTCTTCAAGCATTCAAATGTGCTTCAAGCAGTGGTAAATAGGCTGTTGTGGCATTTCTGTACCGGAAAAAAAAAAAGATGTTGGCTGTGGTGTTCGCAGTGCTGTCACCTGACAACCGGTTTGAGATTCTTGTGGACCAGCGAAGCGAAGTCAAGGGAAGCCTCCTGGAAGACTTTGAGCCACCTGTGAACCCTCCCAAGGAAGTGGAAGACCCAAACGACAAACGACCAGAAGACTGGGATGAGCGTGAGAAGGTGCCCGACCCAAACGCAGTCAAGCCTGATGACTGGGATGAGGATGCACCTCGGGAAATTCCTGACCCAGACGCCAAGAAGCCTGTTGGCTGGCTGGATGATGAACCCAAGCTGGTGCCGGATGCAACAGCTGAACGGCCCAAGGTGAGACACCCATAGATGCATTGAGACAGCTTTTAAAGGGCCCCTCACCAGGCACCATTAAAATTGTGCACAGTGCTCTATGTCTGCACTGTAGTACTTGAAGAATGTTGCCTGCTACCATTACTGCAGCTGGCTTGTGTGTGCGGTTTACTTCTCTTCTGCTGCTCTCTCTTACTCATTATAACACCTTCCCTCCATGCAAGGTAGTCAACCAGAACTACTTCAGGTTAACCTCCCTGCTTTTCTCTCTTGTTATAAATTGGAAGTTGTAAAGCCCCATTAAGGAAGCATTCTACCACAATATTTTTTTAAGGCTTTAGTAATAGTAGACATAAAGGTAATTGTAACGTGAGGTGATGGTGCAAGGGGGTAATTTGCACTTTCACCGCAGTTGGAAACTCTGTCTCATCAGGAATTTTAAAGGGCCCCTGAAACGGTTCGGACAAATTTTGTAGACGCGTAGGGTACAGTTAAGTAGAACATTCGCACCACAATTTAAGTGAAGCGTTACGTATTAATGGAGCTACAAGCGATTACAAGTTACCCTCCTCCCTAGCCATGCTTTTCCTCCTCAACTCGTTTGCCGAGCGATTGGGGCTAAGCTCTGCCTTCACTGGTCCTGCGTCACGATGCGACGTCACATCGCCCATTTCCGGTTGTTTTGGAGCCCGCCCACGCCCGCAAGAAACCTCTCCGCTAGCCGTTCGGCCGTCGACCCCAAGCGAAAGCTTTCGAAGCAGCGTGCGTTGCGAGCATTCTGTCGTAGCACCGAACGTGTCTGGTATTCCGGTAATCACACACTACCTGAATATTTTGACGGAACGATAGAGGCATAAACTCAAGTTGATAAAGGAACTTTAGCGTAGACGTACGTGAGCTGCCTGATCGGTCTCCACGGTCCAGCCACCCGCTGGCGCAGAGCTTAACCAGCCAAAGAAAGAGCTAATATTGCTCTAACCAAGTGTAAAACATTTTAAACATTTACAAAAACAACGTGTTAACGATTACACTCCTGTGAAAAATTTACACCAGCAGCCAAGATTACATTTTGTTACTGCTACTGTGTGTGGTTGAGCTCTATGCCACCAGGTGGCTGCACCGTGCAGACCATTCACATTTGCGCTTCTGCTGTTCATCCCCTGAAACCACACGCAAGGGGACACGGCCAGGCGCTGTCCCCTTGCACTTGCGTTGACCCTAATACCGGACTCTCGAAACGCTATTGCGTTAGTAATCTTCCGGTGTAAAGTGACGGCCGCAATCGCACAAATCCTGGCGCCGATCGGATAGCGGCAGTACGATGCGCTGCAGCCAGTCCGCTCGCCTACTGGCTTGCAGAGGGACACGATGTCGCAGCTTGACATATTGCCAGTCACTACGTTTGCAATCCACAACGCAACAAAGTCGAATCATAGCGCTCTCGAAAACACAAACAGACACTGACGGCGGAGGTCTCGTCAAAGACGGAGCACGTTGTAGCACAAGCAGACTAACTTGCTGTGTGCCAGAAGTGCTCAAGTGTACTGAAAAATTGTTCTTGTGCATTCTCTTTATGTTACTTTCTTGTTATAAAAACAAATTAACTAACATTCCAACTATTACGAACATCATTTGTTTACCATAAAGTTGGAAAATTTATCGATCACGCGCCCTGGTTAGCCAATCGGATAGCTCGCCCCACTGACGTCAATATGGGTGATTTCGGTCATATGGGTAGGGGCGGCTTAAAATTCCACCGAGCAGTGTGCTGCGATCGGCAACGATGTGCATTTTTAAAGCCTTATAATAAATTACACGCTTTACGCGGAGCACTTAGATATGTCAATTAATGATCAGAAGGACCTACTCTGACTCGGTACGTTTGTAGAAAATCGTCAAAATCGTTTCAGGGTCCCTTTAAGACAGTTTTAAGACAAGTTTTAAGACAAAGTGGGCACTGGGAGAGCCCAGTGCACACAAATGATATTCCTCCCTTGCCTTCTCTAACATAAGATCCAAGGGCCCACGTGATGTTTGTGTGGCGATTTTTTTTTTTTTTTTTTTGCCGTCATGCGCAACTGATTTTTTTTTTTTTTGCTTTTAAAACTTTGTCTTAAAATTCCCACTTTCTGTGTGGCTTGTTTACGATTTTCACAATATTAACAGTTCTGATTATTTTTTTATTTGCATTCAAATATCGGCAAAGCTAATGTCAAAACGACACGAATGCAGATCCTGACTGAGTTCGCTCCCTGATTTTTGAACCCCCTTGATTATTTAGACCTACCTGTAGCATTGCCACCCTCTCTATAAACATATAGCGTAAAATTTCGGATGCCGTTACAGGGATATTTCATGAAAGAACTTCATGAATCTGAATCCTTGTGGCACCATAAACCTCTGCCACTGGCACAGATGACTTTATCTGAAACTTAGACCAGAGTGCGTTTACAATGTCCCTCCAAAACAAGGCCAGC
The DNA here is from genome assembly GCF_023375885.2 of Dermacentor andersoni. NCBI lineage: Eukaryota > Metazoa > Arthropoda > Arachnida > Ixodida > Ixodidae > Dermacentor > Dermacentor andersoni. The sequence goes on from NC_092817.1 coordinate 36,184,621, forward strand.
AGACATTAAAAAAGTCATAATCCTAAATATGTAAACAGTTTTTATTATTTAACCAAATTTTAGAATTCATTGGGTTCAAATTTTAAACTTCTTAGGTCTAGTGATATTTTCTGTGCTGGCAAAAAGAAAAGCTGATTTAAGAATAAGGCACCAGGCTTTCATTGGATTTTCAGCTGTTGTTGCACCCTGTAATGGTGTAACATTTTGCTGCCACAATCGTCACCACATGATCTATGCATCACAGTTGTTTGTTTGTATTGCTGAGACCCTTAAGCATTTTTGCATACATAGCATCACAGTGGCTGCAAGTTTACTTTGGGAGACCAAGAGTGCTGCTGCAGTCCTTTATTTTTGTTGCACTTGTTAAAGTAGCCAGGGAAAACAGGACATGCAGATCCAATGTGCATGTTGGCATCTATGTGAAGTGAAGCATTAGTGAAGCGGTTCATTGAATGCTATGCAACTTAATGCAATGCACACAATATTGTCGGCACATCGACGTCGCTATGGCCAAGGTGACGTGTGACGATTATCGAAGGAAGAATGGTGATGATAGGCGCACGTGCAGAGAAGTATGACGCACATGATAATAGATTCAAGGATTCGAGACCCCTTGTGTAATAGTGGCAGGTACCCATTCTGGAGGATTGGCCAAGAATGGGCTCGTAACAAGCTGGCTAAATATGGCGTAGCCACCTATAGAAAATCAAAGAAGCCATTGTGCTTGAAGATTCTTATGAGCCGACGTTATATGTACAGAATTTATTCTATTCTGGTTCTGTGACATGTGGCATGTTTTCTTCAACAACAGTACGTCAACATGTAGTTGGCTATCTGCTTTTGTTGTTTTTGATGCAGCAATTTCCACTTGTGAATTTACTGTTATGGCTCACAGTTTGGCAAGCAAAATTGCATGTGAAATAGTCATTGTCTCTGCATCTCAACTATTTTTGGGAGTCTAGGTGTCAAGTCTATATGTGCAGATGCGACAAAGCTTAGAGAAAATTCATGATTTCTAACCTGTTCTGTTGCTGCCCGTGTTTACTGATAATGACGAAGCAATAAATCTGTCAGAACTCAATTGTCAACAGACAGTATTATTAATTGGCACCTGAAGGGATAAACCAGTTTCATCACTGAGACAGCACCAAAGGACGCAGTACCCAGGATAGTAGGCAAAGAAAGCTACGTTTAGAAAAAAACTTCATTGTGGCATAGTCATCCGGAAAACTTGTGTAAACGACTCTCTATGATTTCGGCTATTCAGCGAGCTGTCATGCCTTGTTTGCACTGTTATTTGCTTTCAAATGATGAAAAAATGCTGAAACCCATACATGTCACAAAAGATTGACGAATGAGCTGGACACCACTCTTAGAGGAGGGCTTATCGATATAAAAATTTTGAAATACACAATGCACGCAGTTGTCCACAGAAGCATCTTAAAGGGTTAAGGGAATACTAAAGGCAAACATTGATTCAACCTAGATTATTAGATTACCCTTCCAGAAGCCTCATAATCTTAGTTTTATTCCAGGGTGTATGAAGTAATTTAGCCAGAGAGAGTAGGCATTTTGAATGAAAAAGCTGCAATGAAATTGCATACAATGAATGGCTCTTGCATAGCTAAACCAGCATTGTTGGAGGTCATATTCTACAAGATACTGCTGTGCATCTTTAGTCCGAGGCCTCAACAGTGAGAGCGTTCCAAACAGCACTGGTGGAGCAGCACTAAGAAATTACCTCGATCAGCTCTTTGCTAGAACTTGACAAAATTTTCTTAATTTTGATATGGGAACCATGACTGCATTTTATGTACTAATTATGAACTAGACATACTACTACTACCTGGGAGCTGCTCTGTTCTTTGTAAAAGTGACACTTCGAACATATCAGAGCACTTATCTGTCACTTTGGCTGTACTTCATATTCGCTTACAGCATAACCTGGCAATTAAATGCAAGTGTGTGCACAAAGGACTCCTTTTTGTTTCTTGCCTGTAGGTGCAGTAGTGCTCACCCTGCGGTGCCTCTTTTTCTCACTTAGGACTGGGATGACGACATGGACGGTGACTGGGAGCCACCACTGGTCAACAATCCCAAGTGCGAAGCTGTCGGTTGCGGAGAGTGGAAGCCACCTATGATTAGCAACCCGCGCTACAAGGGCAAGTGGAGGGCTCCGCTTATTGACAACCCTAACTACAAGGGAAAGTGGAAACCACGCAAGATCCCCAACCCCAACTTCTTTGAGGACCAGAACCCTTTCCGGATGACAGCTATTGTGAGTTCATCTTTGATGGAGTGCAAGAGTTATGGAAATGGCAGACCCATAAATTGTTCATGCAATTAACACTGTACAATGTACATTGGGGGGCAAATTAGTGGTGCTAGATCGATGGCAATGAAATTCTTCTGCTGAGTGTGGGGTTGTGGGTTCGATTTCTAATCCCAGCAACCATATTATGATGAAGGCGAACTGCAAGAAACGCTTATGTAATGGGCTCTGGGTGCACAACTCCAAGTGGTCAAAATTAATTTGGGGCCCCCGACCTCATGCCCACTATACAGCTTGAAAATGTTAAACCCCACAATTCAATTTTTTTCCTAATTAGGATCCAGATTTCCTAACACTTTGGACCTTCGTCAGTGCCTTAATCATGCTGCTGCTTCATATTTTACCTGTGATCACTCAGCACAAATGAGAGGGGAAAATGACTTATTATTTTTATTTTCATTATTTTAATGAAAATGCAGTGCCTATCTTTAATTGTACCCATTTTTCTCCTTCGCCACTGCATTGCTTGAGTGTTTCCGGAATGTTTGGCTTCGGCAGCACGCTCGCATCTCTGTTGCTATGTTGCACATGCGACTGTCTGGGTGGGCTAACACCCTCAATACAGAGTTTTATGTGAACAGTTTGTGAACAGAACGGTACTGCACACACATGGCCCCAAGTGCCAGGGTGCCCCAAACGCTTGCGTACCCCTAATCTAAAACTCTCTGTTGTCATCTTGGTTTCATCCTGTTGGCCAGGAAAAAAAAAAAAAGCTACACTTCAGCACATAGCAATAAAACAGACAGAAATAGTTACCTGGCAAACTAGGCTTGAATCAAAAGTACATTGATAGAGTATGGTCAAAAGTTTGAAATTAATTCATTTCTGTGGCGCTTATTGCACCGAATATCTTTCCTTCCAGGCAGCTGTAGGCTTCGAGCTTTGGTCTATGTCCGATGGAATCCTCTTCGACAACATTATCATCACAGATGACACTGTGGTGGCCGACCAGTGGGCTGCTGACACTTGGCTCCTGAAGAAGGAAGCTGGGGATCGCGATACGGTACGTCCTGTTATGCAGGGTATCTGCTTGTAGGGTAGACATCATGGGATATTGAGTTAATGGGACTAACCAGATTGATCTACAGTACTGTTTCGGTTGCTTTGATTAGTTTGGCACTTCTGTAATTTATTTTACTAAACAGATAAAATTATAGATGGCTTGTTTCTTGTAGACTATATTTGTCCACCTGAAAGCTTTCCATGTTGTTTAAATTGTAATTTAGCTTTTAGATTAAATAAATAATTCAGTGACCTAATTCCATGGCTGTGGCTCGCTTTAAAGTATTTTTGGAACGAGTCATCACTCACATTTAGTAGGACTGCAAATTCGGCAAGTTGGTGACAATCCATGTTCAATAGCACTATTTTCGAAAGGCAGGGTGTCTACCAACCGGGAAAACCTGGAATTCTCAGGGATTCTGAATAGCCAGGAAATGCTCAGGGAACGTAAGTTGCGATAGTGCAGGCTCGTGTAACAGGGAGGAATCATAACGAATCGTCTCTGATGCCGTGTCCGCAGAAAGAGTTGCCAGTGCGCAGTCAACGACCGACTTTCCGGACGCCCGGTAATTCAGACGTCTTCGCGGCATCACCACGTACCCCATAGAGTCAATGTATAAGAACGTCTGGAATTTCGGATGCAAGACAGACGCCATCCGATTTTCCAGACTTTTTGCCATGAACGCAGATCCGAAACAGCATTAATCAAAGCCTCCATCGCCGCCGTTTTGATTATCTCGCCGCCTCGAGTCGGCGCCCGCATGCAGATCTGCTGGCAGCTGTAGCCACCACTGCGGAGTTGACTGTAACTGCGGCAACACTAGGCCTAGCTGCTTCGATGTTCGCTTTTAAGCTTCTTGCTGTTCTGTGTCGTGTTTTTCAGTGAAAGAATTCACCGCTGTCAGCAGTGGCACCGGCTCCACCTTTGTGGTCCTCGCGAATGGCTTCGAAGCTTGGAAAGCACGGCGTGTTGCATAATGCCAGTTGAAAGTCAGGTTCGCCTCAGTACAGAAACGTTACGCGGTGAAGCATAACTAGCGTGGGAAGGGGCAATTGCCACGGGACTCTGTATATATTCCTTAATTATATACAAGTGTACCAGCAGGCTTTCAGAGCTATTTCGGATATGCCTGTGGTGATTTGAGCCTGTAAGGACAGTAAAAGACATTGCACTCATTTTTTCCAACTGGCCAATTTTTCGGACGTTTTCGCGACCCCTAGGGAGTCTGAAAAGTCGGACGTTGGCGATACAACTGACCAAGAGGATGCTTCAAATGGTCCGTGGGGCGAACACGCGGTGCAAGGAACATAACAGAAAGGACTTGCGCATTGAGGAATGAATGGGAAAGGAAGCGTGTCGCCGCCACCGCTTTGAAGGAGGTTGAGCTCAAAAAAGTGTTGGCTGATGCCGAAATGCAGGTGTCCCTCTTCCAAACCAAAATAATCTTTAAAGCAGTGAAATGCAACACTGAGGCGTTTTGCACAGGCTGACAGTATGTCAGGACAGTTGAAGTTGACTATCTAGCTGCTGAGAGATTCTTACTTGTGACAAAGTTCAGGCCTAATACCAATGAGCTTGCTATCAGTTGATAGAAATAAGTCATATTCAAAAATATTTGCTTCTGTATGCATCTCCTTTTTATTCGTATTTGAGAACGTTTGACTCTATTTGCAATGGGTTTTACCATTTTTTTTCGAAGACACTTTATTCGCTGTGCACTTTACTAACCCCTCCCTTCTGTTCTCTTTTTGAATAAAATAAACACTACTCCCTACTATTCAAACTGGATTAAATATCTGTTTTTAATTTTTTCACATGCTTACTAGAAAGTGACAGCATCAGTTGACATGGTGTCAACCAATCTTGATATAAAACAAAGTTCTGCGTCACTCAGGCAATATTGCAAGAGTACTCAGGGAATTTGGAAATGTCAACTTGGTAGACACCGTGACAGGACAAGGCAAACACAGGACAGCTCATGTCTTGTTTTTTTCCTTGCTCCTGTCGAATGTAGTGCTGTTTAAGATGGATCACTTACATTGTCCTTGCAAATGTGGTATTTGCTTCAGGGGCTAATCGGCTTATTGATCAGCATCTTCAGTTTGTGGTGTGTGGATGAGTGTGCTCTTTACAGCCGACCAGGAGGCGTGACCGCAAGTACCAGCGCCTTGGCTGGTGCTTGTACCTGACCTACATTGGCCTGCCCGTGGGACTTTACTTGTACTACATCTGGGGCATGGTGCAAGAGGTAGCCTGTCTGGCTGGTTGCATATGTGTTACGCAATGCAGAGGCGGCTGGCTCTTGTGCACTGCATTTTTAGATGTTCAACAAGAGCTGCAAGCTGTACAAGTTGGCGCAGTAATGCAATGTCAAAGCAGCACCGAAGACTGGTGTGGGGACATGAATGCAGGCTCCGTGTCACTGCCTCTGTCATGTCTCTTTCTGTCTTGTTTGCACTGCTTTTATTTATTCTTATCGTGTGTATGTCCTTGCACATCAGCATTTACCTTGCACACACGGCATCAAGCCAATTCAAGATAGTGCTTGTAGAATGCTTTCAGCACTAAGATCATGAGTAGTTATACATACATTAACCTACATTTTTATTCAAACAACAAAAAGACTGTTTTCCTGCTTTGTTTTCACTCAAGTTTTGTTAAAAGATGGAATTATTTGGTTTGCATTGTTCAATAACGCACACAACATTGGTGCTTGGCTTGTTTGTACAGTGTTTTAGTTGCCAACAGATGGTGAAACAATGGCAGATTGTTTCTCTGATGGCGAGGTATGCGGCCGTTCCTTTTTGTTTATTACTGGCATTCTTTATTTTATCTTGATGAATCGGGCAAGCAATGATCCTAAGTGCTTTATAGAATGATGCAGACCAAGAAATGCTATTCCATTTTGAAATCAGAGTGATAACAAAGTGGTAAGCACAAAGTCTATAAAATGAAGGTTGCTGTATGTTAGCATTTCGTGTTGGAAGCTGCCATGGAAAATGTTGATACAAGTGGTGCTTAGAAAAAGATAGGACAATATCATACTTGCTTTGCTGTAGAGGCGCGCCTTGTGCTTAGAGCTCTTGCTGCTTTGATTCTTGTATAGGATGGCATGTTCATGCGCCTCATCAAGTACACCAACAAGTACCCATGGCTCTGGGCTGTCTACGTGATAGTTCTGGGACTGCCCTTAGTTCTGATCATCACCTTCTGCTGTTCCAGCTCACAGGTGAGCTTGTGGCTTTGGCATGTGCAAGTATGTAGGTTGCAAACCATAAAAGAACGCTTTATACTGCAGGCACTATCATGGACTAAGGAGATAAGAAAAAGCTAGAGCTAACTAGAATGCATTATACAGAAGAACCCTGTTATATTTCTTAGGGGACCACAGAACGCATGATTTGTGGAAACATGCGGTAATGGTTGCAGCAGCACTAAAGGAGAGGCAAAAAAAGTTGACCGTCACATCAATTTCTATTCGAAATTGAATAGCAAGTAAACAAGACTACTGAAAACCCACTAAATTGAAACTATTGAAACAAGCTATTCAAAACATCTGATTTTCAGTGTCGTTTTCATGCCGTCAGTGTAATGCAGGCATTCGCACTGTGCAGGCAAACACATGACCCTATCAAAACTAAATGGGACCAAAGTTTCAGAGCAAAAGAGTGAAAAAATAACGGAAATGTATCAACAAAGTTTTAGTGCATTTTGTTTCCACATTTGCTACTTTGTGTTATTTTGGCACATACGCTTAGTTCAAGGCTCATGCTATCTTAGGCAACCGAATACGTAGCAGTTGAACCTTAGGTCATTACTTACAAGATGTGCTCTGCATTATAGTTTCCCGCTGACGTCTCATCTGTCTAACGCTAGAGCATTCGAGTCTAATGATAGTTGCTTTCTGTTTTGCTAATTTTCAGCTTGGCATGCATGTGGATGTAATGAGGTACATCTTACACTGTGTGATGTAAACATTTCGGTTACTTGTTACCAGCAGTCGTAAGGACGAGCAATTGGAACAGGCCTACAAATTTACATGCAAAAGAAAGGCTATTCTTTATGGTAGTACCTTGTAGCTGTTGATGTTTGAAGTTGTAAGGGAACGTTAGCAAACTTGGCTATAATTTACACCTTTTACGAACTTACTGCTGCTATTTGTTGCCTAAAAAAAACTATATTGATCGCTTGGATAATGGATAATTGCTTGGGCTCTTTATGAGAATGTCTTACCAGAAGTTTATCCGAAAGTCCTCGCCACAGTAGAGGAAAAATGCCTGCTGTGCATCGCTAAAGCTGCAGCGGGAGATATTAGTCCTGACGGGCGAAATGCAAAAAATGCCTTTGTCCCGTGCATTAGGGGAACATTAAGATACCCTGGTGGTCAAAATTAATCCAGGGTCCCCCACTATAGCGTGTCATAATCTAATCATGGTTTTGGCACATAAAACCCCAGAATTTAATTTGGAAATTAGTCCTGGACAGATTTTTTGCCCCTTACCGCATGCCACGGACGGAGACCAAGCAGAGCAGTGACGTCTGTGCAGACCCACATGACCAATCAATTCAAATTTGCATCTGGTGTAAGCCGGACCCCAGTTTTTGCACTCGTGTCTACTTATGTCAACTCTCATTCGCACTCACACCTGTTTTGTTGGCTTGGTTTGTGATTGATTTTACAGTGGTGAGTCAAACTGAGATGTCTCCATAGAAAGGTTTTTGGAGATAGTGCTCCAAGATCGATTCTGTATGACATGATGGACCCTAAATACAATGACATGGAGGCCACACCCAGTACCTCTTTCTCCTTGTCTTTTGAATGCAGCATGACCAGCATGATTGTGCTCTTAGTGGCAAAGACGTCATTACCAAGTATTACTTGCGTTAAGAACGTAAAAAAAGTGCCGAGCTGTCTGCAGACGAAGTACGAAGTGCGCGACATCCCACACCTACACACACACAGAAAAAGAGAGAAGGAGACATTATCGCGCTGTCGCATGACTGCCGTGGCGGCAGCACACGGCTAGTCCATGTAGCTGCACTGCCATAGCAACATTTTACCGTTGCCGGCGTGGTGTGTTTTTACTCCAGTGTGGATTTGTCTTAGCAATATAGTTAACTGAATTTATAAGGGACAGAGGCCCTCAGACTGTCCACCTTTACAGAGTCTTAACAGAGCCAGTTACATTACATACGAGGAGCTTTTTCTTTAAATGAGCCAAACCCACAAACCAAAACTATGTGATATAGAGCTGTAATGACAAGAAAAACTAGGCAACTTTCCTCTAGAAAAAGTATCAAATGGGGACAACTAAGGCAAACGAACGATGTGAAGAGATCGTATTTTTGATAAAAAATGTGCCCGATCCTGCTGGTCTACCGATCAAAGTGAGTCTAATCCACTCGCCCTATAGGAGAGCGCTTACCGCACAATGTGATCGAGGCACTATGGCAGCCTCTTTGCAAGTTGTGCTCCCAATTTTGTTACAGCCTTCAACGCTGCTCAAATGAGCAGACATTACACATGACGCTCCCTATGCTTTCTTGACAAGCAGATTTTCTCTGTCCATATATTCCCAGTGTTCATGAAGCATAGCCCTGCCCCTACTTGCTAATGTTGTAATAGCTTTTGTACTAAAATAAGATCAGACTGTTCTGAAAGTTCTTTTCAACATTTTCTGACCAGAACAGCATCAAATACATCCTAATGAGTAAAATGTGCAGCATAATTTTTCATTACTTGTTGCAGTAAAGTTGGTCTAGCTGACATGTAAAACATATCCTATAATTGCCCTGATGACAATTTTTTTGTTTCTCTCAAATTTTATTTAGGTGGAATTGACCCATTTCAAGAAAAAAGGACTATATATATTATATATATATTAGTGTGAGATTTCCATCATTGTGATGGCTTAGGACAGTGCAAAATGTGTGCTGTGGTGTGTTTGATGACTTAATGTAGCGCAAGGGCACAACCACAAAGAAAGACACATATGCACACAGTCACAGATACTGCGATTCTTTTTGGTTCTGCCCTCGTGCTACATTATGTCGCTAAGCAGGCACAGACTTGCCCAACAACTCGTTTTCTATTGCTGTGTTGTGGCGTGCCGATCACAGGACAAGAAAGTGGCAGCGGCTGCTGCTCAGCACAAGAAGAGTGACGATGCCCCTGTGGCCGAGGAAAGTGCCGAACCAGCTGCAGCTGAAGAGGAACCGGTGACTGCGCCTATCGAGGAAGAGGAAGAAGATGAGGAAGAGGAGCCTGCTGCGGCCAAGAGTGCCGACAGCCCAGATGCAGCGTCTGGCGACAAGGAGACCACTGCCAGCAGCAACGAGGAAGGAGACGGAGCGGTGCGTGTTGCGCATGATGCTTGTTTCCACACATATTGAGGTGTTACATTATGTTTAGACCACTCCGTTGCATACAAGCTTGGGCTATAAAATAGAGTGCACGATATACGTTGTGATTACCAATTGAAATTGAACTGCTAGGTAGCTGGTTTCTGACTTAGACTACTAAGAGTATCAGCAAATATTTTTTTTTAATAAGAATAATTTGTGATTTCTTGGTTCTATACAAGGTGAGGACACCCTGTGTAGGTATGAGAAACAGCAAAAAAAGGCAATGTGCCAAGTTTGGTGCTTTGGTGTTAAGTGTCAGCATCATTGACCAACTGCAACAAAATGTTACATTGGCTAAATTTGTTAAAAAGTGAGTAGCATGTACCATTAAACCACTCTTGGAAAGAGCCGGCAACAAAAGATACGATTTCAAGCCTTAACATGTCTACATCAAATGTACAAAGCAAAGCCACGCTTTAACGTCCTTTCCGCACCCACGGCTGTATAGTGTCTGTAGTGGGACAACACTATAACAAGAGTGTTGGCAGTAGGCATGTTTCTGTCAGCCTCTTGCTTCGAGTCTCCAAAACTCGAGATTACGCAACTTCCAGCAAAGAAATGCACAGGGAGACGGCACATGATGCTACGCCATCTCTAGTCGGCAGATGGCTACAGTAGAAAAGGAGACGCGCCAGCAACATACCCCCCTCACGAGAGATTGATCATGTTGCTGCGAACTTCCTCCCTTACCCCTTTCCTGTACAGGAAGATGATGCTCATCAAGCCACTATCCTTCTTGGCTCACCCTCACACGCTTTCACTCGCACCTAAAGTATACAGCGTGTCGGGCGGGATAGGATCCTATCACACTTGGACCATATACAGAACATGATGCTGCTCTGCTTGGGGGGTCTCTCTTGGTAGGGCAGCCAAGTGTAATTCAATCATTTGACCATCTTTGTCTGTATTCCTTCATGGCAGAAGTGAAATTTCGTTTTAAGCTCAAATGCATGCCGTTCTATGTACAAGTTACTTCATTATAAGAATTTCATCATGCTGAAATTCGTTGTACCGAGGTTTAACTTATTGTTCAAACTGCATTTGTTTCAAAAAAAGGAACTGTCTGTGTGTACTACAGTGAAATTGCACAGCTGTGCAATGGTGTAGTGTCTAAGGAATTTATAGAAATGCCTTTTAAGATGTTATTTTGCAAATGCAAAAACAATACCAACATTAATGATAGCTTTCCGAATAGTCTCAAGTGCTTTTTGTGACACCCAATCATCACTGCCTTTAGTTCTGAATGACATGAACAGCACTGAATACTGCTGGGGGACAGGAAGACTGCTTGCAGTAACTTTATTTTGGACATTATCAACCAAAGTACAATAGTTTCTTGTCACACCATGTAACAGCCAAATAAATAACAGACAACATAGACTATATTTCTGGCACAGTAACAAAGACAGTTATGTGCCTCGCCTTATACGTACATGTGTGTTGCTTGTAGGATAATTAAAGCAGTTATCAATCTATTGATAACTAACAACTTCCAAAGCAAGGCACTGCTGTTGCTATGAGTACTTGTAAATAAATACTAGTGGCCAGCTGCTTTCTGAAAATATGTACTTTCACGTATCAGCAATTGGTGCAAGTTGACTGACTAGTGAGCTGCTCTTAGTTACATTTCAGCCTTCACTTTGTTCACAATCCCAACCGTTACCATTACATGTATACTTGTGATTTCTGTAGCACAATTGTCTTGTAATGGAAACTTGCACACGACACTTGCATGTGGATACTAACTTTTACAGATATCCACACTTGAATGCAGCACGGCAGTGATATGAATATATTATTTGGTTACCGCTTCTTACAAGCATTGCTTTTAAAACTGAGTAGTAAACATAAATGGCATTGAGCATGCTTCGCAGGGTGCTGCTTAAGAATGTGTGGATGTCTGTACCGTAACATTAGTGTCCTTACTCTCTTGCACCTTTTCTTTTGGTGGCAAGTAACCAAGCACTGTGCATTATTCAGTGCACACATAGACAAAAGCCTGAAAAAGATGGTGTCACCCCCCTTTTCAGGATGGCGAGGACGGAGCTGGAGACTCAAAGCGGTCGCCACGACGGCGGAGGCCCCGAAAGGAGTGATGTGTCATGTGAAGAGACTTCTTTTTGTACCCTGCCCAGCGGCAAAAGGCTTGGTAGCAGCTGACTGGACTGCATTTCTCTGCAAGGGGTGCCTGCAAAAGTAGTGGCATCACCAGTGTGTGTGCATGACAGCTGAAACTGGAGTGAATGTGTGTGTGTTTGTGTGCTTCTTGAAAACTTAAGTTATTATTATACTTATTACTGTTCAATAAAGGTTGCTTTAGTTGTACCCACTTTTTTTGTTTCATCACACCATTCCTTGAAGAACTTGTTCAGCTTGCTCCTGGAGATCCTCTGCCTTCTTCAATAGCAGCAGCTGCACCAGTAATTTATTTACAGCAAGAAACAAAATGAGCACAGTACGCTATATAAACTGCTGGTGTGGTAGCTATCACAAACTGCAGTGGCCATATTTGAAACAAGAGCTTGCAGCCACTTGGCCATTGCCAAACTGAAGACTTGCTTTGTTGGAAGTACACTTCTAACAAAGCAAGGTTTACTAGCTGATCATTGTTGCAGATGCTTGCTTAGCTAGTAAGCATGGTGTACCTTCATTTCCTATGTCTAACTTGTGTACATACACTCTAGAGTGCACATGGTCCTCAAAGCCATGACACTTTTTCATTCTTTGAACAGACTAGTTCCTACAGACCTATTTCACAGCAATCCCACGGGCACCTCCATGTTAACAATTGATGTGCGCGACTCCCCGGTGCGCCTCGGCAAATATTGTGGATGGTGACTGGATGAATGACTCAAAGCTTTGGCAACGGCTTTCTGAGCTCGTTATGCCTTATCCAAACAGCTCAAGAAGCATATACAGTCGAACCTCGATATATCGAACAGCGCGGTGATCGCAAAATAGTTCGATATAGCCGGAATTCGATATATAAAATCACGTAGAAAATGCGTCGAAAACTAGCGCAAATCAATCAATGAACCAATCGTGGCGCAACAGATACTCACATGAAGCTTCAAACAAAGTATTTATTTTGTTCGCTGAAAGTACTGAAGTAGCGTAGCCTGCTTCATATTGGCAACCGCGTGCTTGACCACGGCGTCCTCAACATAGTCCAAACGGTCCACAAGGGACAGTCCAGTGCCTTCTATTGCGCCGCAGTAGCGGCGTACAACGGCCAAAGCAGCTACAGCCTCAGTTGCAGTCGGGAGCGGGGCAACATCAGCGCTTGCTGGATCAGCCTCGGCAGCGTCTTCGTTTGGCCGCTCAGCAGTCACTTCTGCCGCGATATCCACGTCTGTTAACTCTGCCACTGTTCCGGTGCTGTCGTCACCGCCAACAAAGTCCGCAATGCACATGATGTGTGGCTCAGCACCGACAAAGCACTCCAACTGGCTCCCCGGCCGCCTCAATCACGCGCGCACGGCGGGGGCAAGCCTCGCCGTGCGCGCGTGATCGAGGCGGCTTGCCCCGCCGTGCGCGCATAGGTGCGCGCGTGATCGAGGCAGCCGTGCTGGCTCCAAGCCGCCGCGTGTGTACGCCGCTACGTTCAAATGGCGCCCTCGGCACAACCGATGTGGGCAGCTGTCGTACGCAGCAGTCTGGTACGCCGATCGCGCCGCCGCTATCTTCGAGAGTGTTGCGGGAAAGCTCACCTCCTGTCAACAGAGCACACTTGGTCTGGGGCGGCGGAGTTCGATATATCCATTTTACATCCGGCCCCGTTCGAAATAAAGAATTAAAAATGCATGCGATTTTCCATGTGATATAGAAATTGTTCGATATACGCAATAATTCGATATATCCGTGTTCGATATATCGAGGTTTGACTGTACAATGCTTGTACTGAAAGCGGCCCTAGTAATGCATTCCAAGCTGTCGAAACATTCTGCTTGTAAATCGGAATCTGTGTGTTTTGCTCTTCATCCTTTGTTTTCAAACACTTTGAAGCAGCGGCTTATGCTTATGATTCAGTAAAGTTCCTCGGTGCGATTACTATCTTGCGGTTTCTTTTGCTGCGCAAAAGACTTTGGAATATAGGTGTTCTGTACTTTGTAAGAGCTCGTAGCAAAGATCTATTATCGCTTGTCACTGGCCCTGTGGTCTGTTGCAAAACATTCAGCTTTAAACATTTGTATGCCGTCTGTGTAGTCGCCGTCACATGGTTCGGCACATTGATTAAAGTGCGCATCCATTCATTTATTCTTGATAAGTTAGCTTACGAGTTGGGGTACATAAGGTGTGAGAAACTTGCTATGCCAGGAAGCAGCTCTACTTGTCATTTCTGTAACGAGCTGTACTCACCCTTGCCAACATTCCGGGTTTGAAATCAATTTCTTTGGAGGTTAGTGATACAACGCTGGTGGATGAGTAAATTTTTAATCCCTGAAGAAAGCTGTTCATTGTGAAGGGCCGGCAACACAGGCAGACCTTATGTAGCAGCGGTTTGTGAACTTGATCATACAGATTAATTTCATTTCTTAATATGCCAGTCACTATGTTTGCAGCAAACTGCAGCACACGTCTTCCCTCTACCGCTCCACATTTTACAGCATGAATGGGGCACAGTGCATTGGCGAACACCCAGTTGTTTTTCTAACAGCTGAGTACCCAGATGCAGGGCAGAAGTTGTAATGGCTTTGTATTGTGCAGCATGCTGCTGAAAGCGCCGTCTCATTCCTCCGGAGCAAACTGCTCCACGAAAAGGTCAATACCAGCTTTCAAATTTTAGTTCTTGCTAGCATTCACCTATAAGCCAAGCCACATGCTGAGTTATTAATCCACCTTGAAAAGTGTGGTATCCAAGGTAAAAATTTATTACACCAAATAATGTGTGTCTATGGTACAGTCGACAACCGATAATTCGGACTCCACGGGGAACATAAATAAGTCCAAACTATTGAATGTCCGAAAAAACGAATGTATCCAGAAAAGATCACTTTATTTATGTTTTAAGGCTCCTGTGCACGAAACAAGTGGTCGATGCATTGCTGCGCGCGCTTCCACTTGCGTTCAACCAAGTCCACCTTATAGCCTGTTTCACATGCAAGCGATTGAGCGAATGGAGTGAACAGCGGCGCGGCGCTGCGAAGCTTTTCGCGAGGTTTCGTTTCACATGCACTGCCGCCGCGCATTTTACGCCACTGCGAATATCACTGTTGCTGGCAAAAAAGACGGGACTTTCAGCCAGTTTCGGTAGTTTGCGACTACCAATATAAGCATGGCTTTGTCCCTGCCGCTCAAATCTTTATTTTATAAATACATATCCTGCACTTAGCAATTATCAATTCGTTGAAAGGCTCTCTTGGCATGTTGCCCGTACCACGTGTAGCAAGTAAATAAACATCCTCCTATGCGCAGGCTTTCCCGCACTAGTCCTCCACTGGTCACGTGTCGAGACGGGCCGTTCGGAAGCGGTGCTGCCGCTCTGCCGTTGCGACGAAATTCCAACTTGCCCGAACCTTGCCGCTCCCACCGCTAGTGCCGCCGCCGCCGCCGCCGCTCGAAACAGATTTCTGCGGCGCAGCGGCAGGATGCATGAGCATTTTCGCTTGCATGTGAAACAGGCTTATTTCTGCCAGTTTTGAGTTTTGCTGCACGCTGATGCAAGGACTCCAAAGGCTCGAGTCAGATCTGCATGTGGAAGGCTCTGGAGCACATGGCACTTTATCACCCAAGTCAGAGTCACTGTTTGACAGTGGGAGAGCTTGCTCAATTATTTCATCATTCAGTTCGGCACACGACGAAACCATGCTGTCGACGTCTGCTAAGTCTTCAAATCTAATGGGAGCAGGAATCAGCACACCGTAACCTAGCAGGTCATCAATGATGTCTGCATTTGAGCTCGCTGTGGTGGGCGGCAGTTCAGCCTCTTCAGTTGCGGAGTCGGGCTCATTTGGACTGCAAGGGCACCGTTGGTGCCACTTGACACAGCCTATCTATATTTTCACGAGAAAGGCTTCTCAGAGCCGGCAGAGTGCTGTCTGGAATGTAAACTAAATAAACAAGCACAGCATGGCAGAACGCTGTCCGCAAGCCAAACTCAATGAACAGAATGGTGATAGCGGCCATGCGCAGGGATGCCGGAAGAGGATGTGATGATCACAATGTTTATGCGACCTCACAATTCAGGCAAAGCCTCCAAGATCGACAGTTGCAGTTAAATCTCAAAGGCGTAGAGCGGCAACCAAGACAAGGCCTCAGAGATTACCGTCTAGCGTGTAATCTCTGAAGCCATACATCATGTCTCGTCGAGCTTGGCATAGGAGATAATGGCGGCAGAGTTGGCGTACACTACAGCCACGAAGGTAGTCCGGATAATCAAATGTAGAGCTGGTGGTTGTCTGAAATATCAGTCGTCTTTGCACATTAAAGGGACCCTGAAACGCTTTTGACGATTTTCTACAAACGTACTGAGTCGTTAGAGTAGGTCCTTCTGATCATTAATTGACACATCTAAGTGCTCCGCGTAAAGCGTGTAATTTATTATAAGGTTTTAAAAATGCACATCGCTGCCGATCGCAGCGCACTGCTCGGTGGAATTTTAAGCCGCCCCTACCCATATGACGTCAGTGGGGCGAGCTATCAGATTGGCTGATCAGGGCGCGTGATCGATAATTTTTCCAACTTTATAGTAAACAAATGATCTTCGTAATAATTGGAATGTTAGTTAATTTGTTTTTATAAAAAGAAAGTAACATAAAGAGAATGCACAAGAACAATTCTTCAGTACACACAAGCACTTCCGGCAAACAGCAATGGTCGTCTGCTTGTATACAACGTACCCCATTTTGACGAGAGCTCCGCGGTCAGAGTCGGTCTGTCTTTTCGCGGGCACTATGATTCGATTTTGTTGCCTTGTGGACTGCAAAAGTAGCGACTGGCAATATGTCAAGCTGTGACATCGTGTCCCTCTGCAAGGCAGCGTACGAGCGAACTGGCTGCTGCCCATCGGACTGCTGCTATCCGATTACTAACGCAATAACGTTTCGCGAGTCCGGTATTAGGGCAAACGCAAGCGCAAGGGGACAGGGTCTGGCCGCTTGACTGTGCCGTAACGGGATGAGCCATGAGATGAGCAGAAGGGCAAATGTGAATGGTCTGCACGGTGCAGCCACCTGGTGGCACAGAGCTCAACCATACACAGTAGCAGCAACGAAGTGTATTCTTCTTTGCTGCTGGTGTGTATTTTTCGCAGGAGTGTAATCATCAACACGTTGTTTTTATAAATGTTTAAAATGTTTTACACTTGGTTAGAGCAATATTAGCGCTTTGTTTGGCTGGTTAAGCGCTGCGCCAACAAGTGTCTGGACCGTTCAGGCCGCTCACGTACGTCTACGCTAAAGTTCCTTCATCAGCTTGAGTTTATGCCTCCAGTCATTTGCCGAAATGATCAGCTTGCCTGTGGTTACCGGAATACCAGACACGTTCGGCGCTACGACAGATTGCTCGCAACGCACGCTGCTTCGATAGCTCCGCTTGGGGTCGACGGCCAAGCGGCTAGCGGAGAGGTCTCACGCGGGCGGGGGCGGGCTCCAAAACAATCGGAAGTGGACGATGTGACGTCGCATCGTGACGCCGAACCAGTGAAGGCGGAGCTTAGTCCCGCTCGCTCGGCGAACGAGTTGAGGAGGAAAAGCATGGCTAGGGAGGAGGGTAACATCTAATCGCTTGTAGCTCCATTAATACGTAATGCTTCACTTAAATTGTGGTGCGAATGTCCTACTTAAGCTGTACCCTACGCGTCTACAAAATTTGTCCGAACCGTTTCAGGGGCCCTTTAAGTCTATGGGGTCATTGGCGGTGCAGGATTGGTGGTGCCGGCATGTGACGATTATCGGTGTCCGATTTATCGGTCGGCTACTGTAGTGCCATATGAACCCTTGAAATACAATTTATGGTGTCTTCTGTAGCTGCAAATGGCTTCAGCATGGTACCAAACACTCTGTCCTCAAAGCTAATATTCTTGCAATGAGGCTCATCTTTTCTCACTTGATGCTTCTGTGTAAAGTGTGTTAAGTCACCACAAAACAGAACTCGTTTGACAAAGTGCATTTTACGTACCTTGGCTGCATCGACAATCTGACGGGCTTGCCTACGTGAAATAGGGCCCACTTTCTCGGCCAGCTCCTTCGGATCGGCACAGGCTACATCCATTATAGAACGAAACCCTGCCTTGTGAAGCTGCCTGGCACGGCCCTAAAAGGAGGAGAGCATAGATTTTCTGCAACATTCGAGCTGTTCAGACTCGTTGGGCTTGGGATTTCAACGTGCATATACAGTAGAACCTCGTTTATACGTTGTGGAAAAATCCATGAGAAAATATGTGCAAACCGGGAAAACGTACGATCCGAAGTAGCTAAAAAAAATTTGACAGGCTCAACTATTCTTGACATCTACGTAATGCAAAGCGGTGCGCGGATTGTTGCGGCAGAAGGCTCCGACGCGCATTGAGCTGGTGGTGCTTCAGTGGCCCGAGACGCGTTTAGTTGTTTTCCTAATGCGTGGTGTAGAGGGCAACAGGAAGTCGAAGCGAAATCAAGCTGGCGGGCGGCACCAGATGCCGCCAAAACGAAATGTGATGCCCACATCGAGCCACATGCAGCAGGGAATGGTGGCGCTTTTGGACTATTGTCCATTTGTAGCATGCAGAATGCTACAAATGGCACTGTGCGCTGTAAAACAGATAGGTGAAGATGCTTATCGCAATAGGTTTGGTGGCGATAGCTGTGAATGCGGGATGCGATGACCTGGCTGGAGATTTCCTGGCACTGGAATAAGAAACTGTGCGCGCCATTTTTTTTCATGTGAGGTAGGCTGCTATATACCAATCTCAATTACCCGAGCCTCACGCCTTTTTTCGTTCAGATAAGATTTAATGGCTGGAAAACGTATATGATCGCAAGGAACTGCGGTGCATTTTGGTTATCACCTTTAACCTTTGAGGGTCATTTTTTTTGCCATATGCGACCGCCCAGGGTCGATTTTTTTATTGCAGATTCCAATCATTCTTAGGGACTTATTTCGAAAAAAATTTACCTTAATTTTTCTAGGGTGACCGTAAAGTGAGAAAAAAATATTTTGCGTTGGATTATTTGTACTCTTCATTCACGAATAAGAACAATAAAAAAAGGAAATAAACTTGTAAGAATTAAAAATTTGATACATTGTTATACACATAGTTCAAGGCTTTGAAAATGCGCACACGAGAATATTTCGCAAGACTCAAATGTTCCTGCTCTTACACTAACAGTATGTACATCCATAGCGTAATCAAACTGTGTAGGTGTGCACACTCAAGAAAACTGTGTGGTTGTGTGCCTTCAAAAAAGCAAAACGTGTGACAAACTTCCACTAACCTTCATCTTATCGCCAACCAGAAGCAATTAGTTTTCTCGAGTGTCAAAAAAAAAAAAAAGCAACAGAAACGCATGCACGGCAGCCTCCTTCCTATGCGCACCCCTGAGCACTAAACGAGCGAGGAACAAACGGTCGCCCTTTGAGCAATTAGTAACGAGATAGCCATCAGTTTTGCAAGCGCAAGAAGCCGAAATCGCCTGCGGAACAAAAACTAAACCACCGCCCGCCCGCCTGCGCGCTAATGCTCGAGCAGTTGTACATAGACGCACGGGAGCAAACTAGCCCTAAAACAAACCATGCAACGAAAACAAAGAGAGGGAGGCGTGTGAAAAAAATTCCCTGCATTCCCACATAGTGGCAGCACATGACAGAAAAGAAAAACTTAGGAAATTGGCGCGCTCTTTAAATGTACAGATGGCGCCGTAAATATACGGCATCGACCATTTTTGGACTTGTTCACGGCACCGTATACTTATGTCATTGACCCTCAAAGGGTAAAAAGCGTGCGCTACGCTACCGATGGTACCACACGCTGTGAAACAGATAGGCGAAGATGCTTATTGCAATAGGATTGGCTGTGACAGCTGTGAATGCAGTGTGCGACGACCCCAGAAAAGATTTGCTGCTACCGAAATGAGAAACTGAGTGCCCGCCGATGTGAGACAGGCGGGTGAGTATTGTGGTGAAGCTGCTGTGGCGGGCAGCTATATACTGTTTTCGATCACGTGCTACTCCCACATTTTCTTGCTTACATATGCTCTAAAGGCTGCATCTGTATCACACAATGGCAGTTTGGCAACGTATTGTCGATTCGGCTGTCAAAAAAAAAAACGTATTTTAGGGATTGTATGTACCAGTAAAAAATGCGCACAACTCTATTGGGTCATTTTTCGTGTCCTCAATTGCGAACGTTGGTGCTGAGAAAACATGCATAGCGAGAACAATCAACGAAGTTTCACTGTAATCATAGTTTCTCCATGTGCACTATTTCATTCTTTTAAATGATTCCTGAAGAACACCACTGGAACAACCTGCAGGACTGCCTCGAAAGCTGACGTCGAGAGAGCATAACAAAATTGTTATTATGAGCTGAGAATCCTCCACCTGGTTACAGTTGAATCCCGCTACAACAAAATTGACGAGGCACGCAAGAAATGTCATTGTCACGAAAATTCATTGTCGTAATATAATCAAATACAAAGGGCACACGTGACTCGCTGGCACAAAAAGCAAGCTTTAATTCAAAAAATCGGACAGCTTAGCTTGTTTGCGCTTCTTGCCAAGCGATGGCACAACGCAACTCTCGCATGCCACCAGCAGAGCCATTGCCTCGTCGTCATCCTGGGACACCATGCAACGCCTGATTGCATCGAATGCGTCCATGACACGATGTAGTCGGTGGTCCGGACTTACGTTGCATGGCTGCTTCATCTTTGTCCGATGAAACACAGTCTTCCCGGGTGCTCTTAAGGATTTCTTGGTCTGCCAATTCTTTGCGCACCATCACACACGAGTCAGCTTGGATGTACTTGTTGGGCGGGCACATCTCCATCTTCCAGCAGGACTGCCCATGTGGCTGCGACTTCATCAGACGGCGACCCGTCCCCATTGCTACCTTAGTTCTCAGAGTCGAAGTCTCGGCAGCCTGTGCATTGAACCAAGCATGACGGAAGCAGTTGCAGATTATGCCGCTTCTTCTTGCGCACCACGAAGCGGCAATCATTTGGAGCGCCATAAAGAGGTCCACTTTTGTTTCGCGGCCCAACTGCACGTTCAGAAGCAGCCTTTGAATAAGGCACTCATAGTAGGCCCGCTTGACACTCTGGATGACCCCCTTGGTTGAGGGGTTGAATGATAGAGGTGCAGTTCGGAGGGAAAAACTTTAACTGAACGTTTTCCAGCTCAGCCTCCTCTATGATGTGGGCGGAACAATTGTCTAAAAGTAGACAAACCTTCTGGCTTTTGAAGAGTGGGTCGAAGGCTTCGACCCACTCTCCGAAAATAGCCCAGGTCATCCAAGCACGAGTGTTAGCTACGTACTTCATGGGAAGACTCAGATTTCATTAGAAGCAGCTTGGTTTGCCACTTTTTCCGAGGACCAAAAGTGGCCACTTGTCAAAACCATCCATATCAGCGTACAGAAGCACGGTTATTCTCTTCTTACTGTGCTTGCCGCCGTGGCAGCGCAGCCCCTTAAAATCCAGTGTCCTGGTGGGCAGCCTTTTGTAGAAGAGCCCGGTCTCTGGGCATTATAAATATCTGATGGAGCATAGTCTTTCGGGATGCCTGCAAGGCTGGCCTACATCCGCACAGTGGCGCTGCCACTATCCACCGAAGTGGCTTCACCGCACAAAATTTTGCCGATGATGCTGTGGCATGACTTGAATCGGTTCAGCCAACCTACGCTTGCCTTAAAGTCATATATTCCTAACATGCAGGCATAATCCAGCGCCTTTTGCCGCACAATAACACCGCTAAGGATGATTTTCTTGGCCCGCATCTCAACAGACCAGGTGTAAACTGCCTTGTCCAAGGCCTTCTGCACCAGCTGAGTCACTTTCTTGTGCTTCGCTGATGTCCCTGAAGCTAGCGCTTTGGCTGTAGCATCCTTGCTCTTCAATATTGTCGAAAGAGAGCTCGCCGGAATTCCAAATTCTTCAGCGGTGACCGATATTTTCTTTCCAGGTCAGCCTGGGCCATAACTCGAGCCTTTTCTTCTAGCAACAAAAACTTGCATTTCTTTTCAGTTGACAATTCAACAGCTCTGAGAGACAATTGTGCGTCGCCCAAACGCTTCGTCGCACACTACCGGGATTTGACCTTGCAACCGTACTTCATATAGTAATTGATGTTGTACACCAGAGCTATTTTCACGAAACATTTTAGAAAATGAATAATTAGAAATACGTACTACAAAAATAACATTATTGCATGTATGTTATCTGTATGCGCACCATTTTACTAACCAATATGACCCAAATAGTTTCCTCAGAGCTCCTATGCTCCTCCATAAGAGCACGTTTCATTGCCATCACCAATGCAGCATGGTCGCTTCCTGTTTTGCTTACGTTGCGTCATGGCCCGTGCAGCTCCAGTTTGTGCGTTTTTTTCTTACGCTATCAAGGTCGATGGTTTGCCAAAGCATGAAACAACAGTTTTAGGGGTTTCGATGAGCTACAGTTTAAATAATTTTGCTCATGTCTGCTCCATAAAAACTTTGTTGAAGTGAAAATGTGTCCATGAAGTAGTTTGTTTTGGAGGGAATTTCAATGCGTTACGTCTCGTGGGACATTGACGGGGAATTAAAAATCTTCGGAGCAGCGAAAATTTCATTGAAGTGGACTTCGTTTTGCCGGGACTCGACTGTATAGACTGCAGCTTGCTATATAGCTTTCTCTTACACCAATGAACCTCGAAAGACAATAGTACCTGCGTCATAACCAATATTAGTTACCGTATTTACACGATTTTGTAAGTCGGCCCACTTTTTAAAATTTCAAAATCTGAAGTGAGGAGGTCAACTTACAATCGAAATCAAAACATGGCACCACCAAAAAAAGTGAGACCAACGGGAGCTACAACGTAATTGCAATTTTATGCTTGCTCTATGGTCCTACCCGTAGATTTTCGCTATCCCGCATGTTTGTTCACTTTTTGGAAGGGTTTTTCAACATTGTTGAGAGTTTTACAGTGCACACAACACTCATGGGGGGGGGTGTCGATAGTTGATGGAAGCGCCGCTGTTCCATTCACGGTGGCACCCTCAGAACGGCAACACTTGCGGGGAATGTATCGGTGCTTCATGGAAGAGCAGACACCGCTCACGGGTTTTTCTCTATAGTTTGACCAAAGGCATTGGTTTGACGCATTCGACTTGACTGGGGGCTATGTGCTACTTCCATGCTTCTTCAGTCATCATGAGTGCTCCAGGCCCACTAATCATTCGACACTTGTTCACAGCAGCGTTTAAGAGGGCTGCCATAATTTACGCTGAAGAAACAGATCACTGAGCAGCAGGCCGCAAGTTCGATGTTTCTGAACGGGTGGTGCGAGAGTGGCGACTGCAGCGAAGCGAAATTTTCACTTGTGACGGCAAGTGGGGAATTTCGCATGTGCCGAAGTCTGGACCCTTTCCGGAGCTGTAGGCCAAGCTTGCGGCATACGTCACTGAAATGCGTGATTGGTCCCTGCCAGTGAAGTGCGACATGGTCATCAAACAAGCCCGGATCTTCACCTTTTAAGGACCTGCTCCGCCATGAGTACAACAATCGAGTGGCTGGCGGCAGAAGACCGCGAACTTACGCCAACCGGACCTGTCAAAACAGCCTCCCTGACGGCTGCTTGTGGTTGGGTGCATTCGGTGTGGGCTGCTGTTTCACAAGATGTAGTGGTGCGGTCGTTTGCCAAATGTGGAATTTTGCTGGACGACCATGCGCTGTGGGACCATAGCAGGGATGACGATGGCAGCACTAGTGAATACGAGTAGTTCAGTGACCATATCAGCTACTAATAAATTTTTGTTATCGAATGCACCCTCGGGTATGGTCTTTTCTTTTCTTTTTTTTTTCCTGTCACGCGATATGGGGGGGTCGAGTTACATTCGAGTTGACTTACAATTGTGTAAATTAGGTATATATTCATTGCATGCTGATATTGTCAAGAAAATTTGAGATTTACTTCATTAAATCTATATTCAATATTGCAAGGTTTGACTTTATATCCAGGGGCTTCTTGAAGAAAGCAAATTATAGTCCAAATTATAGTCTGCTAGGTGTCAATGGCCAGTAAATGGCACGTATTCGCGTGTTCCTTCTTACAGTGGACATATCTGTGTACATTTGAGCAGAGCAAGTGGCTTTACTTTATGCCATCTCTACTTGCTTTCAAGGAACCCACCTTCCTGACGCTTGGTAGCTCCATCAAAGGGATGAGTTCCATGGTGACGCAGTTTGATAGGTGCTCTGTGAACTCTGGCAGCAGTAACCTGTAAGCCCAAAGCTCAGGCAGCTCCTATGGAGGAAAAAAAAAAGGTTGTGGTGATCCAATGCACCCACTGAAATTTATGTGAAGTGAGGTTCTAGTCAAGTGGTGTATCTTAAAACCTGTACAATTAATGACAATGCTGACATTTGTGTTTACTTCCAGCCTGTGAAATGTTCAATGCACCATAAAGGTCGCAATTAAAATCTCATGCAATGTTTAAATTTATGCACCACACCATTCACAAGTTAATGCGAAATTCAAACATCAAATCAGGTAGATGCATAATGCGAGATGTGTACGCAGCAATGTTGGGAGGACAAAGGTGATTCTTGTCAAGGGAATAATGGTGGTGACAAGTGTACGCACAGAGAGGTAAGATGCTTATAATTACATTTAGGGATTCCACACCTCTTGTGTCACAGTGGTACATACCCACTCGCTAAATCAAATAAAATTATATAAATCAAAAGCTGTTTAAATACAATGTACTATTCCACGGTCTGTGTACTTTAAACATACCTACAAGTCAACATTATGTCTACAGGTTTTATATAGGGATATTTATATTACACAACACGGAGGTGCACTCAGTGGCACTACTTTGTCGATCAGGTTGCAGGGCTAATATAACCTTCATACATACAGACACACACAGACATACACGCATGTGTGAGCATAGTATATATATATATATATATATATATATACACACAGGTATACATAGTGAGTGGTGGTGGTTAACACTACCAGGGCTTTACCTAGTGAACATAATTACCCAACACGGTTTGATAGCCGTCGCCGTTGGGTTCGGCTCCAGCCTGCAGCAAGTTACCTTTTCATCTACTTTCCTTTCCCATTCCTTTATTATATTCATTTTCAATCCCACCTAACTTACCTAATGCCTTCTTTGACTTCATTGTTTGTTGACTTTATATTGCCATGATTATATATATTTATATATATATCACAAGTATATCTGCTGAGATACTGACTGAATGACCCAGCAGCAGCAGCAGCCATGCCAAACAAGGGGTTTAGGCAAAGTGCTTTAAAAATTAAAAATACTTCATGCGCATGTCGTGTTTACTTCGTAAAGACATTCACCTCAACGGCAGTGTGCGGCTCATCTAGGCATGCACATTACAATTGGCACATCAACCATGTTTTGTGATGGCACAGCAAGCTAGGTCCTTGCTGTGGTGGTGGCATTACATGTCAACTGACATTCATTAGAAAACATCTTGGCTTTATACTCACGCTTGACAGTGGCTGTCTGCTGTTTGCTTGAAGAAATTTTTTCAGCATATTAAATTTTCTGATGAGTGGCATCTTACACCAATGGAGAACAAATGCACCCACCACACTGAATCACAGCTCCATATGCACTCCAATCAAATCATTAGCTGCACAATATGCAACCACCTGAATTGTAGACCATGACATGGAAAGCAGAAGCACATATTTTGTTGGTACACATGCCATACAGGAGCAGGAGAAGTAGGGAATCAGCCACATATTGACACGCATGCTTCTTTATCTTCCTCCGGTGACCACTTTCCACCAGCTAATGTTATCGCTCGGTGCAGGATGTGCCTGTGTGTATAAGAAATTTCTCAAATGTTATCGACAGTTCTATCCGTTGTCTGTTGTATGTGTGACGCGAATTGTGTAGTACTTTCTGTAAGGCATGCGAGCAACATCGATTAAGTTCGAACCTTCGATGAGTCATGTATAAAAGCCGACGCGCTTGACCCGCTGATCAGATTTTGGCGATCGCCGACTGTGCTTGCTGCTATCGTTGAACTTTGAGTGCCACTTGTTTGAGACCATACAAGCATCTCGCTTTCTGAACATTCACTTTGCCTTCTACGTCACTGAGTAGGCGATGTTCAAATGGCGCTCCTGCCTCACTGCGCTGACAACCTCTGATAAAAGCATGGCACCCTTGAATCATGAGAGCGCAAATGAACATTTGAAGAGTGAGATGCGTGCGCGATCTCGCCCCAGTACACTTCCAATAGCACTATGCCACACGCACTGTGGCATAGTGCCATAGTTTATGTATGTACAATAGGTCAAGATGCTTATCACAATAGGGTCGGCAGCTATAGCTGTGAATGAAGCTGCAAGATCTGGTACCGGAAGAAGAAACAGTGCGTGCTGGTATTTTCACATAATGGCGAGTACTGTGGGGAAACTGCTGTGGCGGGCACCTACTGCTCTTGATTGTGCATTTCTTGCACCTTTTCTTGTTCACATGGGATGTAGTGGTGGGGAAAACGCATCATACGATCGTAGTTGGGTGAGTTATCAATGTTGGTACTGAAAGATTGCGTTTTCCGGGAACGTATTAAACGCTAAAATGGAAGCGTAACTGTATTAAGTCATTTTTTGTGTTCTCGATAGCGAACGTTGGTGCCAAAAGATTGTACAAGACGAAATCTTATCAATGAAGTTCTACTGTACATTTTAAGAATACGAAAGTAGCACAGAAGTTCATGTTGTTCTAGATGCTTAGAGTTTCATCATTGTTTTTTTTTTTTTTTTGATGAAGTGTGTTAAGTCGGGTTTCATGTCTACAGAGATGTGGCATAGTCATGACTACTCTCAACAGTGTCGAGACCTGGAAACAGTTTTCATTAATGATGCGTGTATGCTGAGCTCAAAGCATACAGTCACATGACTCCGAGCTAACCATGATGCTTACCACAAGCTTTTTGGCCCCACTGTGATTGGTACTGTTCTGTTCACCATAATGGAAAAGGCACAAGTTGCTCCGGTTTGTGCACTTCATGGGAAAGGAACACTAGCCTATGTACAAAGGGTTAATCATATTCTGAAAAATGGTGAGTGACAGGAGGGGGATCAACCTGGTGCGCCTCCTGCCACGTCCTTGCACCTAGCTTAGCAGTATGCAGGAGTTGGAAACAATAGCACCTGCAAGTGATGTGAAGTGGTACCACGTCGTTGCAAGAATCAACACGTTTTTGTGGTTATCGAATTGTCATGGATCCATTATCATTCTATGCCCAAACCCACATACAGTCAAGCCCACATATAACTGCCTCACTTACAAACTTTCGCTTAAAACGAAAGACAGCCGTGCAACCGTCAAAATATACATTATTTCATTGGCATAAAACCGCATGTATAACGAAGGTCTCTGAGCCCTGCTGATCGGTTACAACGAACGAACAGTGTAAACACGCCACTGCGATGACTATGATCTCTGACTCTTTTGTGTGCACGGTCTGTTTTCCCAAGCCTCCTCGGAGGCGAACTATCCGTTTCGTGCCCCTCTTCCCACTGTCACACGCTGCCCACCAGTATCGGCGTGTGGCTTCCAAGATCGCCATCCTGCCCATCCTCGCAACTCCGCTCCCCTCTCCTCACTCTTTGTTGCAACTCCCTCACTGTGTCGGCGCATGCACTACAGCGCTGGCTGAAGTTCAGAAGTTTTGTTTTCTGGCAGTTACCACGAAGCAGGCCTCTCCACACTAGTCTCCATGCTTCCGCGCTTCATTCTAGTCGGGACCTAGCTGTAATTCAGGATGGCAGACGGGAATGCCGTGCCTGCAGCTGTCACAAAATTAAAAGCGCTGAACATGGCAATGAAGCAAGCAATCTTGAAGTAAGTGTCTCAAGGTGCTAAAAACTGCAAGTTGGTGAAGAAATACAATGTGTCTAAATCAACCATCTCAACGATTTTAAAGAATAAGGAAAAGATTGCCACCTCTGCCGCCGACTCGACAAACACAAAGCACCTGCGGAAGGCAACCTATGCGGACGTAGAGGACGCGCTACTTTTAAGTGGTTCGCCGATGCACAGGGCCACAACATTCCAATAACTGGACCAGTGATGCTGGGCAAAGCCAAAAACTTTGCATTGCTGCTAGATTTTCCCCACTTCTGCCCAGGCAATGGCTGGCTACATTGATTCAAAGTGTGGCATAGGCCTGTTTTTAAATCGATTGTGAGCGAGGCAGCTTTGATAAGTGACCAAGACATTGCCACTTGGCTTGTAAGAAATCAAGCCATTACTGCAAGCTACATGGAGCAGGACAGGTATAACACATACGAACCTGCATTATTTTATCAGATGCTGCCGGACAAGACACCTGGCATGAAAGGCGACTCATCTGCTGGCGGCAAGCACAGTAAAGTGCACATTACAGCACTTCGGTGTGACCAGCGCGTGCCCTTTATAATTGGAAAATCAAAGAAGTTGCGTTGCTTTCGGAGCTGTGTACCTGTGCACTACAGGCACAATACTAAGGCGTAGATGACGCGCAATTTATTCGCAGAGTGGCTAGGCGAGTTTGACCGCGACATACAGAGGCAAGGAAGGCGCGTGCTGCTCGTGCTCAACAACTGTGCAGCACACAACGTGCAAATTTCTCTGACAACAGTTACTCTACTTTTCCTGTCACCCAATACCACTTCGAAAGTGCAGCCGCTTGATTTGAGCATAATATGCGCATTTAAGGCATCGTGCAGGTACCACATTGTAGAGCATTTGCTTATCGCTGTTGACCGCCCGGCCGCCAACTTGCCGCTTCGAGTTTCCCTGTATTCAGCCGTTGAGATGGTGAAAGCAGCCTGGGCGGAGGTGACGGCCGCTTGCATGCAGAGCTGTTTCCGCAAAGCCAGCTTCATTGATGTAGTGCCTGATGTCGAGCCTGATGCTTCCAAAGATGTTCGATCCAGCGGCGATTTGTGGCAGTGCATCGTCGACTCCGACATGGAGGGCTACGACACTGGTTGGGATGACTTTATTTCTGCTGATGAACAGGCTGATATTGCGGAACCGTGCACGGATGAGGGCGTCACTTGCGAAGTGCAGGTGGAGAGCGACGAAGGGGAATCGGATGACGAAACTTCGGAGCCAGCACCCATAGGTGTGCCTGTAGCAACGGGCTACATAGAAAGCCTCAGGCAACTTGTCTACGCTGAGGGCCTCGACGAAGAGCACACTTCTGCTTTAAATAAACTGGAGACCGCTCTCATCAGATCTTCACTGCAGAAACAGATGAGCATCACAAACTTCTTTGCAAAGAAATAAATTTTGTTTTGATTAGCCACCCTCTTTTTTTTTGTTTTTGGAGCTGTTGTCCACTTATTATGAACTTCAGGGTATAACAAACAGACACTGCGTAACGCTCAGGTTCATTATAAGCAGGCTCGACTGTCGTGTTGAAAGTAGGCAGAATCGAAACAAAGAACATAGCTTTGTGCATTAATGCATCTATAGATCCATATATGTGTGCCGGGACTTTCTGCACAGTTTTCAGTGGGTCATTATGCCAGCGGTCTTAACTAAATTTCACCATGACTAAAGAGTAATAGGGTGTCCTACACAAATGGAGCCAGCTCCATGTTGCAACCAGTACGGCATCTGGACAACTATAATGCATGAGGAGACTTCTAGGGATGCATTTTTTCTCTTTCATTTTACGATAATTAGATCTAGCAATTGCTTAATGAAGCAGTAGCCATGGATTTTAATAGAGAATGCTTCAAACTTCTGTGCTCACCTTTGTTATTCCTACCTGCCTTTGATTGCAGTATGAACCAAGCAATCATTTCAGGACACTATTATTAGCCCTTATCATTCTGCATACAGCGATACCACTGGTTTGCAACAAATATTGCTTTGGACAACATGTGTATATTGTTGTTCTGCCTGCTGGCCTTTGTGGCCACAAAGCCTGGCCATAAGAGACAAGCACTCAGAATTTCACAGTTGCAGCTTAAAAATGGTATGCTTGAGTAGAGCCCAGACTACTCTTTGGCAGTGGTCGCAACAGGCAGGCACCACTAATGCTTTTAGGCTGGTTGCTCACCTTGCAGAAGTGGGTCAGTGCTGAAGCAAAAGTGGAAGCAGATGCCAGCAGCGTCTGCACCTGGCCCCTGTGTTCCTTGTACTTGGCAGCGACCTCCCAGATGCTCTTCTGGTTCCACAGGTCGTTCAATTGCATGGTCTTGTAGAAGCTCTGCAGCAGCAGCTGCTCACCAGTCTGCATCACAAGGGGAGTATGATGGCAGTGATTAACTCTGTTTATGGTGCAGAAAGCAATTCTGCTTGACTTAAATTGAAAAGTCAAATAAATTATAGGGTTTAACGTACCAAAGCAATGCACAAGCAATGAAAAACACTGTAGTGAGGGGAAATCCGATTAATTTCAACCATCTGGGGTTCTTTAAAGAAGTAGTGACACATAATTTTAAGGTTGTAGAATCTCTACCACACACTTTTGGCACATAGAAGCATGACCCTTAGCAAGCACGAAGGGTAAAAAAGTAAGAAATTTAATTTTGCATTATAGTTGGTCTTGAAATTATGGGCTTGGCATCATTGACATTATCGCGACGTCATGACACATAGCAAAATTTGCTGACGCTGTGCAGTGACAAGGTTAGGTATGATGATGTTACTCATACAATAATAAACGAGGGTACATTGCATGCATTTCTCCTAGCTACACTTGTGTATAGCAGCTGCAGCAGTCACAGGAATGGAGAGAGCCAATGTATCGGGACGTCATGACACATACACCACCTCGGTGAAGAGAAGTGAAACAGGTTTGTAGGAACAAGTAATATTACAGTAAAATATTTAGGAGGCTATGACATTTGCCATTATTATTTCTAGGGTTAACAGGGTCCAGATCGTTATCTAATGCTTCGAGAAAGCTATTCACCTTATTAAAGGAATGTTGCGCTTGACGGCATAAATTCGTTGCAGTGAGGATACTTGGGTGGCGTTTGCTGTTTTATTGCATAATTCTCTAGAGAACAGACTCATTAACAAGCACATTTGTAGCAGTAGTACAGTCAACGTCCGAAAAACCAGGCAGTCTGAAAAAAATAATGCATGCCTTTTACTGCCCCCAAGGGCTAAAATTACCACAGACCTGTCCAAAACGGCTCTGAAGGCGTGCCAGTACATGTATTAGGCATATCGGTGCTCGTACTATGACAGGAGACAGCGGGTGCACACGTGTATAATTAAGGAATGCATACCGTGCCCATAACACTTGTCCCTTGCCACTCTTCGTATGCTTCACCGCATTACTTCGCGTATGTTTCACCATGTAACACTGCTGTATGGATGCGAAGCTGACTTTCAGGAACTGGTATTATGCAACGCGTCGTGCTTTCCGAGCTTCGAAGCCATTGGTGAGGATCACAAAGGCGAAGTCAGCGCTGCTGCTGACAGCGGCGAAGTCCTTCAATAAAAAATGCGGCACCAAACTGCAAAAAGCTTGGTAGCGAACGTTGAAGCAGGTAGGCCTAGCGTTGCCACAGTGGTAGCTACGTCTGTTAGCAGATCTGCATGCGAGACCACTTGTTCGAAGCAGCGAGATAATAAAAATGGCAGCGATGGTGGCTTCAATAACGCCATTTCGAACCTACAGTCATGG
This sequence comes from Dermacentor andersoni, assembly GCF_023375885.2. NCBI lineage: Eukaryota > Metazoa > Arthropoda > Arachnida > Ixodida > Ixodidae > Dermacentor > Dermacentor andersoni. Next base: position 36,216,182 of record NC_092817.1, read on the forward strand.
CAAAAAGTCCAGGCAAATGGACGGCGGTGGGTTTTTGCATCTGAAATTTCAGACGTCCTTATACATAGACTCTATTGGGTTCGTGGCGGTGCCGCGAAGACGTCCAAATTATCGGGAATGCCCGAAAAATAGGATGTCCGCAAAATCGGTCGTTGTCGTGTCGTATATAGCCATGTGCACCTCAAAGAACTCTGATAGTCGGAATCCAGCAATGAGCGCACTGCGCAATCAAGTTTTTTCAAGCCAACCTCATCTTCGTCGCTTTCACCAAAATCTGATGTGTTGCCAGAAGCAATTTCCTTAAATAATGTCTTGTCCGCTGAATGTGCCGTCACATCGTCAGACCTTTTCCTCTATAAGATTACACAGGGTACACACAAGATATCCGGAGGAAAAAAAAAAGAGAGAAGGTGAAGCAACACACATGGGCCATTCTTTCACGAAAATTGGTGAGGGGCCACTTCACATCCGTTTTCACGTTTTGTACACACTTGTGAACCTGTACTTATTCTACAGCTGCCAGAGTACTCTTAATAGCAAAGCTATATACTCTGTTGTCAGTTATATGTACCGTCTGAAGACTCGCAGGGCATTTGAAAATTCAGCAAAAAAACTTATTTGCACTAACCAGCTGATGCCGCTACAGACATGACCTAGCTGTTTCGTTTCGGTGCATAATTATTGCTTCTTTACTCAGATGGCGCTGCTAACGTGCATGCAGATTGCCAGTGCAGAAGCACGAGATATGGGTGAATTCAACAAAAATACCTAGTTTTGAATCCACTGTAATGTGTTTCTAGAATGTACATGCACACAACTGTGTACACAAAGTTGAATATGGATATTACTTATAATTACCCTGAGTGCCTAAGGAACCTACACAAACCAATTTTAATGAAGCTGCGCTGCTTCATTCATAACTTTCTTTTTTTTTTTAGTGCGTGTGTGCACATGCCTGCAGGAGAGATACGATCACAGGTGGCGACTACGGGGCGGCTCCGGAAACCGAGCCCCCTCCAGAAAAGTCCGGAGGGGGCTCAGCTCCCGGCTCCGGAGGGGGCGATGCCCGGCGATGCCGAAGTCTACCGCCCCCACCTCCCGCCCCCCTAAAGTGTGAATACCAGAGTTTTGCAACCCGCATCATTTGAAATTTCTTTTGGCTTGCCTCGACCTTTTCACTTAGAATTTTATTGTGGCTAAATTTACACTGTAAACATCATACACATACACATTATGTTTAAATATATACACAGGACGAAGTTTATTACATTTTTTAAAGAGAAGGAGGTAGCCAATTAACAATTATTTCTAAACGTATATACCTAGAGAACGAATATGTTGCTGTATGTTCCCCTCACTTCTAACTGCGTTGCGGGCTTTTCTGAGCCTGAAAAAAAGACCTGTAGACTTCAGTGACCCCTTCAGCACAGTCTTTTATTAACGGTGTATGAAATGCACGTGAATGATGTGTGTCTCTTTCCAGTAAGCAATGCTAACAACTCATGAAACAAAAATTTCTAATAATTGACAACATTTATTAGGGATGGAAACATCGTCACTTGCATGCAGAAGTCATAAATATACAGGGTGTCCCAATTAACTATCAAGCACCAAGATTAAAAAGAAAACAGCAAATGCATTACTCGAACAAAACCTAGTGCATATTGTTTCCAGTACAGCGGAGTAGCTGCCAGCAACTTTTTCGTTACTGAGATTTAATTAGGTAATTGTAATTCATTATCTAACTCGAGATGCTCTATCCTAATTATCAAATTGTCAATGAGGCATTTCTAAGCACAGCAAGGAAACATCTAACTGCGGTATTTTCAGCAACGTACTAATTGCATACTAAATTTTTCCGACTGATAAATAAACCCCGCAAAATATGGAGAATACCATGTGACTGCGCTCCCACCTGCATCATAAAGCAGCGCCCTCGAACAGGCTCCCCCTAAGTTTGCCTAAACAAAATAAAGGAAACAAAGAAAAACAGTGATCAAGCTAATGCCTTATCTGCCGCACCTCGACTGAAGTAACCCATCGCGTTTGGTGTTAGATGGAAACAAGCTGTGATAGCTATTGTCTTAGCATAGATAAAGTGCACGAATGTCTTTCTTTAAATTTTTTGCCACAAAACCTATCATCACAAAAGTGAACTGACGTCAGTGCAAATGTTTAAAGGTGCGTTTTGTTTCATCCCAGTCGCCATGTCGTTCTCTAATGAGCAAAAGGATTGAAAACCTGATCCTTGCCTTACGAGCTGCAAATGGCAACAAGAGGAAGGCCGTAAATATATATATGAGTCATGGAAGTGTGGCGGTAGACCAAATGCATTGACTACCATCCGAAATGATGAAAACCTGAGACAAACCGGCAGCTTCCAGTAACAGCGGCGGAGGACTCCATCTTCGAGTCCTAGCCTACGCACAGATGTTCTAGCATTTATGGCCTCAAACCCTCATGCTAGTGTGTGCGACGTGGCCGCCCAGCTATCAATTTCCGAGTCTTTCCAAGTCATCAGTTTGAAGGATTCTAAACCACTCGGCCTTTCACCCGTACCAGCTTAACCTGCACCAATGCCTGGAAGGTAGGGACCTGCAGAATGTTCTTGATTTCTCGAATCGGGTCCTCACAAAAGCCGATGAGTCGTCGGACTTTTTGAGGAACATCATGTGCACAGATGAAGCCAATTTTTGAAGAAACGGCCAAGTAAATTTGCATAATGTACACTATTGGAGTGACTCCAATACGCATTGGGTAAAGCGCACTCGGCACCAGTACCAGTGGTGGTTCAGTGTGTGGTTTGGAATTTACTCCGGTGCAGTAATCGGTCCCATATACTTCGATCACACACACTGACTGGACAGCGTTACGTACACGAAATCCCTGAAGGAGTGGTGGGTGAGTTTCTAAACAAAGTCCTATTGTCACGTCTTCCACTTCTGTGGCATCAGCAAGATGGAGCACCAGCACACAGCAGCAGCCGAATACGAAAGTTGCTGGATGCGACTTTTCATGCACAATAGATCGGAAGGCATGGTCCTACAAATTGGCTGGCTAGGTCACCTGACCACTCTCCACTCGATTTCTTTCTTTGGGTTTATATGAAAGATAGTGCTTAGATGATCGAAACGGATGTCAGATTAGCTCAAGGCAAGGACAATAAATGTCTGCACTAGAATTCCAGCATCGGTCATCAAGAAAGCCACTGAAGATATAATAAAGCAGGCTTAGTACTGCGTAGCTTCAGAAGGAGAGCTATTCGAACATATCCTCTAGGCAGCCGCTGGTGTTCAATGGCGCTTACGACTTCATAGATAAGAGCACACTGAAATCTGATGTTTTCTTCTTTTATTTTTTGCAGGCACCCCGAATGCCAATTCGGCTCGTTTAGAAGTGGCATATTTACTTTCTTGAAAGCATCCGTTTTGCTTTTTCTCTACACGTGGGTCACCTCCCGGTCTATTTTGCTTTCATTTTTTGCCACGAACCTGTTCTTGCAGCACGTACACACTCTCATAAAAAATAAAACCATCACTTTAATTTGGCTTTGCTTCGAAGCAAGTTTCTGGCACAAAATATAGCTGCACACGCACTCTTTCGATGCGGTGTGAGCAGAGCCGAGATTTTGAAACACTCTATGCCTATTCTATTGCTTTTCGCGTTTCATGCATGATCAGAGCGGCACTTCGGGCGCGCCATCTAGAGGCTTATAATAATAACAAGACATATAATAAGTGTGACATAGAAATGAGAAGAAGGAATAGCTGCGAAGCTACGAAATCTGCTGTTGGTGCTCCTTCCGTACCATTAGCAAAGCAATGCGCTGTCCCGTCGGGTTCGCCACAGACAATGCAGTTGCTTTCAGTGAGCTTATTTGAGGGCGCTGCTTTATGGTGAGGGATGTAGCGCAGTCATGTGGCATTCATCATATTTCGTGAGGTTTCTTTAACACTCAGAAAAAACTGTATGCAATTATTACGTTGCTGAAAACACCCCATTTAAATGTCATTTGTGGGTGCCTACAAATGCCTCATTGGCATTGATAATTAGGACAGCACTTCTCGAGTTAGACAATTAATTGCAATTACCTCATTAAATCTCACTAACGAAAGAATTACTGGCGGCTGCTCCATTGTACTAGGAACAATATGCTGTAGGTTTGCTTTGAATAACGTAACTGCTATTTTTTAAAGTCTTGGTGCACAATAGTTGGGGCACACTATATAATTCACTCAGTAACAGAAATGAGGCCAAGCCGGATACACTCGAAATCACAATCAACAGCAGTCATGCGCAGCAGTGCTTATACTTGGACTCACAGCAAAAAAAGAAGAAAGAAAGTAAAGCGAGATGCAGAGGCTACAGTTTCACCGTAAAGGCGAAGCAGTATTAGTGATAGCTAAGTATACGACAATTACGCGAAGTAAGATTACACCACTGATTTGCACCACTAGATTCTTGGTGGTGCAAGAGGACTCAGGCTGTGAAATTGAACTGTCATCTACTATGAGGTCTTGTAAATTCTCACATAAGAGGAAGCTTTAGCTCGGGCCCAACTCCGACGCGGCCTATTCAAATGCATGTAAAACGCAAAAACGTTTTTATGAGATAACCCCTGGACCGATTTTGATGAAATTTGTTGCATTTGAAAGAGAAAGTCAAATTCTAGTGACTGTTGGAAGCGGAATTTCGATTTAGGGCTTGAATTTTCTTAAATCGATTTTCAAATATTTGACCGTTTGAAAAAAATGGAAGCACGAAGTTTACAAATTCATAGCTCTGCATCAAGAATTGATATCGCGGTTCTGTAAACGGCATCCATTAGATCATTCAAAGCGGACAAATTCAATATGTCATTTTACATCCTACGTGAATTTGTTACGTCGCTTACAACGGTTTTGCAAAAGTTGTATTTCCCTATGATTAAGTATTTTTTATATTCATGCGTAACACATCAATTTTGTCCGCTTTAGATGTGCTATTAGATGCAATTCACAGAATTGTATTATCATGTTTAGTGGTTGAGTTACAGAGTTGTAAACTTGATAGTTTCGTTTTTTGAAAATTTTCGATTTTTGGCAATTTTTAGTAAAAAATTCACGACCTAACTCAAAAATTCGAAACCAACAGTCACTAGATTTTAAGTTTGTCTTTTAAATGCAACAAACCTCGTCAAATTTGGTGCAGTGGTTGCCGAGAAAAACGAATTCCCCTTTTACATGTATTTAGATAGGAGCACCCGAGCTAAAGCTTCCTCATAAGGCCGTCACTTCAGTGAAAGATTCTTCACGGTCACATGAAGTTTCTTGAAGTGCGAGAAATATATATATATATATATATATATATATATATATGGGGGGGGGGGGGGGGTTGCAAAGGCCCCAGATAAATGAAAACTTTCCGCCTATAGATACGATCACTTATTTGAAATCGGCAGAAAAAGCTGAACTGAGCATTTCGATAATTTTGATAAAATTTGCCAAAGAACAAAGAAATGAAAAAAGCTTCAGGACCAACTGCCCAACCCCTCACATAAAATTAGTCTACTGGGTGCACATTTACACTGCAATGGGCCTATGTGTTGCTATTATTGTAGAGAGACAAGGCACTGAAATTCCGGGTGTCACATGCACAATTACACATGCTTTAATTTCAAACCTTGAGTGAGCCACCGCTGGCCAGTCTGGTGATGAGGGCTTCTGTAATCCCTATGAGTTCAGCCACCTGAAGCTCATTTTCTTTCAGATCTTCGTACTGTAATGCAAGAGAGATTGTTGTTGAAAAACATGCTAAATTTACGCAGTAATTCTGAGGCAGCCTACTTTTGCAACATTTGTAGAAATGACCAGATATGAGAGATCTCTTAGCTGCACTCACTATGGTCAAGTTGCATTTAAAATTATCACTAACTTCATTGACTTCTTACACTTCGTGCATGTATCTCTGCAGTTTGCTGTTTGCACATCTCAGCTACGTGAATCTGATTGCCTGCAACATTTAGTTCACATACGATGCCAACAGTTATGTTGTGGCATGACGTCCATATTTTTGAGCAGGCTATTTGTCTTCTTTCTCTCGTTAGCAAAGGCCCACCCTTCAAACACAGCAAATGAATTGAGAGCTTGCCTCTGAGGATCATCTCAGCGTTGAAAAGTGTGGTTCCAATAACAAACAAACATGCAACTGGAGCTATAATGGAAGTGTGTCACGTAGGGCCACATATTCACTTGTTTTTAAAAGTAAACTGTTTACTTTTTATTGATGTATAGATCACACATATCATGTGGCCTTTACGAGAGAATATAATGTATCTCAGCATATTGGTAAATGATTTTACTAAAACAGTAAAGCACATCCTGTTAGAATTCCCAACCTATAGTAATTAGGGAACCTTTTATGAAAGCAATATGGATACAGTAAAACCTCGTCAAATCATACCCACTTAAACAGTAGTTTCACTTTAAAAGTAGTAAAATCAAATCCCCGACTCAGCGGCCACTGAACATAATGTGTTTTGTATCCGCATAAACCGTACCAGCTTATTGCGTACGTATCGGTTAACACGAAGTGTTTACACTTTTCGTCGCGCAGACACGGAGGTGCGTCGTCTCGATCGGGCGGCCCAGCTGAACAACGAGCCTCGGAGGTCGGAACAACAGCCTCCAAGCGTCCTGCGCCTTTGCACGTGAAGCCACATGAACATCAACATTATTTTGGCACCGAGCCAGAGAGCATTGTGGGGTTGTGCAAGCGAGGACTCGCGTCATGCCGAAGCTCGGATAAAAAAAAGATGCCGGATGCTCAGCATAGAACAAAAATTAGACATCGTTTGTGCTATCGAATGTGACACGAAGAAGTCGCCACTGGCACGCGACAGGCATCTGCTGTTGACTACGGTGTGTGGCATTTGGAATGCGAAGAAGTTGCGTGGCAGCGCTGCTGTGACCGCGAATGGATGTCGGCCGCGAGGTTCGACTTTTCGCCATCGTTGCCTATGTTGTTGCCGAAGTGTCAGCTAGCAACAGTGATGAGGACGACACGGAAAGCGACAGCACGGTCGATTCAGGCCCAACAGTGGCAGAAGCTGCGCGTTACGTCAGCCTCATGAATGCAATCGTCATGACGAGAATGGCACGCCGCAATGAAAAAGGTGCCCAGCGACTTCTGCAGCACTACCGCGCGCGTGCACAGTAATGCCAACAAGGAATCTGCCATGCGAGTATTTGCCGAGAAGAGGGGGCTGGCTGAAAAGCTGCCTCGCAGCTTCACTAAGTTTGAGGCCACTGTCGCTGCTAGGCCGCGGCAGCGTCAAACGAAAATAACACTTGTCGTGTGAAGTGAACAAATACTGCATGTCTTTTTTCCCTTTCATCGCACCCTCTCTGAGTTCCGTTTCTGACAGGTAAGTGTTCGTTCTCATGCTATTTCGGTTAAACAATACTACCGTTTAGCACGTACCTTTTGCGTGCTCCCGCCAACTACGGTTTAAGGAGGTTTCACTGTAATATTAGTCAGGAACCACTGACACTGAGAAACACATTAGTTCCTATGCTGTGTCCTTCTAGGCAACAGCAGGCTTTAAGCTTGTTGTCCGCTTACCTTCGTGATATTGGCTTGCTTAACAAGCTTTAGGAAATTCCATACACAGTTGCCTTCCATTAATTTGACCCAGATAAAACTGATGAAATTGGTCAAACTATCCAGCAGGTCAAGTTAAACAAGAGGAAGAAAAAACACCAAAACACAGCGCTGATTGATTTACCAGTATTTGCCCCAATTCGAACACGTCCTCGAATTGAAAGTGCACCCACTTTTTATGGGTTATGGGTAAACTGAAAATTACATAAGAGCTCCTAACGAAGTACAAATCGAATTCACACTCACTTTTCTAGCAAGAAAAACATAGCATGACTCCAATTCTGGCAAAAAGAGAAATGCAAAACTAGGGAATTTCGCATAATTTAATTTACTTAATGTCCATCATCATTACTCAGACAGTACTTTATCGCGATCGATAAAGAACCACAACATGTCATTTTTAATACGGTCCATAGTGTGTTTTATATTCTGCATTTAGCAAACAACTCCGCTATAATAGCAAGCAGGCTGATGATCCACACCTGCACTAACCACTTTGCTAATTCGTTCTGACACACATGCGATCTGTGGAACGCAAGGAACGTGATGCGGCTTGTTGCAAAATAACCTAAATGTGCTTTTGTAATCAGACTGAAAGTGGCGTGTCGTCTTCATGCTATGCAAAAACAAAAAATTGTTTTGTCGCCATCCAGGAATGCCATCTTGTGAAGTAGGCAATGGGTTTTGCGAATGTGTTTTTGGTTTCATATGGAGCTGGCACAACCCAAGCAATTTTCTAATTTTTTCTGTAAAACAAGCGTGTGGTAGAATCGTGTAAACACTGTAATAATTCATTGTAAGCTACCCTTGTCGCTTTAAAATCTTTCTGGGGCATGAAAAAAACAAGCATTTTCAATAGGAGCGCCGCCGACACTGACTCTGCCACTATTGAAATTCCCGCAGCGGTCATCATTAGGGTTTGGGTGCGTGCGTGAGGACAAGCCAAGTTTGAATTATCTGGCAAAGGCTAATTTAGGATCGAAATAACTAAAGGTTGCTGCCATAGAAAAGTATGGGCGCCAGCTGGGACCTATAATCAGGATCAAATTAACCAAAAATTAAATTGACTGGAGTCGAATTAATGAAGATCTACTGTATACAAGTAAACCTTGATATAAGGAGCTTAAATATAAGGAGCTTAAATATAACGAAATTCTCCAAATAACTTTTTACGGCTCCTTGTCTATAGAATACCATATATATTGAACTTATATTTAACAAAGTGTCTTTACACATGATTTCAGTATAAAGAACTTTTACTGCCACCGTGAAGGAATATCTGAAAGGTGCTTGCCCCGCACCTCTCAAATCGCGCATCACGTGACCGGAAGCAGATCAACATCATGTTCCATGTAAACTCTAAGTGCAATAATATCTTATCGCGCCCTGTGCTCTGTATGCTTTAGGTGCGGGTGAAAGCGTGCAAGGGTGAAATGAGGATGGTTGCTTGATGAGTGCAGTCTTCCCATGCAAGCAAGGGGATAGAGGGGAGGGGAGCGAGCTCACGATAACACGATCAAGTGCGTGAGGGTTGGGGGAAGGTGGAGGCAGATTGTCAGGCATCTCCTTTTTTTAGCGCGGCCATGGCTGTACGTGGTGATCACCATGGTTGAGTGCATACGCAGCCCGCATGCTGTTTGAGAGGTAATCTGCCACACGTGCAAAGAGTGGGTGAGCTGAGATGGTGTGGCATTTAGTGCTGGAAGTTGCGTAATTTCGAGTTTCTGAGACGTGTTGAAGTGAGAGGCAGATGATGCATTCACTCTCTGCTGACAGCGCTTTTAGTGACAGCGTCATCCCACTGCCAGCAACACTATCAGCCTCGAGAGCGGAGTGAACGAGAAAGCGTGGCTGGCTTGGCTTTGTACTGCCAATGTGTTGCCATCAACAAAATAATTTCTTTCACATCCATATTTGCTGTTCTCGAGTGCCTTATAATTCTGAAAAACATTGCGGCCCCTGCCATGTAAGAAAAATCCATCGGCGACTCTACATATTGGCATAGAAGATAGAATTTCCAAAGATTTGGAAGACGCTTAAGCTTCGCCTTTAACAGTGGAACGTAACAGCACTAAAAGATCCCTGACTGCTTCTCACGCTTCTTAGCAACTCCAGCATATGTAACCGTAATGTTTACCGGAAAGTGCTCGCAGCAAATGCTATGCATTTCTTTCGAAACGCGGCCTCTTGAGTGGGCCACAATGCAGCAGAGGTGAGTACCATTTGGAAGTGTTTCACGGAAACGGGTGTGCCGCTACGTGGACTCCAAAATATTCAAGCGCTGGCATGCGCAAATGGCAGACGCCGTCAGCGGTCTATGAATTGTAGAAGCGCTGGAAAAGGGGTTTGTTTGAGTTTTCTCGTAACAGAATTATGTTTTTTCATACAGTGAAACCTCATTAAACCGTAGTTGGCCGGAGCTTGGAAAAAGTATGTACTAAACGGTAGTACTGTTTAACCGAAATAGCATGAGATCGCCCACTTACCTGTCAAAAACGGAACTCAGAGAGAATGCGATGAAAGGGGAAAGACATGCAGTATTTATTCACTTTGCATGACAAAAGTGTTATTTTCGTTTGATGCCGCCGCGGCCTAGCAGCGACCTCAAACTTACTGAAGCTGCGAGCCAGCTTTTCAGACAGCCCCTTCTTCTCGGCAAACAATCACATGGCAGATTCCTTGTCCACGTTGCATATTCTCCGTGCACAGACGCGGTAGTGTTGCAGAAGTCGCGGGGCAGCTTTTCATTTCGGGGTGCTGTTCTCGTCACCATGATTGCATTCATGAAGTTGATGTAACACGCAGCTTCTGCCACTGTCGGGCCTGAATCGCCCATGCTGTCGCTTTCCGTGTCATTCTTATCACTGTCGCTAGGCGACATTTCGGCAACAACAGACGCAACGATGGCGAAAATTCGAACCTCATAACCGACACCTCTTCGCGGTCACAGCAGCGCTGCCGAGCAACTTCTTTGCATTCCAAATGCCACACACCGTAGCCAACAGTAGATCCATGTCGCGTGCCAGCGCCGACTTCTTCGTGTTGCATTCGATACCACGAACCATGTGCAGTTTTTCTTCTATGCTGATCACCCTGCATCTTTTTTATCCGAGCTTCGGCATGACGTCAGTCCCCGCTTGCACGACGCCACAGCGCTCTCTGGCATGGCACCGAAATGATGTTGATGTGGCTTCATGCGCAAATGCACAGGACGCTTGGAGAGCCGTTGTTCTGATCTCTGAGGCTCGTTGTTCTGAGCTCTGAGGCTCGTTGTTCTGCCCGGCCACCCAATGGAGACGACGCATCATCGTGTTTGCGCGACGAAAAGTGGAAGCACTGCAGTTAACCGATATGTATGCAATAAGCTGGTACAGTTTATGCAGATACCAAACACATTATATGTGCAATGGCCGCTGAGCCAGGGATTTGACTTTACTACTTTTAAAACAAACTACTGTTTAATACAGTAGTTTGTTTCACAGCTGTCAGTGAAAAATTAATTTCCCAGTTGAAGAGTTAAACTGAATAAAATTTTACTCTGCTATGTATTAAAAAACATACTGTACAGTTTAACGAGGTTTTACAGTATGTTCAAATTACAATCCGAGAGCTATCACGTCTGTAGGTTAGTGTAAGTCGTATTTTAAGATTTTTCTAGGTATTTTAGCTTGAGAAATACAATTAGTTCAGTAAGTTCATTGCGCCACATGGAGGGCCTGGGTATGGGTGGTTCGAAAATCTATTTGCCAAAACGACGTCCGATGCTGACACCGGATTTTCTGCGACACGTGCTCCTTATTGCTATCGCATTAATAGAATGAAGCAAACTGCTGATTTTATCGACTTGTTTATATCGAGGTTTAACTGATCAAAATTCATTTTCACATTGCCTTCATTTTACACCTAAACACTAAGTCTACCTTTTTCACACCATTATCACTTTTTCTGCCCTCTCTCTCCACACAGTCTTTCAATCCCTCATCCCCTCCCGCATGTAGGCGACCGTACACATGCCAGCGGAAGTCTGCATTTAATTAAAGAGCTCTCTCTCTCTCCCCACTACTACAAGCTACAGTCAACAGATGCCAAGTAAAGAATGTTGTGCTAACATGGATAAATAAATCAGTACAGGTAACATATTTAATTAGTCTGCTGCCATGTCCAGCATGCAGAGATGCCACTGTTCATCCAGACTCACCAAGCGGTAGTAGGCTGGGGGATCAAGCCTGCCAGTGGGCAGCTGCCTTGGTGTGACCAAGTACAGCAGGTGCAGGGGGCATCGCAGGGACAGGGAGGACAGTGCTGCCCAGAGCTCTTGACGCAGAGTGCTCGCGATGGATGGGTCTATAAAGCCTGTGTCACAATGTAGACATGCATTTCAACAACAGTGTCACTGCAAGCATTGCTAGAAGGGTGTTTGAGCGCTCAATACAGGAGTGTGTCAGACGTGTCTGTCACAGCCCCAAGATAGAAAGAAAGTGTATCTACTCAGGCTCCGCAACACAGTGGTATACTGCGAGGTGTGCCCTTCTAAATCTGTACATCTTATGAGACAGTGATCATGAGCTGAGTAATACAGTGAGTGATGCCACCTGTAATGAAGGGTAACCACATTATTCTCTATTATGCTGTATGCACTATGTAGCAAAAAGAAAGAAAATTAGCATTGAAATAAGTTTTCCCCCAACACATATCCAAAAAGTTTCCGAGGCACAGCTGTCAGTGAAAAATTAATTTCCCAATTGAAGAGTTAAACTGAATAAAATTTTACTCTGCTATGTATTAAAAAAGCTTTTCTGGCACATGAAGGAAGGGATACACTACGAGGAAATGACACATGACAATATTGAAGCCTAGTCATAAAAAATGTAGGGGAGAAGTAGGTCCTAGTCATGTGATAGGCAAGCGGTACATTACAGTCGGCTCACTTTGGTTGTGTCTGCTGCGGAGGGATTTGAAACAAGCGCACACGGAAGGTGTGACAAACATATGCTGAGATTAGTGAAGGTTTAAGCATGCGAACCAGTCGAGTGTGTGTTGTCAGCCAGGTGACACACCTAACCACCACACGTTACGCAGATGTGGCTCACCGCTTAAGCAGCAGAAAGGCGCTAAGGATGTAGCGAACACAGGCATCAGGTAGCCAACATTATGCCTAATAACCCAAGGATTACCCCAAGAACGACCGGTGGCATTTCGGGGCAGTTTCAGGGAAATGAGGAAACCTTTTGCCTGGCAAATGTGTGCAGGCAACCAAGCCGTCCCTCCGATGCAAATTGCTGCGTTTGGGGATGTCGGCCAAGCAACAATGATGCCTTTTGCACCCACAAACACTTTCAGGCGATTAAGTCAGCATCCAGGGCGCGCAGATACAACAGCATAACAATGTTGCACCACACAATTTTACAAGATAGTGAGCGTAAATATGAAAAAAGGCAACAACTTTAGCATTTAGAGTGCAGACTAATGCTATTTATTTCTCTCAAAATGAAAGACGCACACCAGACGTTTTCGCTAAGCAAAAATGCGACAAAAGTGTGTTCCTCAAAACATCTGATCTATTCCTAGGTGCAAGACAGCAGGACAAAAATTAGTAAGAAAATACACACCGCAGTTTAAGGTGCACAACAGCTGATTTGAAGAAAAATTAAGAAGTGCGTGGGAAAATAGACCATGCTCGGGCGTTCTGGACGATCTTCGAGGCGAGAGCACTGGCAACTCCCCTAACTGCGGTGGTAAGCGCAAGTGACACTATGAAAATTCTGTATTCGTGGGCCCCAGCCTTTCTCCACGTTTCAAGGCAACGCATTTTGAAGAGAAGAACAACACCTGCAGTAGCACAAAACCACCCGTTACTTCCTACGTGCCTCCATGCCTGTGATGGCAGGGTCCACTAAGGTTACCACATACCAAACTATCTCAAATGAGGTGGCAACTATGTGGGCGAAATCCTACCTAAGGGGCACAGCGCACATGGCCCTGGAGAGCGGGACGGGCGTCATTAGAGGAGGTTGGTATACCGAGGCTAACAGAATCGCATGATGTGGCATTTGATTTCAGCTTCTGTAGTACACACAATTTTTGTGGGTCCTTCTAGTACTCCGGTCCTTATATGTCTCCTAGTCTTATGAAAAAAAACTGTGCTTTTGCATCTTCAGGAGATGCGAAATGACAGATCCACAAATTCCTGCTGTGTTTATTATAACAATGGTTTTCATCAAATCAAATACTACCACAAATGACAAGCATGTACTGGCATGGACCAGTGTTTTCTTCAGCATCCATGTCATGGCATGAACCCCTGAACAAATATTCAATAAATAGTAACAGTGAACAAAAACCAGAATAGATAGGAAGATCGACACACCACCAGCACTGACTAGTTCATATTAGTTCCTCAGCGCTAGTGGAGTGTGCCATTCTACCTATCAGCTCTGGTTTTTGTGCGCTGCTATATATTGAAATGATGATTTATCAATTTGCCCAAGTCGCAGTTTTATTGGAGTTTATCTCTGAACAAAGATGCTGGCTCCCTCTACATCCATCAGAGTTTAGTCTACGTTAATTCAAGTTGCGAGTACTACTGCAAAATTGTAGCTCTGGTAATGGCACCATCTGCACTCGCAGGTAAAAATAACAACACGCTCAATGTGAGGTGCAAAATTCCATATGCCCCGAGTATTTAGTAATGGATGCTAGAGCTCATCTTACTGCGAGAGTCAAAAAGCAGATGCGCAGGCTTCGAAATTAGGGTGGAAAGCAGAAAGTGGAGCAACATAAGTACTTTTTGTTCTAGGAATTCCTCAGCTGAATAACTACTAATCACATGAGCCGATCTCTGTCATGCACTATTTGTTTTGAATCTGTATTCATGCAATATGAGAAGCAGCGAGGCAGAGTCATCAATGCGTCCAAAAGCACCGGAGGACTCTCCTTTTAATGCCAAAATCAAGCAAAAAAGCTACACTTCTGAAGCACAGAGCGAGCATCTCTGAAGCAAGCAGCAGTAAGTTGGCCATCATGCCTACACTCTATGCGTAGCTTAAATGAAGTACAAGGCGCGAGCTTACCTTTGAAAGCAGCGCATCCAAGTGGGGTAGCACGTAGCTCTCCAGTAGAACTGTGTTTCAAGATAAGGTCAGCTGTAATCAGGTCGTCAAGAACTTGGTGCAGAGTTTGCGATGGGTCCTTTCCCTCTTTTCGTTGCTGTAGGGCAAGTAGTGTTGCATCCATCACTTCGGCAAGAGAGTCTTCGGACTTGGCAACCTATAGAGAGACCAAATATTTATTGATTTTAATCGGTGTAAGACGAGACAAAAGGTCACCATTGAAAGGAACAAATTCATACTGCCTCCTAAGAAACCAGCTATTGGCTACTATATCCTCATTAGTGCTCAAAAACATTTTATCCTGAGACTAATCAGCTCCTCAATTTTTCTTTTCTCAGTGATGCATTACCTCTTTATTGAGCTGCGAGGCTCAACATACACAACTTGTTTACCATACTGTATTGCTGTTGCAGAATGAGGTTTCTCAAACAAATTTTCACTAGTAGATGATTTAAGGAATCCTTCGTTGGGGAACTGCACATTTGCATTTACAGCTACATAGAGCTATAAAACTGCCTGTTTGGCAACACGAGTGCTAAATGCCACTTCCCCTCACAACACAATTGCTTTTTCACGGTACAATATCAGAGAAATGATCCACAGTAACCTACATCTTCTATAGTAAATAAATCTGTAAAAGTAAGTCTGTAGCAAATAAACTTATCATCTGTATCGTAAAATTAAATGGCCTGCTAAATACCACTCCTTCCTTTTACTGCCAACTCAGCTCGAAATTGACTCTTAAATAAAACCGCCTTCTTTATCTATCTATATGTTATCCTTATCATTTCTCGTAGACATATAATAGTTCGGCTTGATATAACACATCGGAATCTGCTTGTCTTCTGTTGCAACTACCATTATGCCAACGTGTGTGTAGGGTGGCCAGGTCCTCTCAAGCTGTATAAACAGCTTTTACTCCTGGGTCTCCCACAACATTGTTGCAAATGAACTCAAATTCAATCTTTCAGATAGCTTCGAGGTGCAGCACCCAACAAGGGTTCGATGAACTGTTCAGCATCACTTACTGAATTTACTTCCAGCACCACTACGCGGAGTGATGAAACCAACATCATGTTGATTGCCTGTGCTTATGAGTCTCCGGAACATGTATTGACATTCTTCTCAACTTACTTGCAGTCCTATCAAACTGAGTAGCAACATTTTCAAGACCTTCTGTTCATCTTGAAGAAGATTGGAATAGCAGCTGTCAATAGGAGCCTCCAGAAGCCTCCGCACCTAGAGGAACAGGCCCGACAAATCATGGTGAGAAGTCTGGCCAATTATAGAACACTACCCACACATCACTGGAAAGCAAGACGAGACCTTTTCTTTATCTTTATTGGGTACGATGAGGATGCTCTCTCCAGATGAGTCAATGCCTGCCCGCCCAGCACGTCCAGCCATTTGCTGATAGACACTTCGAGTAAGAAACTCAGTGCCAGTGTAGGGCGACTTGAGGATCACCCTGCAACAAACCGTCAATGTGTAGACATGACTTAGTGCTAACGAAACATCACTGCAGTAGTTGCATTAGTAGGCACGCACGTACCAAACATTACTTAAGCTAGTTAGCAAAGGAGAGTAGCTGTGAGCCATAACATAACCTTTGTTGTATGATTGTGGGCTACAGCCTTTAGAGCATTTCCACTTCGAGTTACAAGGATCAATGCATGACTATCCTCCACTTGTACAATCATCATCATCATCATCATAAGCCTACTTTATGTCCACTGCAGGATGAAGGCCTGTCCCTGCGATCTCCAATTAACCCTGTCCTGTGCCAACTGATTTAAGCTTGCGCCTTCGTCTTTCTTAATTTCATCACCCCACTTTGGTAGTCTTCTGCCGTCCTCGACTGTGCTTCCCTTCTCTTGGCACCCATTCTGTAACCCTAATGGTCCACCAATTATCTAACCTACACATTACATGGCCTGCCCAACTCCATTTCTTTCTCTTAATGTGAATTAAAATACCAGCTATTCCTGTTTGCTCTCTGATCCAAACCGCTCTTTCTGTCTCTTGACACAACATTCTTAATTCCATAGCCCCTCCCCACGCTTGTTATGCTTCACTGCAATACTCGTGCAAATGCTTCACCAAGTAACATTTCTGTACAGAGGCGAAGCTGACTTTCGGAAACCGGCATTATGCAACGCACCATGCTTTCCAAGCTTCTAAGCCAATCGTGATGACCAAAAAGGCGGAGTCCGTGCCATTGCTGACAGCAACAAATTCTTTCAATTAAAAACACGACACCCAGGAAGCTTCATAGCAAACATCAAAGCAGCTAGGCCTAGCGTTGCCGCAGTGGTGGCTATGGCTGCCAGCGGATCTGCGTGCGAGAGTGCCGGTTCGAGGCAGCGAGGTAATCGAAATGGTAGCGGTGGTGGCTTTGATTAATGCCGTTTCGGACCTGCGGTCACGGCAAAACGTCCGTAAAATGGGAGGGCGAAGAGTTCTTGCGTCCGAAATTTCAGACTTTCTGATACATTGACTCTACGGGGTACGTGGCGGTGCCGCGAAGCCCTCCAAATTATCGGGAAACCGGAAAGTCGGTCGTCGACTGTACACTGGCAATTCCTCCAGAAGACAACAGGCTGTCAAAGACGATTCATTACAATTCCTGTCTGTTACTTGAGCTAGCATTACCGCGACTTGCGACCCTTTCAATAAAATCACAGCTAATTTTCCCTGATAGAGGCACCAATTCCCTGAGTTTTCCCCGACTTTTTCCAGACTACTCAAAATACCTGATAATTCCCAGTTTTCCCGGTTGGTAGACACCCTGTCAATCATTTATAGTAACTCGTCCCCAGGGTTGCTGAACAGGACAATGTTATCTGCAAATCGAAGGTTGCTGAGATATTCGTCGTTGATCCTTACTCCCAAGCCTTCCCAGTTTAATAGATTGAATACTTCTTCCCAGCACACAGTGAATAGCATTGTAGAAATTTTGTCTCCTTGTCTGACCCCTTTCTTTATAGATATCTTCCTACTTTTCTTGTGGAGAATTAAGGTAGCTGTGGAATCTCTGTAGATACTTTCCAAGATATTTATGTAAGTGGCCTGTACTCCTTGATTACGTAATGCCTCTACGACTGCTAGTATCTCTACTGAATTAAATGCCTTTTCATAATCTATGAAAGCCATACAGAGAGGCCGAGACTCTGTGTATTTCTCGATTACCTGATTGATGACATGGATGTAATCCATTGTAGAGTATCCCTTCCTGAAACCTGCCTGTTCCCTTGGTGGACTAAAGTCCAGTGTTGCCCTTATTCTATTGGAAGTTATCTTGGTGAATATTTTGTATAAGACTGGGAGTAAGCTAATGGGCCTATAATTTGTCAATTCTTTAACATCTCCCTTTTTGTGGATTAGTATAATGTTGGCATTCTTCAAGTTCTCTAGGAACCTTGAAGTCGATAGGCAGTTCGTATAAAGGGCTGCTAGTTTTTTAAGCATTATGTCTCCGCCATCTTTGATTAAATCGACTGGTAGTCCATCTTCTCCTGCCCCCTTTCCCACATTTCATGTCTTGCAAGGCGCTTCTAACTTTGCCGGTAGTTATAGAAGGAGCCTCTGTAACCTTTTCATTGCTACTTTTAATGGAAGTATCGTGGCTGCTTTGGGTACTGTACAGGTCAGTATATAATTCTTTCGCTGCTTTTACTATATCTTCAACATTGCTTATGCTGTTACCCTGCTTATCTTTTAGTGCATGCATCTTGGTTTGTCCGATGCCTAGTTTCCTTCTCACTGTTTTCAGGATGCGTCCATATTTTAGTGCTTCCTCAGTCTTTCTCGCATTATAATTTCGAATATCCCTTATTTTCTCCTTGTTGATTAGTTTCGACAGTTCCGCGAATTCTATCTGATCTCTTGAGTTGATACTTCCATTCTTTGTCGTTTATTTATTAGGTCCTTTGTTACTTGGGAGAGCTTACCGACTGGTTGCCTTGGTGCCTTACCTCCCACCTCAATTGCTGCTTCTAAAGACAGCCTAATTACGGTTTCAATCATTGCCTCTATGTCATCTTCATCTCTCTGTTCTAAGGCTGCATATTTGTTTGCAAGAGCCAACCTGAATTGGTCTGCTTTTACCCTTGCTGCATCTTGGTTGGCCTGTTTCTTCTTGACCAATTTTAGTCTTTCTCTGTTCAAATTGAGGTGAATCCTTGCCCTCACTAACCTATGATCACTGCACTTTACCCTACCTAAAACTTCCACATCCTGCACTATGCTGGGATCGGCAGAAAGTATGAAATCAATTTAATTTCTTGTTTCACCATTAGGGCTTTTGCAGGTCCACTTTTTATTCCAACGCTTTCTGAAGTAAGTGTTCATTATTCGCAGGTTATTCCTTTCTGCGAATTCTACCAACATCTCTCCTCAAGTGTTTCTAGAATCCACGCCCTAGTTGCCAATCACTTGTTCACCAGCCTCTTTTTTCACCACTTTTGCACTGAAGTCACCCATGACTACAGTATACTGAGGTTGCACTTTTCGCATCGCTATGTCAACATCTTCATAAAACTGTTCTATTTCTTCCCCATCGTGGCTGGAGGTTGGAGCGTAGGTTTGTACTACCTTTATTCTATACCTCCTATTCAGCTCTATTATGACTACTGTTACCCTTTCAATAATGCTGTAGAATCGTCAATATTGCCCGCTGTGTCCTTATGGATTAAGAATCCTACACCGTACTGCTTCTTATCTGGTTGTCTTTTATAGCAGAGGACGTGGCCATTTGTCCGCACTGTATAAGCCTCACCAGTTCTTCTAACCTCACTAAGGCCAATGATATCTCAAACAATGCCTGATAGTTCCTCAAAGAGTCCTGCTAGGCTAGCTTCACTCGAGAAGGTTCTGGTGTTAAACGCTGCAATGGTCAGTTTCCATTGTACAATAATAAGATATAAAATCAGAGCAGACAATGGCAAATGACGTTCAAAAACATCATACGTTAACAATAAGGTGCTGCGCCAAAAGTGTGCACACTTCATATCACGTGCTAGAAGGACACCATTTGCCATTAGCACATGCAAGAGTAAAATGTGAACTGAAGGCACCCTATGAGTGGTATGAATGCAGCCCTGTTTAACAGCCACTTTTTCGCAGCTGCCTCTTTGCAGGTGCTATTTTACAGGTAAACTTTAACTGAGCTCAAGTAAAAATACAAGAGACAGCACCTCTTGGCTGGTAGGTTGACACCAGCTGCCAGAGTTGAGGTGCACGTGAGACAGCAGAGCACACCAGAAGTGTATGCATCCTCCACAATGCGGCGCTCCTCCACCGTCAGCCCGCTATGATGGTAAGCCACACCCATGGGCAACGTCTGCCGCAGGACCCGACAAACCTGGCCTACTTCTGCTCGCAGTGTCTGTAGCAAAGCTTCCTTCTGCTCACGCCTATGGTCCAGTAATGACCTGAAACATCACCAATAAAACTGCACTGTCCTCTCAGCTTTGTCGAATTCATCAAGCTCATAATAAAGATCAAGGATGAACTGGCTGGGCCCACAAGACTGCATTGCAACAACATGCGCTCTGCTTTAACTGCAGGTGCAGCCACAGAGCAGATAACTTTTCCCGAAGCACAAAACATTGCACACAAGTCTTGTAACAGAAAAAAATGATGACCTATCTAGCCACCAAGATTAAGTTACTACATACTACAATTACTAGATATGCTGATTAAATTTGAATGAGTTGTCTTATCTCAAGAACACAGCTCATGCACTAACAACCACATTTATTTTTGTATTATCCAATTCTATCCATGCCATTACTTAAGCCACTTTTTCATTGAACGCTTATTTGAACACTTGCATCCTGAACAGTATAGTAAACATCCATTAGCTTTACATTGTAAAACTAAAGAATATTTTTGAATTAGGAATAATAAATGAGCACGCAAAGAACACAGAGAGATGAACATGGGAAAGGTGATATTGTGCATTTCTGTTCCCACTAGCCTATTGTTCTGAAGCTTTTCTTAAATAACCCAAGTTTCAAGATGAACAAAATTTCAATATATCCACACCACATTCATTACCACCATGTGAATTCACAAGTAATCCACGATCGTGCAGTTGTCCGTGTGAAGAAACAGTTTACATAAAATTACTAGAAACATGCCGACATCAGCAATGGCCCATCGCAGAACACCCGGCGATGCCACAGTGGAAAGTATGCTGGGCTACATTTGTCAAGTATTGACGTAACTCACTGCTGACCTTGCTGCTGTCTACGGTATGAACACATGATCGCACGTTGTAGTACCGACTAGCTTGGCTTGACACAGTTCTACAGTTCCTGATGGTTTATCATCAACAAGAGTCAGAAAAAAAGAACAGTGAGAATATTGACTAAGCACATTTCACATTTAGGAAAATGCCCAACCCATTTTCAAGTCCCACAAGCGTGTAAGCCACTAGTGGTCATGCAAATAAAGCTCTTCAAATTATAGCCTGGAGAGGCCAACAAGAATCTGCTTCTGTAATGCCATGCCTGAAAGCCAAACACAGATGATGACAAACACTCACTGAGGCAGGAAACGAGCCAGAAGCAGCGCCACACTCTCACAGTTCTGCTTCGTTGGGCAGAAGACGAGACACGAGTGCTGTGGCACTGTCTCTGCAACCAGAAGAGACAGCTGCTCGGGGTCCTGCATCTGGCCTTGCTAGTGTATACAAGGGTAGTGACAGCAGAGGGTTGATTAGCTGTGCTGAGAACATAGTAACCAACATCCACGAGCAAAAAATGTTTCAGGAGCAGGTGCAGCAAACGTGCAGCAATAATCTATGGAACTAACTTGGCTTAATAGTTTCCTTTAGTGTCCCTTCAAGCTGTGTAATGGAGTTATTACTGACTATGCAGAGCTCCAAAGCTCAGAAAGGTGAGCAGTATCCCTCACCCTAGAAAGCTTTGCATGCCACACGTACAACAGGACTGCCACTACACAGGCCTGCAGTCAGTTTCGACTGCACAGTTAGCAGCCTGCATACTTCATGCAAGGGGTGTACATGACACTTCAGGCATGCCAGGGGTGAAAGTCCCGAGAAATCTGAGCTTGAAATACACAAGAAACAGAATTAGAGAAACTACCTTAGGAAGCTTGCGGACAACCCGAAAGGGTTCCTCTTCATATTTTCCCTGCTGTTCAAAGATGTAGTCTTCCACTTTGATGTACTCCCTCAACTCAACCTGTTTGAGAAGCGTGTCATACCAACAACATTTAAGCCTTTATTTAAGTTGCACTACTGACAGAAATGTCACGCTGCCACAAGCAGTACCACAAGCTTCAAGGGTCCCTGAAACAACTTTTAAAACTTTTTAACTTAAGAAACACAATAAATATTGCCAATTTAATCCAAAGAAAGAAATAGAAAACAACTTTGTCAGACACTGGAGCCACATAATGCAGCAGTAAATGTAAACAATCTTCCAGATACTATATCCTTTGGGACAAGGTTACTATTTCTGAAGGGAGCTCACTCATATAAATTATTAAAAGCATGCAAAACATTCATATGGAATTCGATTCAAATATTAAAGTTATATATGATTTACTGTAGAATGATGTTCAAATTGGACTGACAATTCTTACAATTTGTACGCACTGACATCTCACACTGAAAACGTTTAACCACAAGGTGAAGAAGTCTCACTAAATAATGCACAAAAAATAACTTACTGTGAACTGGATGACATTTTCACTTGCAAGAAACAATTTCAAGACAGCAATGTGAGACCATGCATCATGTAGTAAGCTATGGGTGACAGCACTTTATGCAACTGGACTTCAATGATGTAAATTGTCTGGCTTGGAATGCAATGATGAGCAGGACATACCGGGCGAAAGGATCCAACGAAAACTTCAGCACCAAGAAAGGAAGCAAGGTCATCCATATTTCCAATAGTAGCACTCATGCCCACAATATGAGTGAGTGCTGAAAAAAAAAAAAAAAGAAGACCTGGATTCCCCCTTACATTACATGGCAACACATAAAACAAATATAGTCCACTCATGTTAATCCACACTATAGGCACACAGGCTCTTTGTTTAATTTTTCACAAGCCTGAATTATATGAAATTGAATAAACTATGGACCAAAAACGAACTATAGCTTACTGCCTGCATAGCACAATTGTGCGCATGATCCCACATATAGCCTGCCAAACTGAAAACTGCATCCAACAAATTTCAATAGGTTCCAAGAGATTACAACAAATTCCAAAAGCTGCAGCACAGATCTTTCAGATGTGTCACACAGTGTATCAGATGCAGTGTCATAGCATAGCATATGTTTCTTGCTATATACTACTCACACGGTTGCCTTCGAGTAGCTATCTAACAAGAACAGGTATACGAACAGGTACACTGAGAGTAAAACCAGCACTGATACTGTCAGCTTGTTTTTGATAGCTTTGTTTGACGTCAATGGCCAATGCTGCCTTTAAAGGGGCCCTGAAACACTTTTTATTGAAGAGCATAAATGCATTTGAAGTTAAAATAGGCTATTTCAGAAATACTTTGCCACAAAAAGTACCTTTGCCAAAAAGTAACAGGGCCTTTGCTGTGCTTCCACTCCTTCTTCAATGTCCTGCACTGCAAAGGCATTGAAGGCGAAGACACAACGCTCCGCCTTCTAAATGTCACTGTGGCGCACAGTTAAAATTCGATTTTACATGTTAGCGTAGACGCCACTACTTCAGATTTTGGCACCCACAACGCACCAAACGTAAGCCAAATTCGGTTGCCCTTAGCAACCCACAGTGTGCTTAGCCAGTGAACTCGTTACGGCACCCCACAGCGGCTGCGGTATCTACACTACGTCGCAGACCGCAGCTGCGTGCAACTGTAGTGCATATGCGCATCATTTGCTTTGTGCATGACAGGGCTTGAGTGCGTGCTCGCGCTCATATGCTACAGTCTGACCTTGCTACATGGTGCGGACCGGCTTTGTCCTTCACCAACTTGACCAACAAATAGTAGCCACATCCAACTTGCGCATTTTTTGAAACGCTATCAATTAGTCTGAAGGCGTGGTACTAGGAGCGGCCAAGAGTGAGCGCGCGCTGGCAAGCATGAGTGTAGTCTGGCCTTAAGTTTCACATGGTTCAAGGATAGTTGAGCGTTCAAAACTAGCCAAAATTAGCAAGACTCACCGGCTATGACACCGATAAGCAGGGTGGCCAAAGTTTTATTCCAACGCGGGCAGCTGCAGCCGAGCATGAGCAGACAATAGTCGGTTTCTTCCAGGAGTATGTAATTATTGTCAAAATTTGAAAGCACATTCTCACTTACTTCAGCCTGTTTACTGAACTTCTTCAATAAATATACACAGTAACAGTAGGAAGAAGTGCACTGATTCAAATGCCCTTTTAGGTTGATGTTAGCTATGTGGAAATGCGCTTTATTGTGAAATAAAGCATCCAGAATAGAATGAGAAGCAAGGTTTCTGTTGAAAAGAGTATTTGAGAGAAAGGTGACTTCGTGCTCTGCTTGTGAGCTCCACGTGACGCATACAACAGCAAAACTTGGCCGAGATGTTCACAGCAGCATAAGCTATCCGCGGACTATGTTTTTTCACCAAACCCGAGGGGTGCTTCAGGACCCCTTTAACCTTTCTTAACAGACCACAAACGTTACAGCCGCCAGCACACTTATGGCATCAAGTGTCAACACGTGATTCAGACATAAACAGCACTCACGGGAGATGTGCTTGACTTTCACAAGCGTGCTTTCAAGTATGGCTCCCCTGCTGCTCCCAGCACCCAGCATATGCAGCTGCACAGCCAAAGGAGAAAGATGCTTAGTATACTGTGGCATGCTTTGTAAACCTATGCAAGATGCTGCACTGTAACAGCACCAGATTTGCCAACCTTATAATTTAAGAACACTACGGTCGAAGCCGAAAAATACTAGAGTTTGATTAAATATACTACATATTGTTTGATTACGCAACATGTTGATTCTTTAACACTGAGTATGTTCAGTAAGGTCACTGTAAACAGGCACTCGTGTGTTGACCTTGGCTTAGGTATGCAACATGCAACTGCAAAAATGACTCACTTCATCAACCACAACCAGGCCCAGCTCGCTCAGTCTGTTCTGTTCAATCAGCGAGTCCACCAGAAAGTGTGCCTTCTCAATGGTGGCAAAGTAGACAGCACAACGCTGCCTTCTTTTCGGAGGTGGCAGGGCACCCCTACTGCCTGCATACTCTTCCACGAGAAAGTTGAGGTCTACTCCAAAGCTCGACATGGACCGCACCTGTCCCAGACAGAGTTATAAACACTCCACTTGCACAGATAACGCAAGACTGGCCAAGACTGCTGTTTATGGCAAAGCTATGCAAAAAGCACAACACTGCAACTGCAGCTGCTGCAGGACTATAAAAGCACGTCTGCAAAGGCAATAATGAAAATTGCAGTTGACAGCTTGAGCTAGCAAGGATTAACCATTGAACTTATTGATAAATAAATCATTAAATAAATAAATAAATAAATAAAACATTTACACCTTGTCTTCATAAGAGAAATACAGTGTAGCACAAAAATAGGCAGGTGGAAAAAAAAGTTACATCTTTTAAGACTTGACTACACTTCAGCCACTTTACAACAGTGATATGCTGCACATTAATGCTTCCACAACCAACAATAATTGTTTGAAGAATGAAAAATTCACACAGAAACTCCTCTAGAAGTTGTCTAAACATGTGTAAGCATTTTGCCACTTGCTCATCTCCACGCAGCCCGGTGTCATAATTAACTATACGACACTTGGTCTGACCAGTATAAACCCTTATCGGTTATCAACCCTGTCGGACTCAATCCAAGCCTTATCAGTCGGTATCAACCTCATCGAAATCGATCCTCATCAACCCTTATCTGTCCTTAAAAACCTTATGGCACATGATTAAACCCTTATTAACTCTTATCAGACCTTAGCAACCTTATCAGACTTGATCCGACCTTTATGAACCCTTATTAGTGCTTATTAACCTTATCAGAATTGCTCCAACCATTATAGGCCCTTATCACTCTTTAGCACCTTATCCATCCATATCAAACCATTATCAACGATGGTGGGTCATATATAACCCCTCATCACTCCTTATCATCCTTATCAACTCATTGACTGCTTAACTGTGTGCGTGGCGTGACATGACGTGAAGAGCATGAGCCCTCAAAGGTCGGTTGAGTGATTAGAACTGAAGCAGAGCAAAAAATTCACTGAAGAAGAAGGAGAGAGCAGATAGCACTCTGTCTGTTTGCTTCTCTCTTTTTTTCCGGCAATTTTTCCCACTGACTTTAGTTGAAAGTTTGAACACGAACCAACTCGACCACAAAAAGAGGTTGATGCTTCTGTATTCTTTCACAGGTAAAGTGTGATCGGACAAGAATGACAGAGATGCAAAGGAGAACAATTAACGTACACACCTTCTCCTGAACAATGGACACATACGGTAGAATGAAGAGCACATTTTTGCGACAGCACAGTATCTCCTTAAAGGCCAAGATTTCTGCGACCAGAGTCTTGCCTCCACTTGTGGGAAGCGAGTAGATGAGGTTCTTCCTCTGACTGAGAGCAGGAAGGCTCAAGCATTCCCTCTGCCAATCTGTAAAAACAACACAGCAAGAACCAAAGCCGAATATTCCAGACAACTGACGTTCACTCAGTAGATTGGTCAAAAAAGAGGCAACATGCACATTCAAATACGGTAGAGGAAAACCAGACCAAACTTTTCTGTTGACATTTTGCCTTTGAACATGCAGTGTTCTTCTTAGTTATTGATATATTGATATAGTAATTGCATGTATTAATACATCATTATTTATACAACCATATATTATTATTACTAGTGTCACTACTGTTGCACTAATATAGAAAGACTAAAGAAAAAATAATAGATAAAATAAA
The DNA here is from genome assembly GCF_023375885.2 of Dermacentor andersoni. Taxonomy (NCBI): domain Eukaryota; kingdom Metazoa; phylum Arthropoda; class Arachnida; order Ixodida; family Ixodidae; genus Dermacentor; species Dermacentor andersoni. Next base: position 36,242,866 of record NC_092817.1, read on the forward strand.
TTTTAAAAGAAGAGTGCCTTCTTTAACCATAACTTTTAAATATTGTCTTTCAAAATGAGTTATACTGAGTTTTTAAAAATTGTCTGCAGTGTGGCAGAGCGCATATCTTTAAACCTTGGGCTGAACATATTAAAGAGCTCCAGAATAGTGGCTAGCCGGGCTTGAAGTACATATGCTGAAGTATGTGTTTAATGAGGCTAGCACTACTCAAACAAGAAACCATAATGCATGTTGCAAATTCTGAATTGAAGCTGCAGTGACTTCTCGAGGCACATCTGCGTGGAATTAATTTTTAAGCTTGCACAGGTTTTCGGATAGGCACCGTCCAACTTGTGGTGAAATGCACTGTTCCGCAAATTTTTTTTTTTTTTTAGACAAGACATCTTCTTATGTATTACACGACAAAAATAGCTGCAACACCTATACATTTTTTCATACACTTTGGGAACGCATTTCTCAAAATTGTTATCATCCTCAGAATTCATCCCGAGTGGATGTACCCTGCAAACTCACTGGTTACAATTTTTGAATTGGAACATGTGCCACAGAGTGTAATGAGTTAAATAGTTGATAAATGAAATATTGTTAATTTGGTAAGTATAGATATTGAAACACAGTGTCTTTGTGTATGCGTTTGGACTCCTGCAGTCGTGATGGTCGCCTTTCTGATAATTGTAAGGCTAAATATTCGAGGAACTCTGCTTTAGATTTTTGCCTCTAAGGGTACACTTCACTGGCAACGGCATGATCGTCAATAATGTAGCATTTCCTTTTGTTGTTGATTTTTCGATTACAACATGAACGTATTCCGAATGAAGGAAAGGAGCTGAGCCAGTGGCTTACCGTACAGCTGTGTGATGCCATGGTGCAACTCGATCAAGCTGCGCACAATAACTGGCAAACCGAAAAATGTATCTTCACACAGGGACTCTGGCAGCGTTTGGTGCGGCGTGAGAGGGAGGCACAGCAACTTCCGCGTGTTTTCCCGAAGCTTTTCTTTCACTCTCTCGATGAGGGAAATCGATCCAGTCTGGTTGAGTGGACTTAACCCGCTGAGAAAGGACGTGCTCACAAGGTGCTGCTCCGAGTCACACTCTGCAATGTCAACAAAGACATGAGTTGCAGCAACGTGTCAGTATTGCTGGCACAACCTCACCTGTAAAGCTCATGTTCTTTTGTTTATGAATTTCTTCACTACTGATTTAGTCGGCCTAATACACCAAGTCGTTGTTTCGAGTCGAACTCTGAAATGTCAACAAAGCACAAGTTACAAGACAGTTCTCTTAACAATAAAGACCAAATATATAGACAACCATGGAATAACTTTACCCGTGAAGTTCATGATTTTCCTTTTTTAATCATATCACCTAGGTTTACAGTGTGACGTTGTCAACGCTACCATAGAATAAAGAGAAAAAGACGCGAGGCAAATGCAAATTGAAACTTTCGCGGCAAGTACAGGCAAGACCGTCCAAACGCAGTACCTCAGTAACAACACTAGCAAATTCTCCGGCTTGGCAACGTTTGCAAACGCAAGAGGGCAGAAGGGTTCTTTGTGAGACGTGGCTGCAGTCATCTGTAGACTTGCGCTATCGCCTGCACCATAGACCTGCACCTCTGCCTGCACTAACGTTTCGGTCTAACATGAGCCTTCTAGTAGCTGTTTAACGGTGAATTTTATTTGCTTTTTCATACTTTTGCCGAGTCTGGCTGTCGTTTTCCTGTATATGGTCTCAAAATTGAAAATTTTCATCTGCAGCTCCGCAGCACAAAAACAGCCAACTGAGTAGGCTGCTCTAATCATTTTAACATTATTGACCGCATTCTCATCTTTTCTCCCTTCAAATCAAATTGATTTTGCAATCAAAATTGTCAAGACCTCTTTTTCTTTCTTCTTTTTTTATGTCTTCTTACTGCGAGCAAAAGAAGTATCTCGCGGTTCCGCCCACAGCGCCCTTTGTGTCCAATTCTACAAACGACGTTTCAGATGAGATCGACTCTTTTGTTGCACCAATGAAACGGCTACAAACACTACAACTATACGCACCACGTATATGGTGAAAGTAACGTGGCATAACGTGTTAATGAATTTACATCACTTTTATCGTCAAGCGGTGATGGTCAAGGACGAAGCCCAGTGAGGCGGTGAGCCTTCTCTGGTTGAGTAAACTCCAATTTAAGCACGATGATGATGATACTTGTCTCTGAAGGTCAAGTCGTCAAGTTGTTGTGAGTCGCGTGTCTTCCAGCCAACAACAGTAGATTTTGGTGCTTTAGGTGATACGACATGCGCTAAGCATCGCGCGCTGCGCTGCATATGCCGTGCAGTATCCCGTGTGTGATAGTGATGGTGTGATGTTGCTATTGTTATCAGTAGCACCTGTAATTTTGGTTGTAAAGTAGTGAATGGAAGACAGCATACAAGTTTATTAGTTTGTCAAGCGTTTGCTTCATCGTATCGAATGTGGCGGTCAGGCTTTAGAGGTAAGTTCCCGTGTCGCTCATGGCGCATATCGAGTTAGCACCGGTGGGGAAGCGCTTGCTCAACATCGTATCCTTTTTTTTAGGTTTTGTGCGGTGGGGACTGCGAAAGCAACGCAAACCCAAGTCGGAAGACTCTCCTGACAAGCAAGACACTCACAGGTGCGACCCGTGTTCAGTTTTTCACGCTCACGCTGCGAGCCCGGTCGTGACATGCTGTGTTGCACTTTTCCGATAGATTCGTTGTCCCGGCTACGAATTTCGGCGCCAACAGACAGAACGAGCACGATCGACGTAAAAGAGAAACTTGCCACGAGGACGGCCGCTTTTTTACGAACAGACCAGCATGCAGCTTTGTGGAAACTGTCGGTTGGGTGGTGAGTATACCCTCTGCGTCGTGGTTGTGCATTGAACCACTTTTCTAAGGCGCTCGCTGATGGAGTGTAGTTATCGCTTCCGTACACCTGCCCCTTACGTGCTAGCATTATTGCCTATCCCGGAAACACGTCACTCGAACAAGATTTTCATGCAGAAGCCTGCGTTTGTGTATGTAAGAATATTGGAAGCTAGGCAGCACAATTTAATATTTGTCGTAATGCACTCGTCTGATTTCAGAGGAAAGGAGAACAGTCGAGTATTACATATGCGGAGGGCCAGGTTACAAGAACTAGCCCGAAACGAAAAGTTGCATTGAAATTTGAGCTTGAATATATATTCTGTTCTTCAGTTAAGCCACGATGTCACTTCATGACAAGGTGTCAAATTCGATAGCGAATTCTGTTAAATTAGTACTGTTTCTTATTCTTAGAAAAAACTGTGTGCCTTTCTCACCTTGCCGAACTTAACATACGAAAAATAAATTGTATTTTCTGCTTGGCACAGCTTTTGTGGCTTCTCATATTTTGGGCCAGTAGTGTATTGTGTAATAACCTGTGCATTAAAATCAAACATTTCGTGTCAGTTTGCCCTGTTATTTGAGCAAAAAGGCAAGACCACCGTTACCTCTGCACCTGTGAGCTCCACCAGTCAAGCAAACTGGTGTTGCCACCTGCTAAAAGAGGCATGCTCTGCAGCTTTCCATATTACTTGTTTTCATTGCCCAGCAGCAGACGACTTTAACTCTTGCCTAATGCAGGTGTTGCACTGCACATGGTCGATCACGATTGAGCCCGATTCAAGTTGAATTCCTTGACCGAGATTGGCTCCCTTCCGCAGCTTGCGTAATTAAGGCAATTGCAATTGAGAAATATGTTTATTTATTTCACAATACTACAGGCTAGATTGGCTCAAGCAGATCCTTATTGGGCTTGATTGCAATTGAAGATGCACTGTGTGAAGGCAAGGTTCTGACTGGTGTTGCATAAGTCACGGGCCGCTTTTTTCGTCAGGACGATAGATTGGATTTTTTACAAGTACTGCTCCAGGAGGGCACATGTAACCAGCAAACGTAGGCCTCGGGAGAGCACCTGAGATTATAATAAAGAAGACAGCGCAGGATCTCCAGGGCACCAAAGGGGTAGTAGGGGGATCAAAGCTGGAAGCAGAGCTGCCTGTGGGTTGGGGCCGCAGAGGCCGAAGCATCGTCCAGCCGCCAACTTGTGACGCGAAGTTCAGCACTACCGCGCCCTGCGACTTCTGTAACACCAGTCAGAACTTTGCCCTGTGTGGAACCCATAATATTATTATAACTCAATTTACTTTTGCCCATAGCCAGGTGCATGCACAAAATATATATGTATATGTAAGTTTGCTGTGAAATTGGATTGCCAAAGGAACAGTGGTGCACCAGAGTATTTTCTGGAAATGGTACCTTACAAATACACGGATACTATATTTGCTCATGTAAGATCCACACCCGCTACTTTCAAGATGAAGAAAAATAGGGATGTGTGAATATTCTAAACTTGTGAATAACATATGGAATAGTGTCTTATTTGATTTGGTCTTTGTATTGAATAGCCACTATTTGTTAATTTAAGTGTTTTTTTAATATCTTTCGAATATTTCAAGATGTCAACTGTGCCGGAGCAAACATAAAATTGGAGAATCTGTATGGTAAGCTTTCACCTCCACGAGCATAGTATAGACATAAAACATGAGAACTTGCGTAGCAGAGCAGGCTGCATCACTAAGGTAGTCATACTTTACAGGCTATACAGAGATCATTCGTGCTTTTTGAAAAGACCTGCACAAGCAAAGAATCTAGTTGTTTGGCCTTAATGCTCCATTTGTGATTTTATTAAGCAATGCTTCATAACGTACTATGTACTATATGTATGTGCAGAAACTTGCTAACTTTAAGAATACTGGGATGGAACATCATTTTATATGAATTGCTATACGGATATGAAGAACTTTATTAAAAGGATCCTAAGAGGCGCCGTCCCTTAGGGCCACACCGCAGGCCACTCCCATTTAAGGACAGTTAGGTCTAATATTAATTGTGATAATGGCTTGTAATTATACAAATACTATTCAAATAGTATTCGATTTGCTTCCGGTACTGTTTGATTCTGTCTCAACAATCACTATGCGCATACCCCTAAAAAGATGTGAAAAGAAAACAGGAATTCACCCAAGTTACCTGCCACAATGCATGCACCCTCACAGCGACCATCTTTGTATGTGTGATCATGAGGTGGTAAGCCCCCGTGACAATGGGAGTGACATCACAAGCAGGAGTGCTTAAAAATGAAGCAGGACTTGATCAGTGGTGCTGAATCTTAAATAGGTGTGTGTGTGTGTGTGTGCGTGTGTGTGCGTGTGTGTGTGTGTGTGTGTGTGCGCGCGCAATGGATAGGTAGTATTTGCATTATTTTTTACATAATTTGCGACGTCATCCACAATTTAACAGCCAGTCATATGCTCAACTCGTGTGAGAGCCATGCCCTGGCAAGATTCAGAAAAAAATAGGTGCAGGTCTTGCATCATTGACTGCAGTAACTTTACATCATTTCCTTCTTTCTTTATGTTCTTGTTTTATTTCTCTACCTCACATTTTCTTGAAAATAAAAATTCAGCACCCATGTTTTACTCCTCCGCAAGGCTTCTCCTCTTCACCATTTCGATTTGGTACGTTTAAATAGCGCTGTGTCAAATCCTTAAACACTCTCTTTTGCCAGTGTTGAGATAGCAGTGCAATGTCATCTTTGTGAAAGTGAACTCAGCAGTGTCTTGAGAAGAACTACACATGCTTCCTCTTTTATTGGCATAGTGCCGCGACCCAGCCCCCTATTCGTGTCAAAACATATTTGACCAGAAACTTAAGGCTTTGGTCATGCACCTCAGTGAAGTGGTTAGAGGAAATGTTTCATTACTAAATTTAGCATGTTTACTTGCATAGTATGTTATTAAACCTTCATATATTGTTTTAAAGTATTTACTACATGCAGTTCTCCTTATGGTAAAGATAGACTGTTGTGTGTGCTCTGCATGTGCTACAAATTTCTTTTCAGCTATGAAGTGCAGAAGGGAGATGAAATGGACAAACTGTGTTCTAGGATGGATGACTGGCTGTATTGAGATAGTGCAGTATGTCAATTGCCAAAGTGTTCTCTGAAACAATATGCTGAAAGGACAGTGTAAAATTTCTTGACCTCTTTCTTTGGAAACCTTTTATGCACCATAGGGGACGCTGCTTGCAGTGGGTCTCAACCTGCAGCTACAAAGTCGGCGGTGCCTGTGGGGCAACAATCAAGCTGGCCATCCCATCGCCTGTGATAATGGAAACCCAGACAGCACTGCGCAACCTTGTTTCCGTGTGTGCCACCTTTTACGCAACTTCATTTTTCGCCTTGTCATTGCCTCTCCACATCCTGTCTCATCGAGCTCAATTCTACCTCGAGAACATCAGTCCTCTGTGGATGTCGTGGATCTGTCGTCAAATGGTGACCGTGCTCTTGCAGAAGGAAGTTCTGAGCCACCACTGTCAGTAAGTGGTGTTGCATCTGCTTTGTCTTCACTGTTTTACACATCTCTTTCATTAAGGGCTTTTTTATGATATATATTTTTTTCTTTGCAGTCTGCTGAAGCAAGTGAGCAGCTTGCCAGTGTGATGAAAGAATATTTTGCCTGTCTTGAAGACCTCAATGGTGCCAAATTACTGCTGACCAATGAGGCTGAAGCCCTAATGAGCTTTGAGAAAGCACAAGCACTGGGTTCTGCCAGAGCGCACTACAACCTGGGAGTCTGTTATGAAACTGGCAGGAGTGTCAACAAGGACTTGGACAAGGTAGTGTAAGCCTGTGTGGCTTGGCTCAAAGTATCACTACACGTGAAATGCTGGTGTACCACTAGTCCTCTTCTTCCATGATGATTTTATGTATTCAAAAAGTTGTTAAAGAATGAGTCAAGATGCTTTAACAAGAAAGTCCTGAAAAATGTCAGGCATATTCATAAATTATTCCTTAGATCACGAATTGATCACTTTTCGTTAGAACAAGCGATTCTCTGAGCCTGCTGTGGTGTCCCAGAGGCTACAGCATCCTGTTGCTCAACCCCAGGTTATGGATTCAGGGCGTCTACAAACTGGGAATTCTCAAGGATATTGAATATTCTGCAAAAACTCAGGGAAGACTCAGGGAATTTGTGCTTCGATCAGGGATAGATTGCTGTCTTTTTATTGAAAGGGAACGAAAGTCGCCCTACCGCTGGCTCGAGTAAAAGAGAGGAATCGTAACAAATTGTCCTTGACGCTGTGTCGTTGGCTGGAGGAGTTGCCACTGTACAGCCAACGACCGATTTTCCAGACACCCGATTTTTGTGAAATACCCGATAATGCGGGCGATTTCGCGGCACCACCACCTACCCTATAGAGTCAATGTATAAGAACGTCTGTAATTTCAGACGCAAGAACTCTTTGCTGTCCGATTTTCTGTACTGTTTGCCATGACCGCAGGTCCAGAACGGCATTAATCGAAGCCAACACCGCCGTTTTATCTCGCCGCCTCAAACCAGCGCTCTCGCACGTGGATCCGCTGGCAGCTGTAGCCACCACCGCAGCAACGCTAGGTTTAGCTGCTTCGACGTTCGCTATAAATCTTCTTGCCGTACGGTGCCGTGTTTTTGATTGAAAGAATTCGCCGCTGTCAGTAATGGCACCGACACTGCCTCTGTAATCCTCGCGATTGGCTTCGAAGCTTGGAAAACATGGTGCGTTGCATAATGCCGGTTTTCTAAAGGCAGCTTCGCCTCAGCACAGCGATGTTACGCGGTGAAGCATAACAAGTGTGGGAAGGGGCAATTGTCGCGGGACACAGTACGCATTCCATAATTATACACGCGTGCGCCTGCCTTCTCCTGTCACAGTACGAGCGCCGATATGCCTAATAAGTGTACTGGCAGGCCTTCACGGCTTTTTCGGACGTGCCTGGGAGGATTAGAGCCCTTATGGGCAGTAAAAGACATGCATTCATTTTTTTGGACTGCCCGATTTGATTTTTCTGACGTTTTCGTGGCCCCTAGAAAGTACGAAAAATCGTACGTTGACTGTACAACTGAGCAAGAGGATGCTTCAAATGGTCCGTGGGGCGAACATGCGGCAGAACAAGGACAAGAACAGAAATGACTGTCGCATTGAGGAATGATCGGGAAAGGAACTGTGCTGCCTCTTCTTTAAAGGAGGTTGAGTTAAAAAATACAAAGTGGCAGCTGACACAAAGATGCAGGTGACCTTCACCCAAACAAAAATAAACTCTTGAAAGCAGTGAAACACAAAACAGAGGCATTGTGCATGGGCTAAGAGTGCGTGAGGACAGTTGAGGTTGACTTTCGAACTGCTGAGAAAATCTGACTTGGGACAAAGTTCGGGCCTAATACCAATGATCTTGCTATCACTTGATAAAAATTGCTCATTTTCAAAAATATTTGCTTCTGTATGCATCTTTTTATTGATATTTAAAAATGTTCAACTCAATTTACAATGGGCTCTATCATTTTTTCTTTTTTTGGAGATACTTTGTTTGCTGTGCATTTTACTATCTCCTACCTTCAGTTTTCAATTTTAAATAAAAGAAACACTACTCCTTACTATTCAAACTGGATTGAGTTTTATTTATTTTTATGCTACGTTTTTATGTCTTATTTTTTTAGTTTATTGTTGTTTTTATTTTAATTACTTTGCAAACACAAATGGAAAAACCAATTGTTGATAACTGTGGGATATTTTTATGGAATGGCGTCAAATTCTGCGACATCATTCAACAGCATCACTCGTGTTGCAGTTTGAGTGTAAGAAGAATGGAAGGAAAGATTGGCCTTGCAGTTGTTTCTGCTAGCAAATCATCTGTGTCCATTGAACAGAATCTGTGCAGGGATAACGTTCCCCTTCTAGCTTCATCTAACCTTGAATGCGTTTTTAGGTTGTCTGCCAGCTGTGTTTTTACAAGCCCGGCCTGATGCTTGGCACTACTGTCTAAATCGGTGTTTTGCTTGCCTGCAGGCAGTGATGCACTACAAAGCAGCTGTCCTTGGCGGCCACCCACTGGCAACATACAACCTGGGTGTATTGTATCTGAAAGGCCATGGAAACTCTAACACTGGCCAGTCATTGCTTGAGAAGGCCTCCAACCTGGGAGTCCCTCAGGTACTAACTGAGTGCACAACTGTGTATGGCGGTCACTTAAAGGGTCCCTTGAACGGTTTTTGTCGTACCCCTAGACACGGAAGGTATTTCTCAAGGAATGCTTTCTCACAAGAATTTCGTGTCAACCCGCTATAATAACACAGGTGCTAGTGGTCAAACGTTATCCTTCCCTCAAGCTGCAGTGTTTCCCCTCGACATTTGCATTGTCCTTTTTTTTTAATGTTTTCGCTGCCTCTAGGGGGTCTGAAAAATCAGGCATTGACTGTATACAGAAGAGAAAGATCATGTTCAGTGGCCTGGCAAGAAAAGAAAAATTGATTATTGCCAGTCAGCCTCCAGAGTCCATGCAGGAGTATGTTTATCTAGGTCAATTACTCGCAGGGTACCCTGATCTTGAGAAGGAAATTTACAATAGAATAAAGATGGGTCGGAGTGCATATGGCAGGCATGAGCAAATCCTAACTGGAAGCTTACCACTTTTGTTGAAAAAAAAAAAAGTACGATCATTGCATTCTACTGGTGCTAACATATGGGGCAGAAACTTTGAGGTTAACAAAGAAGCTCGAGAACAAGTTAAGGACCGTGCAAAGAGTGATGGAACAAAATATGTTAGGCGTAATGTTAAGAGACAGAAAGAGAGAGGTACAGACAGAGAGCAAACAGCGACAGCCGATATTCTAATTGACATTAAGAGTAGAAACAGTGGGGCTGGGCAGGCCATGTGATGCATGGGGCAGATATCTGGTAGACCATTAGATTTACAGAATGGGTGCCAAGGGAAGGGAAGCGCATTCGAGGACGGCAGGAAAGTAGGTGGGGTGATGAAATGAAATTTGCAGGTGGAAGTTGGAATCAGTACAAGACGGATAATTGGAGATCACTGGGAGAGACGTTCATCCTGCAGTGGACATAAAAAAATAGGCTGGTGATGGTGATGATGCAAAAGACTGATGCCGCCGTGGGCATTTATCGCATTGCTGCAACTGTATATGCAATGTACAAACTATGAAGTGGCTGTTTCTAATATTATTTCAGTTTGATAATTGTAGCAATTGCTATGAATGGGTGGATGCCTAATTTTCCTTTTATTAATTGTCCGATAACATGAAAATATTTATGTACGTTTATGATTATCTCTATATTGCACTCGTAAGATTTCTTTGTAGCCGTCAGCTGAAAAAGAAAGTGCTACTTCTAACTTTGCAAATGTGGTGAAATGGGCTAATTATAACATTTTTGCTACTAATACTTTAGAGAAAAAAATGAAATTACAGAGGAAGACAAAGAAAAAAGCACATCCGTTGGGAATCGCACCCAAACTTTCTGCGTGAGATGCGGAGGCTGTACCACTACATCAGTATAATTCAAGATGGGGGCTTTCTGTCGGACGTTATCACACATTGTAAAGCACATTTAATTTCTTTTGCAACGCTTTTTCTCAAGATCTCGGCTTGTTAGGATATTTTTTGGCTATTTAGGCAAATTGTATACAAAGCTTGGCTCTCTGACAAATGTGGAACCTGTGGTTACCGCAAAGTCCCTTTCTTTTCAAAACTGAGGGTGACTGCTTTGTTGACCAAGGAGGCTGGTGTTGACATGGACATGCAACGCTCGTGTTTTCTGCTGCGCTGCAGTGCAGAACAAGTGTAATAAAATGCTGGTACCTTTCATGTTCCTGCCACCGAAGAAGACATTGCTGCTCCTATTTTCGTGTGATCACCCCCTCCATGCCCCATTGCAAAAGCTGTAGCACGCTATTAGCATTCTCAGGCACGAGTGGGCCATCGATTTGAAGAAACCTCTAGATTTATTACATTCGGGTACTTCTGTTTAAAAGTACACAAATTATTATGCATACGTATGCTGTTAAAAGCAATCTTAATGCAGCGGCATGTTTCAAGCATACCCCATGATGCAACGGATAGCTCAGCTGGGGTGGCTGAAAACTCAGGGGAGTGGCACCACTGCGATCGTAGTGATTAGCATTTTTAAAATCTTATAATAAATTATACGCATTGCACAGAGCGCCTAAATGTGTCACATAATGATCAGAAGCACCTACCCTAACGACTCACTAGACTCAGGGTCAGAGACATCAAAGAAGTGAGTGGTTGTACTGTAGTAGAAAAATGCATATTGTTAAACAGCTTTATCTTGGCCATCAGTAAATACAAGTGAAAACAGCAAGTAAACAAACAATAAAAGCACAAATTATGCAACAATAAATTTAGAAAGTGTAATTTTCCTAGTTAGACAACCGTTTCTATTATAGTAAACAGTGTAGACTCTTAAGTGAACACAAAATAAAAAGAAAAGTAACTATAGAAAATTCGCAAGAAACTGTGTACAGAAATATGTGCAATATTATTGAGGCAGAGCAAGCCTAAGTGCATAAAAAGAAAAGAGGCTGGCTTGAGTAAACAAAGCATTTTCAAGGAACTGTGTAGCAAGTGCTTACACAAACGTAAGCGTTCATTAATGCAAAAGTGTCGAATGGCTCACTGAGCAAAAAAGCCGGTGTCCGGCATTTGTAGCAGCGAAACAGCGGCTGAATTCCCATTGGCTGCAGCTCCACGTCATGAGTGCTTCTCAAAGGAGCAGAGCAGGCAAAAGGGCACACCGGCTGCCACAGTAGCATGCCAGGCGTTGTGTGAGGGGAGAGGGCATCGCCTCAACGCCAAATCACCCTCACACTTGGAAGCCTTTGTTATCTTCGCGTTTCTTGTCCGTGCAAAGTTCATAAGTCAGAGGACCACTCAGCTACATTTAATTAATGCTTTCACGTTCACAAGTTAAAAGGAATGTTTAGGTGTCCTTGGATTTTTTGTGTAAGAAGTTTAGCAGACATTTGAATGGCAATAACTGGAAAGAGAATGCATAGCAAACTGCTAATTGGTAAATAAAGGTGCAATGGAAACTCTAGTGTAATTATTGTAGGGAAGCACGTTGCAAAGAAGAAAGGAAAAAAAAAAAAAGGTGCTCATTTACTAGTTGCCAGTCTTTCATGCCTCCTCTTAGTCATTGCCAAGTTGCATGTTCACATAAAGAACAACCTTCTAGCTTGTACGTAAACTGTCCACATTTAAACTTAAACTTGTGATTTGGAGTCGTCATGATATCTAGGTATTCCAGGTACTCTTGTTTTCTTCTCATTTTCTCTCCAATGCAGTCAAACCTCAACTTAATGAAGTGTTTTCGATTTCCCAATGCACGTAGCAACACATAGCATGATGCATTCAAAAGCTCGGAGCAATAAGCTCAACATCTTGTCCAATTGAACAATGTTCTGGAGGAATTATGAAGAAGCAAATGACAGGAAGCCTGTTGTGTTGAAAGTGCCTCTAAATTTACTGATGTGTTGCTGCAGTAAGTAGATTACCATGCCCATTTGAGGCTGGCTGTTTTCTTTTTACCAAACTGCCCGTTGTGTCCCAGCTTTGCTAACTCAGTGTCAGCGCTACCAGATGGTACAACATTGTAGCAGCTGAGTTGAAGCATGTGTTGCCTTCCCAGTGCTAGTGTAACAAAGCCCATGCAGGCAAAGATTACATTTTATGGGTGTTTTTAACTAAAAAATTTTCAGATATGTCTGATTTCATTAAATCGAGATTTAACTGTATTGTTATTAGATTTGCTTGGAATATTTCACTCCTTGAGTTGCCTTAATATTTAAGTATGCTATCTCAAAGCAAACGGCATTATACAGGGTTCACAGCAGAGATTTCTCAAGTTCAGCAGTGGGCAGAGGGTGTTGCACTACAGTGCTTCCCATACAGACCTCCATATAGACCAATTAAACCAGCATGCTTTTACCTAGATCTTACAGTAATGTGCTTCTTTATATACCATTGTGTTTTTGCACTGCCTGGCAGAGTAAATTGTTTCCATGCACATGAAAAATGTACTGTAATCAAAGCTGTAGTCAGCAAAAATGTATGGGTGCTATGCAAATGCTTGCTGTATTGCAAATGGTGGGTTTCACTTGCAGGCAAAGACATTTGTTGCACATAAATACCTTGAAGAGGGAAACTTTGATGAAGCCGTGCCATTGCTGAAGGAAGCTGCAGCTGCCAAGGTACCTTTTGCACTTTACAAAGAAATTTGGAAAGCAATACTGAATGGTGTTTTATTGCCTCAGGATCCAGATGCGCTGTTCTACTTGGGCGTGTGCTGTGAGAGAGGCCTTGCTGTTCCAAAGGACCATACAGCAGCCATAAAACACTATTCACGAGCGGCTAGACAAAATCATGCCGGTGCTTTGGATGCCTTAGCCGCCATTCAGAGGAAGGCAGAACCAAGTACGTGTTTTTGAAAGCACACAACACTGTTATCATTCCAAATGAGCAGTTGCTGTCTTTCAAGTGAAAGAAATACTACCTGAAAGTAAAGCAGAAACATTGGAGATTAGCACGAGTTCTTAAAACTTACACTAGAAAAAAATAGGGGGTGCTAGTGTCTGTCTGTGGGGCACTTCGCCTAGCCCAATAGTGAGGGGAAGTGCAAGTATCAGTTCAGTTAAGCTGATGGCTTAGCACCCAGCAGTCTTTTCAGCAACAAACACACCACAGCAAGTTACTTAAATATTATGTGCCACACTTCCTATGCAGAATTCATCACTAGGAGCATTGTACACACTGTAATTCACCACACACTTGCAAATCGTTCCTTTTAATTCTGATTGCCCACTTGACAGTGCCACCGCACTTGCATGAGACTGTGTGATAGTACTTAAAATCACAGTGCACCTAGAATTCTCTGCAGCTTTGTCTATGCAAAAATTCGAATTAGCCGTCATGTTGCCCACTTTTTATTCCATCGCAAGGTGTAGGTACTTGCTGTCCCAAACCCTCTCTTCACACCTGATTAAATAATCAGTAAAGCCAATCGGTGACAGTGGTTTTAAGGTGTCAGCATGGAAGAGGCAAAAAGTAGTGGTCAGGGTCTTCATTGTTGATTCTTAACCTATGAGCCATCTAGTTACTTGTTAAGGGTTTTTCTTTTGTAATGTTGATTTCCTAAGCTTTGATTTTCAGTACTTTGTGGTCTCGATAATTCTATGGCCTCATTGTGGAATGTGCATTCAGCATATAATGGTATACATTAACTAATGGTTTACTCTCATTGTTATATCAGCTCCATTATATTGTGTCCTCTCCTTCATCATCATCTTTTCAAATTCTTTGTATCTGTTACTATGCTACACCAACAATACCGAACATCAACCCTTATCAAGGTCATCATGCATAGTGTGTCTCTTAAGTGTGCTGTTTCTCACATGGTATGCTCCTTTACAGCCCTGGCTACGTTATATATATGCTAAAATATAATATGCAATATTTAGAACCATATATCGCATTTCTTGACCTGTGGACGCCATCTTACCATTCTTGTTGCCTTGTTGCTTTTGCACGTTAAAATCCAATTATTCATTGATTTTTTTTTTTCTTCACTTTGTCCTTCCATCAGTTCAGTGTAGCCAATCGGGCTCAAGTCACCTTAGTCTCGTTTTGTAAATGCTAAGAAAATGCTGTTATATCCCTTTAGGAGTGCCAGTGGAGCCTGTTTGCACCAGAGAGCCACCCGAAGACCCACCATCAGTGAAGCATGCGCACAGTTTTGGTGTGTCTGAAATCTTGGCTTCCTCATTGCCCAGTCTCACATCTTGCAAACAGAGGCCGACTCCCCTACATTCGGTGAACATACAGCTTACATTGCCTTATGTTCACTGAACAAGTTGTGCCTCCTGTGGAAAACACTAAGGAATCATTGACTTGCACCATCCTTGGTGCAGATTGCAAATGGTAAATTTGGCCTCAGATATACTCATTGACACCAATGTTTTTCCTTCAAAGAACTGAAAATGTTTTGCAAGAGTAGCATACCAGTTGAAACTGGTTTATTTCTTTTTCTCTTCATTATTTCCCCTGTTCACCCCGAGCACATTAATAATCAACTTTCATAACTTATTAAACATTCTTAAAGGGGCCCTGAACTGCCCCTCTGACTTGGAGAAATAACATAGTCCACAGGTAGCATACGCTGCTGTGAACCTGTCAGCTAAGTTTTGCTGTCATACAGAGTGTATTTAGCTTGCAAGCAGAGCTCAATGTCACCTTTCTCTTAAACTCTCTTTTCAACAGAAGCCTGCCTCCTTGCTCTCTTCCGGATGCTTTATTCCATAATAAAGTGGATTCCCATGCGTAGCTAATATTGGTAGCTGCAGTCAGCTACATAGCGTAGATACCGCAGCCGCCACGAGTCTACTGGCTAAGCGCACTGCGGCTCACCGAGTACTACCGTATTTGGCTTAAATTTAGCGCATCGTAGGCATCAAATCGGAAGTACAATAGACTCCCATTAAGACAAACTCGAAGGGACCATGACAATTTGCTGATCATATCAGAAGTTTGTCTTATCAGAAGAATAATTGGCAACGTGACCAGGTGCATCCAAAATACTTAATTCAATGTGGTAAATGAAGTAAACTTAAAATGGGGGAAAATGGCATTCAAAGTATTTATTTAGCTGAACTTAATAGAAAACTGTTTTCAAGTGGTACTCTTGCCTGGTTTCATCCAGTCCGTGATGAAAATTTGGCATTTCCGTGCAAATTAGCAAGCAGCCACAAACGATGTCATCTCACCTAACGACCTTAAAAATCTTTCTGTGCCTTCGTGCTGCTGGGAAATGTTCACTAGGGAGTAAAGCAGGCATCTGCCGTCTATCAGGTCATCAGTGCAGGCTCCAAGCTAGCGAAAGTATGAAGGAGCGCGCAGCAAAACAATGCAACCTCGATGAGTGTAGGTGACGTTGAGCAAAGTGGGGAAGGAGAAATGAGGCGAAGTGTTGCGGAGGAGGAAGGTAAAGCAGAGGCATGCTGGGTTGACCTCCTCTTGCAGTTGCTACAGGTTTCGTTTGCCATACGGACATACTGGATTCGTCTCGTGACAACATCATCCTCGCACACTGTATGCTGTGAATGCTGTGGATGGTGGTGCATGGCCGTTCTTAGTTGGTGGAGCGATTTGTCTGGTTAATTCCGATAACGAATGAGACTCTAGCCTATTAAATACGTGCGGGGTTCCCAGCACCTTACAACCTTCTAAGAGGGACAAGCGGCTCCTAGCCGCATGAAACATAGCAATAACAGGTCTGTGATGCCCTTGCATGTCCGGGGCCACACGCGCGCTACAGTGAAGGAAGCAGCGTGCCTTTATCCCTGTCTGAAAAGACTGGGTAACCCGTTGAACTTCTTTCGTGATTGGGATAGGGGCTTGCAATTGTTGCCCTTGAACGAGGAATTCCCAGTAAGCGCGAGTCATAAGCTCGCGTTGATTACGTCCCTGCCCTTTGTACGCACCGCCCGTCGCTACTGCCGATTGGATGATTTAGTGAGGTCTTCGGACCGATGTCCGGCACGGCCTTTCGGTTGCGCCGGTCTGTTGGAAAGATGACCCAACTTGATCATTTAGAGGAAGTAAAAATCGTAACAAGTCGTAACACCGTATGCGGTGTATGTTGTGAGTGAAAGTGTGCAACGGTGAGCAGACAATGCCAGCCCAATCTAGCGTGCACAAAGGAGGAGGGAGGCACGCCGTCTTCTCTCGCACTCATCATCATCATTTACTATTCCCTTAAGGGTCCCTTCAGGGACATTCATGGCACCGGGAGGGGAGTGTTGTACTTAGGTTGCGTACGGTCACGCGGGCTTTATCTTGAATGGGATCTGCTTTGGGGGCACAGTCTAGGAGGCCGATGACTCGTAGCTTTTCATGCGCTGTGTTCGTGCCGCTTAGCGTTGAAGCGATAGACAGCACGAAGGTCACTTTGTTCGCTATTGTCGCGATTCCTCACGCCAGCGTTTTGACAGCGAGCGTCGACAGCCTTCGGGTATAATGTATTCATATTTGCCGGTGTGCGCTTACTCTATGCTTGTTAATTTAGTTACAAATATTTACAAGGGGGCGTTCTACTCCGGCGGCTGCGGTATATGGTGCGGCCGCGCGAGCAGTCTTGAATACGCTTTGCAACGCGGACAGTCTAGGCGCGCCGAGGGCCGATAGCTTCGCATGCGCTATAGCACCTATACGCTTGCACATCACCCGCATTCAAGAAGTGAAATGTTACTGTCTCATCTTGTTTTCCACTCTGTCTACGGGCGATGTGCACGCCAGGCCTCCAGTAGGGTGCCTTGATGCATGCACCCCCGGGCCCAGCGCATCGAGGCACCCTAGCCTCAGGGATCAGTAGTGGTGGCAGTCATTCCGAATGTTCATCTTGACCGAAGAGCATGCCTGAGGCATTTCATCTTAAGTGTATTTTTTTTTTTGCATCGAGTCTATTGAAAATCGAACAAACATTCTCATATTCTTGGTTGTATGCAAGAATTCAGTTTAACCGAGTTCCTCTTAACAACAGTTCTCTGTAGTGGTGTTTAACATCCAAAATTAAATTTGGACTGCACACCACGGTGACATTTAGAAGTTGGAACATTGTGGGCACACCTGCTCCGCCGTAGCCTTCGTAGTGCAAGGAATTGAAGGAGTGGACGCACCGTTAAGGCCGTGTTTGATTGCCAATAACTGTGCTTCTGCTGAAGGTACTTTTTGCGACCAAGTATTTCTGAAATAGCCTATTTTAAGGGCATGTTAAGGTAAATACCATAATCAAACGTAGTGAGCTGTGGTTATTGCTTGAAAATCTTCCTAAAGGAGGCCAAAAATAGGCGTTTTTGACAGGAGATGATGTGTTCAATTTATTCACTGTCCACTAAGCTTTGCCGAGACAGACGCTGCCTCTCAAGGGGTCGTTATTGGGGTCAAGTGCCTGCATGCCAACTGGTCAACTTGAAATTATTTGATGAAGGCCAATTTAAGGATCTAAATAATGAAAGTTTGGGCCCATTAAAATGCATGGGCACCAGCCAGTACCTTCGGCTGGTGTCGAATTAACGGAAGTCTACTGTAGTATTGAAACAAAATGCTTCGATTTTTAAGTGCTAACATTGCATTTCCAGTTGTAGCTTTCATAATTTACTCATAGTTAATGAGCTCTGTGGCGTTGAGAATCAGATATCTTGATAGTGGTGCTAGTTTCTGCTCAATGGATGTTGTGTCAGTACTGCCCACCTTCAGCTCTGCATCTGTGTATTAAAATCACTTAAAGAGCTTTATAAATGGTCTTGCCAAACATTGTGGTTTGTGGTCCACCTTAAGAGGCATGCGGGTGCTGTCGTTTTGTATAAGCCAATACAATACTGCCATATATACAAAGGAAACATTTACATTTATTTTTTTCCAGAGCTGCATTTCAGTCCATACAGCCACAGGCTAGAAGAATCCCGAGATGCTCTCATCAAGGAAGTTCTTGTAGATGGCCATGACTTTGGCCACAAACGCCTCCAGGTGGTAGATGGCCTTGCTTCCTAGCTGCAACCTGTGTTCATACTGCGCTGCTAGGGCAGTGACCTCGCCCTTCAGCTGCCCATCACAGTTGGCCACCACCTGCTTCAGCAGGCCCTGCATGACAAACAATGTTTAGTAGGCTGTGTACTCCACGCCATGATCATGAACAGCAAGGTTTGCAAGGCCCCAAGTAGCGTGAGGCTACTGGGAACTGCAGGGTCTCCATGGTAAAGGTACTGCTGAAACAGACCTTAACGACCTATTCGACCTATGAAGTGCAAGCAAAACTGCTCCCCAGTGTCAGGTCGCACATAATGCAAACAAAACAAGCACACATCCGAGAAATTAGGAGAGGCCAACTGGTTTCAGAGGTTTGTTTTCGCTTTACCAGTGATGACTGTGTCTATTATACTTAGATGACAGCAAAATGAACCAGAAATTCAAATTTGGTAATTTTTCTTTCTCACTCATCAGCATATTTTATTAATATCTCTCACAGCAAATGCCTTCATTCGTCCTGTCCTCCAAAGAGGGGGCTTCTGTGTCATGTCTATAGAGAGTATACTGAATGTTTTAAACACTTGTTTGCGACATAAAAGGACTTCAAAGATTAAGTCAGTACTATAAATCCATAAGACAATTCAATGTGGCACACATTTACTAATCGTGTCCTTCTGTGATCTCTTATGTTACTGCTTTAGAAGTGCTTGTTTACATGTAGCCCAAACATAGCTTTGCTGCTACTTAGTGTAAATGTCTTGTAAATACCATAGTTAAAGTTCAGCATGTGCATCCATTTTGTTGTAGAAATGTGCAGGTTTGACTGTCCTACCTGTTTGAGTGCCATCAGTATTTAGAACTCATTATGTGTATGTTGTTAGGTCTATCTTCAGGTGTTGAAATTTTAACGGTGAGCGAAAATATAAATGATTTTTTTTTGTTTTACAAGGTGTAGTGCTTGTGATGGTTGGATTGCTTTACAGTAGCTTTTCATGCTGATGGAAATGCCACTGGGCATGGCTCATGTACAAACAGACACAAAACATTGCATCAGCTTCTGTTCTTGCCTTTTTTTCCTAGTAAACTTCTCACATGGTGTTGTTACACATAATGATCAGAATTGTTTGCATGTCAAGTTGGGACCATAGTCTCACTTGTATGCAGTGGAGCTCACCTTTGTCCCAATGTAGAAAAAAAAACTTTTTTTCCAGGAAAATTCACCTTTCAAAAAAATTTGTCCAATGGGCTTGCTTTATATACGATCATACAAATAGTTTTGGCAAGTTTCTCAAACTTTTCTACCATCCATAAAGCATTAATGCACATGGCACGCGCTTGAAACTTCCTGGCTTCCCAGCACAGAGCAAAATTGATAAATATGGTTGGTGGGAGTACACCGAGTTTGTATTCTCAAACTACCCTCAACTGAAGATGACGCTGTGCTTCTCAAGAATTGCCTCGGATTGTCATTTAAGCGCAGTGACCACTTCTGTCAAGAGGCGGCGCTGAGCAGAGGAACATTCTAGAATATTTATTTCAAAATACTGCAAGCCACCAATCTGGCTCAAGCAAGGGACTACAAAATGAAGATACCAGACAAGTGATAAAATAAGTATACAGCAATACAGCAGAAACAAAACCACTTGATACAACAGTAGGTGTGAGAAGCAGATTCCTGTCCTCAATAGTTCTCGGGGAAAAAAACTAAACTTAAACCTGTTTGTCTTCGCAAATGTTTGTCTTCATTTCCAGCTGTGACGCATTTTTCGAGTGCTGCGGCGACAAACACAACTTGGTAGATTGTGATTCAGTTTTACTGTCAAGCATTTATGAAGAAATGTCAATTAATTTTTCTTTGAGTTTCTAATTCCGGTATGTGGTCAGCTGTCATAAGGGAAGGTGAATCATGTCTTTCACACTTGCCAAATATCAATCTAGCTGCCTTACAGTTAATATGCTCCAGCTGTTTAATCTCCTTCTTATAAGGATCCCAGACAATTGCAGAATATTTAAATTTCGCTCAAAAGTGCTATAAGCAAGCAATTCAGCATGAACCGAGGTGTTTTTTAGCTTTCTTTTAGGAAATCCCAGTTTGCGCAATGCTGACCTGCAAATTGCAGTGATATGTTTTGACCAATTTAATTTACTGGAGATAATAATGCCAAGATTCATCCACCACCTGCACTGTATTGTTGCCAAGCGAATATGAGAACATGCTGGGAAATGTCTTGTTACGTGCATAAGCACAGTTTTCTGTACATTTAATTTCATACCCCAATGGTCACGCCAATTGTATATAGCAGTATAATTGCATCCTGTAAAATTGTATCATCATCCTGCGATAAAATTTGTTAATAGATCATACAACCATCCACAACTATTGTTGTGATTACCCCTTCTGTAATATGAGTCAATGTGAGCAGTCAAATCAAGCTTACAGTGCGTGTTGAAAGGTATGCACCGTGGTTTGGTCCCACTGATCCTGTCCCACATTCATGGCTCTGATATCCCAGATGTGTAGCAAAAAAAAAAAAATATTTTTTAAAAACAAACCTTTAAGATGACATCTGGTGGGATGAGATGGGTCAAAAGCTCATAAAGGCGAGCTCTTACTTCGGACAACCTGAAATTAAAAATTTATGGATTACCACATGCTGCCTCAGTAGATTGGGAATTCTCTTGACTGCACTAGGATCATACGATAGTGTATGTTATGTGGCTGTAGATGCAAATGCAACTGTGTGCAAATAGAAGTATGGGACAGTTCCACTATATACTTGTATACATACCATAATTCACCTTACAGTCACAGGCTCACAGCCTACACAAACAAAATGTTAAATCCAAAAGCAGTGTACATTCTAAAATGCATTTATATAAATTAGGTATTCTCGTTTATAACTCAGTAGACTAACTTGGAGATGCTATGTGCCACTGGTATAAATGTGATGCACAGAAAAAAGGGATGCATATTATGTGCAAACGCTGCATGGCCACTTTGTAAGCATGATGCAGTCCAAAAGCTAAGTTACAGAGCCTGAATCGCACCAATGTCACAAATGCGTGTGAATCTGCAAATGCAGACGCACCTCGTAGATCTTTTCAATATGCTCGCTAAGGGCTGCCAGTGAGATGGGTGAAGGGACAATTGCTGTGGTTCGCATCTTCCTTTTTTTAATGTTTTTTTTTTTATTATTATTAGCCGTGTACATGAGAAGCAGGCAGTCATATGTCAAACATAAGGAGGACCGCAGGGCTGCAAACACTCACTATGTGTGTCCTGTCATTGATACCACTCATAAAACCCCAAGCTTAATTATGCATAGCTTAGATTTTCCACAGCAAGAGGCGAGGATAAATTTTGTTGTTTATGAGACACTAAAGAAAAAGGCTGTCGCAGCTGTATTATAACTTGCCCTTATACAATAACAAAGAAGCCACTCTTACGGTGAGCAGAGGTTTTGTAAGCCAGAAAAGACGCAAAAGCGAAAGGCTACTGGCGATGCCACATTGAAGTTCCCACACTCGCTCACTGTGACATCGTGGATTATGATGGTGTCAACTCTGGCCTAGTTAATTTTTCACCAGTAAAGATTTACTGCGTTGTTTTCTAGAGGGCCAAAAAATTGAAGTTGGCAAGTTTCAAGAACATTTACTCAGCTGCAACAGCCCAAATAGGAAAAAATATGAGAGCGAATCAGGAAGCCTTCGCCCCCATTTTTTATTCGACACACTAAGGTACATACAGGTAATTACAAATATAGTTACTATTCTACATACCTTACACCATTCCATCACCGGTCCCACCACAGCGCTAAATTTGAGATTCCCCTGTGGTAGCAGCGACGCACGTGGCCTCCCCGAACGCTCATTGTCATGCAAGTCTTCACGGCCTTTTGCGAAGTCGCAATACCACCACCTCGCACTTCTCAAAGCAAGACACCTTTCCCCGTATGTGGGCTGCACTTCCCTGTGGATTGTGATGGTCATTCGTCCCATGCTCCATAGAAAACGAATCAGACTTCGTTGCTCATACGCCGTGGACATGTGCAGCACAACTGCCATCTTCAATAACTGACAGCAGCACCATGTCGCGGAGCTACCGGCAGATAAGGCCAGGCAAGTCCAAGAAAGGTCCACCGCTGGGAATGGATATGTCGACTTCGCATTTACAGCCATAATTTGGCTAAAAAAGAAGTAGGGGCGAAGACTGATTTGGCCTTGTGCATTTGAAATCTGTGATGTCACACTGACATACCAATGCCAAGATTTAGAGCAAAATTCAAAATATGAAACTGTGACTTTCATTTTCTGTACTAATAACCAACATTTTAACACAAAACTAACGAAAATAGGATTTTTAAAGAATATGCTGTCAGCCTAAAATAATTTCGTATTTCTCTTTAGTGTCCCTTTAAGTATAGAATCTTCGATCACGCACACACACATATGCTCAAACTGCATGAGCACAATTTGCAGTGTCAGTGTGAACACCAGTTAGCAGCACACACACTTTTGTGCACCCAGTGTGCTTGCAGATGGCTTGGTAGCAGTCAAAATTACTGGCAGTAACTATGACTAGGCACTGGCAAGGCTTTGTGCCTTAAAGGTTTCTCTCTCTTTAGCTCCAGTTGTCTGTGTAGCAAAGGAAGTGGAAGTGCCAGTACACAAGTAGGGTGCAGCTAATTATGCCAATGCCCATTTGCTACAGACCGCAAGCAACATTTGGCTCACCTCCTGACACTTTGTTCTTGAACAATCATCTTTGCGGTTTCTTCAAGATACAGCTCCCAGTCGGGCTGGCGCACTTTTTGGTTATCTGAGAATGGGTATCTGTAGAAGAAGTGCATGCATGTGGCATTAATTTTGCATTCACAAAGGCAGCTTCAAGGAGTTCCCTTTAATGAAACCCCTAATTGTCTGCCAATGCTTAACCCTTTACTTCCCGTTTCTCCTACAAAAGACGATTTGAGCAAGTCCATGCATCGTTCTCTTTTATGCACAGTTGGCGCTACAATACCATTAAGAACTTGGCTGAAACTTTTTTTATAAATCACCGACAAGGAAAATGGCGTCCTCATCGTGCAAAGAAACCAACTTTCTCCTATAATTGCATAATTTATTTCTTTTTTGTTCTGTAGTCAAAAATATTGTTTTGAATACATTTCTTGGTTATGTAATTTGCTGATTCCAAAGAGCATTAAAGAAAATTTATATGATAATTTCAGATTCACTCACTTAAAAACCACTGTAGCAGTTTGCGCAAAATCTTCAAGACTAAAAAGAGGAGTGAATTCTACTCATGGGCATGACATGTTAGGGAATTCAGCCATAAATTGTAATCAACCAAACATTTTGAGAATGTCGATAATTCCTCATCAAAAAGCACTGTTGCTTCACAGAAACATAAAAATTATTGAGGCTGCCCTTGTCGTGAACTCGACACAGAAAAAATTTCCATCTAGAATGGACATAAACATAAGCACTGAGAGGTTTGTGTTTAGCTTTTGCTAACCATAAACAAGGAGTTGACAGCAGAAAAGTAAATGAAACTGTAATTAGTGGCTCGGAAGGAAACTTGGGGATGCTTACTGCTGAGCTCGGCACGCTTCAAGCATTAGCACTGCCCGCCTCAGGTTACGATGACTCTGTGCTGCTATAGCTTGAGCAAGGGTGTCTGGAAGTGTGATGCCTTCTCTTCGTGCAACAAGATTCAGCACTGTAATGACCTAAAGAAGCAAAATGCAGCTGCTTTCAGAGATATGTACCACAAATAGTTCTGTTGCTATTCTCGTGTACTATTAGCATAAATTGAAACACAAACAGGAAATAGCATGTAATCGCTCTGTAGCCAGTTTCCAAGCATGGAGTAGTCCCAAGTGTACTAGTCTGATTTAACTCGCTGTTGCAAATGCATGCGAACCTGGAAGTGGAATGTGGTATTGGAGTAGTCTTGGAATCGTTCACATTTGAATTTATTCCGATAGCAGTGTGTACATGTCCATTTTCTTTCTGTCCATTTCGCCTTCTTTTAAATCTTTGTAATTTTCTAAGAGCTGCATGTTCCACTGTACTTGTAGATTTGATGTGCAAATTTCAAACCTGGCAATGTCAACTGCTTCCACAAGCACTACTGAAACATATGCTACTAAAGGCATGCAATACTTGAATTGCACAGCCAATGCAGCAGCTCAATGTTTAAAACTGCTGGACACCAATGAACAGGTTTTCATGTTTAAATGGCTCCAGTGTGTTCACCTGTTGTATGCATGTCACAATATCAAAGGATGATTTAGTTCTCATGTTTCAAGGCACGTATATTGAGAGTAATTGAGCATACTTAGTATGCCCACCTGGTCAACAAATGCCTGCTTTTCTTTTGTAAAGTTAAAAGATTAGAAATAAACATAATAAAGAGACTAGTAAGTCAAGAGCAAAAGCTAGCCTTCCAGTTGTGACAGAGCCAGTCGTGCAGGGAGTTTTATAGTGTGCTCTGTACTTTGCTGGTACAGCCAAGTATGGTGACATGTTACCTGCAACAGTTTTATGGCAATGATTTGCTTACAACACTGAAAGTAAAGACAAATGGTCAAAGTAAACCTTAGTAAGTTGCAGCAGAGCCAGTTACCTCGTCAACAGATGGTGCGGCCACCCTGATCGCCAGGCACCTGCTTCTTATAGCAGGAATCACTTTGCTACACGAGTTGCAACACAGGATCAGCCGGCACGTTGCCATGTACTTCTCCATGGTGCGTCTAAGGGCATGCTGGGCATCCTTAGTCAGCTTGTCGACTTCTGTTAGTATCACCACTGAACAAAAGAGAGAACATGAGAACAGCACAGACTAAAGGATCAAGCATGTGGAGCTGAGCTGCGTATACATGCCTTTAAAATCCCTCTGGGCACTGCTCTCAAGTTGCTGGGTCTGGGCAACTGTCTTCAACAACTCTTGAACCACAACTCTGTCGTGGATACCAGCCTCGCTAAAAAGTATCATCCATAAAGAAGCTTGAAAAACAGGCACACACCAGAAATGCAGCTGTGAAAGTTGTTAAATACTGTTGAATGGTGCGTATTTGCTAATTAGCATCATGAAAGCCATCAATTGCGCTGAATGATCACATAATTCACAAGTTCATGTTTAGAGCTGCCCAGTTGAACGAGGAGGAAAAGGAGCACAACGGCACCACTATGCTCCTTTTTTTTCCATTATTTTATACTCTTAGTATGAACTAAGGCAGAAGGTAAGAGGTGTCACGTGCCCTAATTTTCTTTTAATAGTGCACTGTTACCTACCATATAACCTGAGATATAGGTCAAGGTGCTAATCCACAAGATGTTTATGTACAAGTGCTGCTCGTGCTGCCAACTTGATGTTCGAATGTAAGATGTTTTGGCCTGGCACTTAAATACTGTCTGTGAATGAAATTAAACATAATGTTGACAGATGGCATGCATGGCAGCTTTACAACGCTATGCAGTTATACCCTTGAGAAGCAGAGAAGGGCCTAATTTCCTTGTCTTAACAAAGGCATTCTGATGCTTCTCGTCAACAGTAGAGTGCGTCTCAGCAATGTACATGATGGAAGACTTGTGGTAGTGGAAATGTAGTTCATTAATGACAAGTAATTTCAATCACAGTGCACCCAATAAAGCTGTCACACAGAATGAAAAAGCAAAGACCACGAAAAAGAAATTGTATTCACAAGAGTTCAAAGCAGTCACAGCTTCCAAGCCAAGCTCTTATTACTTCAAGTAGATCGCAAGCCATTTTCTTTAGATATAGGAATGGGCTTTCCACTAACTCACAAATGATTTCGACAGTACAGACAACAAACAGGTACAGAAAGAAACAAAGACAAACATTCGTTGTTTTTTTTTTTCCTCTCATGTATGCACTGCATGAAATCAGCTGTTTTGAATTGTAAGAAGTAATTGAGTAATTGTGCTCGGGAATAAGGCACAAAATATTTACATTTGCACGTGCGTCAAGTATTTGACCTGAGCTTTCATAATAGGCGCCAAGTCAAATACTGCCTTTTGCTTCGTGTGGTTGCCATCACCTAAAATAGTGCCAAAGCTGTAGCCAGTGGTACTCACCTCGGATTCACCTCAATGTGGTAGTTGCTTGCAACAGTGACAATCTCTATCTTTTTCTTGGATGGCGTAACAAAGTTCTGATGTTCTATCCTCAGCCTCTCCACTCCAGCACCATACAGCTCTCGCAGGACACACATAATTCGTGTCTTCTTTCCGGCTCCGGACGGTCCATATACAAGCAGGTGGGGAAAGTCGCCACCGTGGACCTGACAAGTGAAAGCAAATAGTCATATATAATGACAGGTGAACGTAGTAATAATGACTGATGAAAGTAGTCATAACGAGAGAGAGCGCCATACAAGAGCAAGTCAAGAAAGTCACCGTCGTGGACTCGACGAACAGAAGTAAAACTGTCATACAGGTAAGTCTGCTACTAGACGCTGCACTAATTCAAGCAATAAATTGCCAGCGGTCTCTCAAACTAAGCACTGCATTTCAATGGCTTGAAAACGCTGTTTCGCAATCCGGGAAGTTTATTCGTTTAACCATCGCGGTGCTAAGGTTGGTTTTTATTGAAATGATCGCATACGGACTCTCGCGCTTTGCGTGATGAGTAGCAAGCGTTCTGTAAGCTCCTGTTGCGCTGCTTACTGGCTAAACTGTCCATGGCAAAAGTGATCGCAACCTTAATCAAATGACAGCTCCCAGAGATGTAGCAACAACGCGAGCACACAGTCCAAACCCGAGTTTCTCTTTTCAGACACCACTTTGCAGTCAAGGTCGTGCCTGTCCGCGCTGCGTCTGCGTTACTATTAACGCGATTTGAGGTGCTAAACATTTTATGCAATCTGTTCCCGCTATTCAATGTGATCGGAAGCAATGAAGAAAATAATCACACCATGTATCCCGCACTTCGATTTTGAACATGGAAAACAGCGACGCACACCGTCGCACGCATTTACCAGTTTCTTCAAGTAGGCCGCCTGTTCCTGGTGGTAGTCGAGTTTCGAAAGGTTGGAAGGTCGATGTTTATCCACCCACAAGCTCATTTTCGTTACAGTTCAAGCGTCTGTTCGGTAAAGTTCTACGCAGGAAACGAAAAATGCGCGCGAAAGGCGCCTGAGCAGTCGGCAACTATTTAGACGGTATGGCGCTGGATAAAAGACGTGCAAATAGTCCACCCATTGCAGCATCATCATCATCATCATGTTATGTGGACGATGTCATAGAGTTTCCTACAGATAATTCTTGTATGAAACTCTATGGACGATGTGGATCAATGTGGATGGCGCCCTTTCTTAAAGCCCCGCTGAGCATTGGCGTATGATTGGCGCCCCTAGGCGTTGCCCTAAGCGAAAGCGCGCGAACGCGTTCGTGCCACTGCTCGCGCGTTCGTAGTCATCTTCATCCTCAGCTGGCACCGATGCTAGCTGAAAAAAAAAGTGTCCGTCCGTTAGACACGACTAAATAAGCGAAAATGTTACCGTGTACAGCAAAATAACATCTGCTGGAGTTCCACGTCTTAGCTTGCCCCAGAACCTTTCTCTTCGAGAGGGGTTAACTTGCATCACAATTTGCACCAGTTGTCTACTTGATATATTGCTTGATGCCATAAAAAAGGCATTGGCCATAAATATGATGTCTCGTACAAGTGGCGACCTCTCTCAAAAGAACCCACGCCCACGCGACAACCACGCGCTGCCTCAATTGCCGCGTGAGTAGCGCCCAAGAAGGTTTAAGCAACTTAAAAAATAAAAAAATAAAAAACCTCCTTGGGCGCTACTCACGTGGCAGTGGATATCGCGATAGCCAGATAGCGCGTGGTTGTCGCGTGGGCGTTCACATTCTACCATGGGAAACCCAATCCAGACAGAATGCTAGCCAATGAATTTCGTTGGTTGCAGTCCCACAAACTCGAAACCATCACCATCAGGCGCTACACCATGATTGAGCAGCTGCACTACTTGCTGATCTCCACACTTAACGTTCGCACCCTTGTGGCACGTGCCAAGGATGTACATATCACATTCTACGGCATGCCTCTGTCGTTTGCCTTGCGGAAACATGCATGGATCCCAAACAGCTGCTCGAAATCATGGATTATGAATACTGCTGTGGCGCTCGCAGAGACCACAACTGAGCGGCAGGAGTGGCTATCTATTTGTGCACGGGTCTATCTGAAATGCCCATCAAATACTTCGGTATGTCTGATGAAGTTGGTGAACTGTATGCCGCAGAGTTGGACAACGGCTAGTTGGTAGTGGCTCTCTACTTTTTGCCTATTGCACTCACCAAACATGTACTTCGTGTGCCTTGCATTAATCGCACATCGATTCACACCGATGCTAGTAGTGGAAGACCTTAATTGTAGATAAAAGCAAACGAGAACTTCCTACCACTTATTCGTGTGAACACCCTGTTCTTCTCCATTGTAACTCCTCCCACTGCTGTGACGATCTCGCAAAGCACTTGCATAGACCTCATCTTTGAGAACCAGGCATTGGTGCAGCACGTATGTGTGCAAAAGAAATATTGATCTCTAACTGTACATACATACATGTGTCTTTCAAGTTCTTTGCCTCATTATATAGCAGAATGAAAACACATATATAGCTGCAGTCAAATTTTGCATTAAAGTATTGTAATTGACAGTGACTTTTTTGGTTAGCTTTACTGCATGCAGATTAGAATGAGTAGATAATCATTAATGCATTAGATCGCCTACTATGGTTAGGCTTTTTGGTAACTGAGTGGAGTTAGCAGATGCCCTGCATGTCTATTCATTCAGGATCCAGCTATTTATCCTCTGAGTGATTGTGTTGTGCTTTCACACCGAGCTGACAAACCTGGGTTGTTGCAGCAAGGACATGGAACCAACACACAACAAACGGATGGGTAGGGCAGGCGCTTAAACGTTCTTGCAGACAGGCAAAGCCTGCATGCACGTTTAGCATGCATGCTTCAACACCCTGTCACATTCATGCGACAGACATCCGACAAATTTCCCAGAGATGTACATGTACAGTGCAGTCTAGCTATTAAAGGGAACGTGCAAATGAGGGACACAGGCAAATATCTGTTTCTGGCAAGCCTAAAGCTGGCTTTGCAGCAACAAACCTTTAAGTGACATTAGTTCCTCAACGAGCTAAGAATTACAGAAACTCTATGCTAACAATCTAAAATCACTCTACAAGGGGCTCCCAGTTTGAGTATGAAGGAAGAGGACAGCTGACATGATAGCACTCATCCTGTCACCTGTCCTTTTCCTTCACACTCGAACTGAGTTGCGCTAAAGCAAGCAAGAATATGTAAGATCATCATCATCACCAGCTCATTTAAGTTGGTTATAGCAGTTATAGATGGAGTGTACTAAAGATAGACCACTTTATTACCTGTTCTATGACAAAGGCCTTGCACCAGCTGACTCCATCTTATGCCTGAAAATTTCCTAATTTTATCAGACCACCTAATTCTCTGCCGTCCTCAACTGCCCTTCACTTATCTTGGTACCCATATTTTGTTTATCTTTCATAGACCACTCATTTTCTTCCCTATGCATTAGGACATGGCTAGCCCGAATCAACTTCTTTGTCCTATTGTCAACTACAGTATTGGCTACCCCTGTATGCTTTTGAATCAAAACTGCTTCCATTGCTCGTTTTGCGGTCCTTCACTTTTAAAGCTTCTTTGTTAACTTCCAAGTTTCTGCCTCGTATGTTAGCACTGGTAGAATGCAGTGATCGTATACTTTTCTTTTCAAGAATAGCAGTAAGCTGTCATACAGTACCTGTCATGACCTGGTAATGCTTGCCGTATGCGCTCGAACCCATTTTTATTTTTCTGTCAATTATCTTCTCATGATCAGGATCCCCAATAAGTAATTGTCCGAGATAATACATATCCTTGCGCAGGTTCTAGAAGCTGACTGCCAATCACTGTACAATTTCCTGTTGCCAACACACAGCAGCAGTACTTACTCCTCAAAACTATTGCACTGCAGTGTCTGCAGTACGACATAACATATGATTAGAGCTGCACTTTAAAGGAAGTTGTAGATCATTCATAACTCAAATATTTTTATTTTGAATACATGTGAAACACAAAAATACTCACAACGTGACAAGCACAGGGCCAAATCCAATAGGGTTTTTCAGCACATTTAAAGTCTAGTGAATGAGGAAAGCAGAGTTTGTATTTT
This sequence comes from Dermacentor andersoni, assembly GCF_023375885.2. Classification (NCBI taxonomy): domain Eukaryota; kingdom Metazoa; phylum Arthropoda; class Arachnida; order Ixodida; family Ixodidae; genus Dermacentor; species Dermacentor andersoni. The sequence continues at coordinate 36,273,572 of NC_092817.1, forward strand.
AGGCCCAGTTTTCTACAATTACCAGAAATAGCAAAATTAATCATCCGCATCAGGAAGACAATTATTCTGCATGACGTTGGTTCCTAAATAGCACAAAGGTCATTACTTTTTGTATGTTGCATTCAAGTGGCCTATTAGAGAGACTAGTTCTCAAGGACCTCCCTAACCTTCTCTATTTATTTTTCATACCTTTACTTTTTCTCTGCTATTCTTTCAGTCTTTCATTTCCCCTTACCCTTCCTTCAGTGCAGGGTAGCAAACCAGAATCTTCTCCGGTTAACCTCCCTGCCTTTCCCACCCCGTTTCTCTCTCTCTCTCTCTCTCATTTTCTGCACGAAACTCTATACTAAATAGTACCTATGCAAAATTGATGCAACCAACACAATAATTTTCCATCAAAGCATTGAAAGTGAGGTTTTTCCCGGTTCTCATATGCAAGAAATTAGGTCTCTAAATGCAAACTCCATTTTCTACCAGTCTCTAGGTCAAAATGCAATCTGCATCGAGTGAACAGTTTCTGGGCAGTTATTTTTTCATTCATGTATGTTTCGGTAGAAGTGAACTACAAAAAGCTTTCTCCATGTCACCTCATGAAGCATTGGCTATCAGTTGATTTACAAGGTGCCATGTTCGAACTACAGCCTCCATCAATGTCATGATGCACAATACACACATTTGCTTGCTGCAGTAATAGAGCTGAAAGCCCTTGGTAACCTTACCTTTTAGCACTCAATTGCTTTAGCGCACATGTGAAGTGCGGAACACATTATGTTGTTTACAAATGTGACTGCAAGATATGCTTTGTCCACATGTAGGCTCAGGCTCTCAGTCGCATACAAAAGGTCATAATTCGCACTGGTCTGTGCCCACCAAACTGAGCTAATTAGCTGTCCCTCTGTTAGCTCCTTTCATGGAATCCACTGTCCAATTAACATGTCTACTACCATGAAGTCCAGATCTTACGTGACACGATTCACCAGTGGGCTACACGTCGTATGTTTCAGGTGAGCTGTGATCCACCACAGCTTTACCACTGGGACGCAGCACTTCAGACATTGGGCGTTCTTCATGCTCATAGGTAACTAGGTTTAGCAAGCTTTTTTTTTTTTTTTTTTCTGCGCCAACTTTTTGCAATGACGCACTTTCGCAATACGAAATAGACACATTTACTTACTCCCACAGTGCATTTTACTTGGCCCCCCAGCAACTCAGAGTACAGTTTAGACAGGTACAGACAGGACAGGACAGGTTCAGTTGGTTCAATGCCATGTTGTGTCTCTTTCGTACAGTGTCCCTGTCCCATAGTGATGATCACATCACAGTGAACAAGTCGGCTATGGCCAGCTTGAATGTGAAATGCTTTGCATACACTGTGGCAGGTTGCATGCATTGTAAATGCCACAGCCTATGCAGAAGAGCACAGGCATCACCCTGAGGCCAAAGAAGTACAAACACAACTAGCTGCAACATCAACGATAGTACACATGTCTTTATATTTGTGCCATTCACATACACAACGATAACAACAGAACAATCTCTTATTCAATGCCGAAAGCAGAGTTTAGTGTTTTCCTGGTGTACTCATATGCAAGAAAAAGGGCTCCAGTTGCTGGAAATGTTCTCAACAATGTTGGTCCCAATCCATTGTAAAGGGCTAGAACACCTGAAATTAAGAAAGAACTGTGTCACGAGGCAACAAGAAGCAGTGCCCTCTTTTTTTTCATTCTTTTCTTGTAACTATATAGCATTAAATTAGTTTTACCAAGAAAGACCTCAGCACCTTCATGCACAGCTGCTAGCAATTCAAGTACAGACAGGAACAAAACTTAACAGATATAGGTGTTGTAAAAAATACTAATTTCCTGTTCTGGCTTGCCGAGTGGAATCAAGAGGCACAGCTTATACGCTTGTGTGCATTCATGTCTTGTAATCGTTACACCACGTGCAACTAGACAAAAACTAAATGCGCTTCTGTTTTCACTACAATAATACCGTAAAGACTCGCATAATGAACATACCTTTTTCAAAGGAAAACTGACGCAAAGGTTTGGGGTTAGTTTATTATGCAGGGTAAACTTTATGGGAACTTTTTCAAAACAGCAAAATTTTAAAACTATGACTGTAATGATTTGAAAAATGCACCTTTGCAGTGAAAAATACATGCACACCATTTGCAAACTGCAACTGCGTTTTTACTGAACTTCAGCCCGAGCGAGCAACAGACTCGCAAATTCTGTAGACCGCGCACATTGCATCGCGCTCTTTCCTATTTCGAAGTGGTAAAGTTGCTGTACGTTGCAGAGAGTAGTTGCAAGTTTTTGCTCTTAAGTCTGCGAGGTGCTCTTGAGCAAAGCACTGGCGGTAAGAACAGGCAGAGTTGGGCTGAGAGTCATCGTGCTCGCTCTTTCCGCTTCTGCTTGCTTGTCGCAAGTGTTTTCACGTAATGGCAGCTTTGCCGTCAGCTTCTCCGTCATCAAACCTACCGCCCCTGACGGTGTGCCACCCCATATGTGGATATGCAGCCTACATGTGTTAGCTGTAGAATTTCGTTTATGGGATTTCAGCTATTCTCGCGTGGCATTATTATTTCCAACACAGCGATGGGCACCTAGATTAAGTGCGCTTGCATTAAGCACGTGTATGAGAGTAAAAGGTTCCAGTCTCCCAGAAAGACTACAACATGGCCGTTCGATCGTGGAACTGTACAGGACCAAAGTTGGGGGTGCAATTATTATGTGAGTATGTTCATTAGGCGAGCACATACAGTATTAAAATGCTACTATGTACCCGAGGTATGTAGTAACATTAGTGGCTTAGGTATTGCGCTGCTAAGCCCGAAGGTGTGGGATCAAATCCCGACCATGGCGGCTGCATTTCGATGGGGGCGAAATACAAAAATGCCCATGACCGAGCGTCATGAACAGGTTAAAGAACCTCAGGTGGTCGAAATTAATTTAGAGCCTCATAATCATATAGCAATTTTGCCACGCAAGACCACCCATATTAATTACCTTTTTTTTAAAATGCTACTCTGTTGGTCATAGCTATGCCTATTAACTTACTCTTGCTAGCAATGCAGTAGTGTCGGAAGTGGCAGTGAGAAAAACACAGCTGCTCACGATTCAGAACAGTGACCAGCCTTACAAAATCATGCCCCATATGTCCATGCCACCACTCACTATTGGCCATCCATTAAGGGGGGGATGGTAGGATAAATGGGTCACACTGTTTCTGGCATTGTCTTGTAAAAACTGCTGCATATGATAATCTGAAATTTTGCATGCTGAGTGGAGGCATAACCTGTCAACACTCCAGATGGAGTTTAAGATTTCAACGTACCTTTTCTTAGAAACTATGGACAGGGTGACAATTTAAGTTGGCAGGTAAATTGCACGTATTATTGTTTTCAAACTGAACATAACAAATTTTGGTTTGTACAGGCACTATTTGAGAAAAAAAATATTCTTCACACTTACCATTACTTAAAAGTTAAGAACATTGAGATTAATTTTTTTTGCCAGTATGACATTAAGAATGCTTTAATATTTTAGGTTAAAATTGTAGACAATACAATTCCCTGGAAGCTGTAAAAGTTTGACTGTAATCTGGCGAGAAAGCACAGGTAAAATTTGGCAAACATCAACAATCCAGTCACATGGACACAATACATTACAGAAGCCACTCACTATCAAAATTTGCAGAGACAGCTAACAAACATGTGATAAACTGTATAAATGTATTTGATAAATGTAATGATAATATTTGGTAATGATAAACTGTACAACTGTATAAATGCATTTTGCATATGAAGTCACATTATTCAATAAAACCTGGAAATATACAGATTGAAACAACTAATACAACATGAAAACACAAACAGCGTGTTTTTAAATACCAGGGTGCACGGCTTTGGAGCCATTTTTATATGGCTTGGAGTGGTCATCCACACTCACTGCTGCACTGCCATGTTTTTTCAGGTTTTGGATAATTTTTGTAAGCTAAAACTTAGACAGATTATAAAATGCTGACAGATTTACAACTAGTCATTTTTAAGCTGCAGACATTACTAAAACACACAGACGAGACAAATGAGAAAAATAAAATGAGTGCTTTTTGCACATACATTGTCTTCAATATAATCTCGTCTTTAGGTTTTAACAATGCCTGCAGTGCTGATATCTGCCATTGTTACATACCAACTATAGCCTCTAAAGCAGCTTTGGTGGACTGTTAACTCACCTTCAGTACGTAATATAGATCTCGCTACAGACAGAGCCGGCTCATTGGATCCAGAGATCTGAATGCGAGATTTGATAACATCAGCAGGGAAGATAGAGAGCCAAAGGCACGTGCCACCTATACCACCACTAATGATAGTTCTGGCAACACCTGTTGATAAAAAAAAAAGAAAGAACAGAGGCAAAGTTAGACTGCTACTTACAAGATATGCTGGACTAAAGGTAAAGCTAAATCAACATAGGAACCATAGCTAAACTAGTAATGCTACATCGTGGAGAGTTTCGACCCTCACTGGTGACTTGAGGGTGACTTGATTGCAATCAAAGCATGAATTGTTTGTGTACAATGAGACTGAAGCCAAGTGTGCTTGAAAATGACCATGTAGCAATCCTTCATCAGCACTGTATTCAATTTGCATTGACTGAAGAATGCTCGAAAGGTCCCATGGGACAGGAGCCCAAAGCAAGAAGAAACATTGCACAAATTCACACACACATTGCAAAAGAACAGAGCCAATTACTGTTGGCTTTTCATGAGTATGCCACAAGACAGTGCAAGTTCAGAGCTTGTGACTGCGAACCAGGCTCACCTATTTCATCTTTCGTCTTTCCTGGTGGTGTGAGTAAGTAACGAGCTCCCTCATAGCCTCCAAAGAAGCAGAAATATCCAGGCATCTCCCTGACAAGTGTAGCTGAAAAACCTTTGAAAAATCCGAAGAAGCCATCTTGTCTATAGATTTGCCTGGTAAGCTGCCACGTTCCACTGCAAAGCAATGTAACAACCACTCTTGTGTCAAATATGGGATCAAGAAAACCAAAATGATTACATATGCCGAAGTACCATAGAGCTTTCAGTTCGCATGAGTACAACTAACAAATAGTTACAAAAAAACCACAGTGACTTCAACAAATGGATGGTGAAACAAATACTGCTCAGCATTTTCAGTTAACATGAAAGAATGACAATAAAGTATGGCAAGCTTACTAAGAAGAATTCAATGAAGCCCTTCAGTGTTAGATTGCATCAAAGGGTACTATATTCATCATAAGCGAAACATACCAAACAGCCTGTCTGACCCAAGTAGCAGCAGCCACGAGACAAAAGAACCTTGAGAACCTTCCTTGCTGCATGCTACATATGCGGACAGGTGTGCATCTCATCACAGCATTTCCTAACAATTCTTTTCTCTCCACAAAGTCTTGTTAATGTATTGGGAGCTCTAGATACATTTTTCACAAATGCCATCTGCACTATATAGGTTTCTTTTTTTACTTTAAACAAAATGCTTAACAATCGCCCGTGGCATGTAGCACAATTCTGCTTCTTGAGCTGGATTACTCAAGACGTTGAACATTGTTTGCACAAGAAATCAAAACGCATAGTCAACTGATTACTACTATCTCACTAATTAAGTTTTATGCTATGTGCTTTAACATACATATTGCAATTTATTAATTGTAGCCAGTGAGCTTAAATTCATATTTACATGGAACAAATTCTGAGGATGACATCACCTTTAAGACACGTCTTCCAAAAGTGTGTGATGAAATGCATTGGGGCTTGTCATTTTTGAGCTACAATGCAAAAAAGAAGTTTTGTTAGAAAGGGAAAATGGTCCAACAGTGTTTTTGTCACAAGTTTGACAGAAATTAGTTCTCTCAAAACTGGTGCTAGTTATAAAATTTGTTCCAAGTGAATGTTTCGTGTGAAATTACTGCCTTCAATTCATAAATTGCAATGTGCGCACTAAAGTAACTAGTTAAAAAAAGGACAAGTAAAATTTTGTTAATTAGTCAATGATGAATTTTTGATTTCTTGAGAACCTAATGTTACAGAAGAAGGCCGTGCAAGCGCTACTGCGCTTATTGCGATCTATCGGCCTTTGTGAACCTTTCCCTCTATCTCTCTCTCTGTCTGTCCGTCCGTCCGCCCGTCTGTCTGTCTGTCTCTTCAAGTAATCCAGCTTAATGGGTAGATTTGTGCTACATATGCCACAGGTGATTTAAAAAAAATTCTGTTAATGTTAAAAAAACCACCAGGAATACATAACATTTAAATGTATTCGTATTATAAACTAATTCACGAACATGTAGAACAACAGTCATCCTCTTGATAGCCACTGAGCCACTAAAATGGGTGAAAATATATTTTAGCTCAACAAGCTGGTAGTTGTATAAAGCACCAAACTCACTGAAAATTGTTTGTACAAAATGTGTGGTGTATGGTCGTACAGTACTGGTTTGATAAGCATCTCATACAAGGTCTTCATTGACATGGTATGTGTATACAGATCGCAATATTTCTTTTTCTTTAAACATTAAGACTGCTCTGCAAACATGCCACTATATTTCTTAAACCACAATTTTGTCTTGCATTTCTAGTTCACTGCATCTCCAAATGATTAATCTTCAGTAACAAGAGATAACCCCTTCCGTGCCTTGGACCATCTGGGTTCATCCACACATTTCTGGTACAACAACGAGCACAGCTTCAGTGGTACTTTGCATTTTACAGTAATGCCATGGACAACCTTAGTTTTGTCTCATTTCTAAGGTAGTGCTTTTGGTAGATGGCAGCACACAACCATTAGGGATATCGCACAAAGGAGCAAATTTATCCTTTCCGAGGAGGTAAAACGTATTAGCAACTAGGGTCATTAAAATTATTTGGCTGATTTTGGTCAGAATTAGGAATTATAGAATGACACGGAATGGGTTAATCAGTGATGTTAAAATATGTTGACTTTATATAAAAAGGTCAGTCAGTCAGGACAGACAGCTGTACCAAGCTGTCCTCTAAACTGTTTTCAACATTCCCAGCACAGCTTAAATATTTTATTCTGTTGCATGAAATGGGTGCATCCTGTGTCACAGAATAAGGACATCTTCTGCAATCATGTAACAACCACAACATGTCATTTTAAGTATAAAGCCTTAAGTAAGGTCTGTGGCAATTTTTGAACATTTCATGTGTTTCATGCATTTTGTACTTCTGATAAATGCCCTACCTAAACTTACTTTACAGTTTTGTTCTGCGACACAGGATGCACTTGCTTCACGGAACAAATTAAGCTGTGCCAGGCTCGTCAAACAGTTTAGAGGACAGCTGAGAACAGACGATCCAGGCTCGTCCATTTAAGAGTTGAAAGGATGCCTGGATTGAATATGATGGTGTTAAAAAAGACGACCCAACCAACCAAACAAAATATGAAAGTAATGCAGGCGCAACTCACATGCCAGCCTGATTGGTGGCCCCTTTCACTTGAGCACTTTCTCGCATCGACTGCAACTTGCACTTGACTAGCTCTGTGGGGCAGAGGGTAAGCGAGGAAAAGAAAGCGGCAAGGAAACCTGCCGAGGCGTTGTCCAGGGGGCTCAGTTCCTGCACGGTGGGCTTCCGAACCAATTTCTGCACAACCCTTTGGCACACTCCGTATGCACAGAAGAGAACCGAATTCTCTGCTACATTGGCCACTAGGGCGGGTACGGTTCCAGCATACAAGCCCCGCACACCGTCCTGAGAAAGAGTCTTCTGGAAGCACTTCACGCTGCTGGGGTACAACTCAGGGAAGGTCTGCATCTTCACTTTGACTGTGTCAAGCGGTTGACCGACTGCCACGGTGGCAGCGCCACCTGTCAGGTGAAAAAGACACGAGCATGAGATAAGCACATGCACGTCTAAATTGGGCAGGTCAGCACGTATGGGCAACCGTACTCTAAACCGTTCTGTATGCGAAAGCAAAACTGCACGAAAGTTTGCTAGCTGGGGATCGTTCATTGGACGCCGGCCGGCAACCGGGAATGGCTAATTTTCTCGTGACATCTTGAAAAAAAAAAAAGATATAGAAAAACATCAACTTCGGTGTTGGTTGTTGGGGAAGTGACACCATATCTTACGCAAGCACATTCCCGCCAAAGTAATATGAAACAATCAGCGACTACGCATGCAGTTGACAAGACACTTCAGGCCACGTAATTCGGCATCTGCAGCTTGGCTCATTGTTTTTTTTTCAGTTCTTATATTTAAAGTATAAAGTATAGAACGAATACATTCCGCGAAGCGCCGACTTTCAGTATGCAAATCGGGCTATTTGCGCTCAATTAACATCATCGTGTGGTTCCCTGGCTTCGACACACTGCTGCACATGACAACAGAATGATGGGAGTGGCAGATAAACTAAATAGGAGCGGCAATCATGCCCTGCAGTACAACTTTATACGTCGGTAGGATTGCACAACCTCGGCGCTTACCGGCGGTTCCAGCGACCAAGTCGACTGCTGCTGCTAAGTAATGCTTGTACACCGTTCCTCCTATCTCCGGGTGATCGCGAAGCTCCTGGAGGCCATGCAGCTCGGTCGGAAGCGGGTTAGACATGCTGCCCGCTGAAATGAAACCGAAGATGAGCAGTGTCGGGTGGCGGCGATCCGTACGGGTTGTCCGCACGCCCAGAAGGACGTGCAGCCCGTCTGTAGAGAAGCAACGAGTCAAGCACTTACGTTTTGTCTAGCCGATGTAGAAGGCAGCGCTCTCTGTGCCTGCTTTAATAACTATGCTAGTCACGGAAACGTGTTTGCCGCATTACGCAAAGACCTTCGCATTGACACGGCTTCCACACTGCTGACCGCATGAGACCGGCGGCAGCGAGCGAAGCGGACGGACCACATGCGCGTGGCGGGAAGTAAGTAAGTAAGTAAGTGGTCCTGATCCCTTTTGACTCAGGGCAGGCGTTTGTCAACGCCACAGGAGATGTTCAGAGTACAAGAAGGAAAGAAAGTAAGGAGAGAAAACACATAAAAGAACTTAAAAGAACTTAAAACACAGTTTTGTCACAGTCTACGAGTCCGTCTGGTTGGTCCGGTTTGTTGTATTCTAGGCTCCAGTCGCCTCGGATTTCACTAAAGCCACGACAATCCAATCCGCCAGCGCTGCCGGTTCAAGTCAGCGCGTCCTATGGCGTCCCATTTGCGTCGCTGCTTGGTCGGCCGTCTTTATTTTAGGAGTTCGTGTAGCTGAGGAGGTCGGCTTCAGCGGTCACTCGCTGTGACTGGGCGGCTCTAGCCGGGCGATATCTGTGTGCGGGTTTCCTTCACCTATTCGGCTCGCCTGCTCAGCCGTTCCCACTGTTCTAGCCGGATCTTCGTAGTCTCGGCGCGTGCTGTTCGGTCCTCCTCGGTGAGACCAGTCAGCGCCAGGCTCTCAGCCAGGGGGCACGATCGGGAAACTGCGGGAAGTCTCGGACACTGTTGTAGCACGTGGAGAAGGGTTTCTTTTGGTGCACCGCACAAGCGGCACGTCGGATCCACGCCGAATAGTTCGTGGCGGCGTTGGTTGGTGAGGAGAGCGCCAGTGCGGGCTTGAAACAGCAGGGCGCTGCCTCTATCTCCTCGGTAGTCTGGTGATGGGCACGGTTCCGGCTTGTGGTGGTAATATAGTGCCAGGCTTTGCTTTTTTGCCACTGTCGTGCGCCAGATCGTTTTTTCAGCCTCATTGATTTCCTTGATGACTGCCTTGCGCCAATCTGCCTCCGTCTTAGTGTCGTGTTGTTTTGAGTTTTCGCTGTATTTCGTGTCTAGGGATGTGTATTTCCGAATCCAAGCCGTCTTGATGTTTTTGTATCTTAGGTGTAGGTACATTCTGCGACTGTAATTTGTGTTTGCCATAAATTTGAGTCTGCCGGCATATTGTAATTTGGACCGCGCCTCCCTTGCCTCGTACGAGGACCAGCTCATTTCACCGCTTACTGCTGCATTTGCAGTGGCTATGCTGCCCCCTAGCAGCCAACGGCCTAGTTCTGTTTGGTGACGATCCAGGCATTTTATGGTTTCACTGGAGTGGGCCAGCACATCGTCTGCGTATGTTGTCGCTGGTACTGCTACTCCCTTCCACAGTGTGCGTCCGACAGTGTATGGGTTATATGAATGTCTGGCCAAGTGCCAGATGCGGCCTTTGAGGCGATTAGATTTATTTACTAGTGCTTTTTGATGCGGATCCAGAAAGTTTGGCTGGTCACTGAGAGTTATGCCGAGGTATTTGTATTCCGATGTTTTTTTGACGAGGTTTCCTTGGAGGGTGAATTCATTGTTAGTGTTGCTTGTATTTATCCCCATCCACTGTGTTTTCTCAGTGTTAAACCTTAGCTGGTCGGTTCCTGTGACTTGGGAGCAGATGTCGAGCTGGTGTTGGAGGTCAGCTGCTGATTCTGCTAGCAGCACAATATCGTCCGCGAATGCCAGACATGAAATTTTGGTGTATTCTTCTTGTTTGTCAGTTGTTATCGTGGATAGGCGGAGGCCTGGTCCTTCATTGTCTAATGTTTGGAGTAGTTGTGTGATGTATATGTTGAATAATGTTGGGGACAACGGGCATCCTTGTTTTAGTCCTATCTTTTGCTCGATTTTCTTCGACCTTAGTTCATGTAGTGTGTACACTGCTGTGCAATCCGTGTATAGGTTCTTGAGCAGGTCGATGCTTTTACAATCTATTCCATTGCTCAGTAGTTTTTGCCAAAGCCTCGAGTGGGGCACACCGTCATAAGCTCTTTCCATATCAAGGAAAGCCAGATAAAGCGTTGATTTTTCCTTATGTTTCATCTCCATAGCCTGGGTGAGAGTGAATATATGGTCACTTGTCCTGCGGTTTAGTCTGAAGCCGTTTTGAGACTCTGTGAATATGCTATTTGATTCACAGAACTTTTGTAGTCTTCTGTTGAGGATTGCGCTGAACAGCTTTTGTACGTTGCTCAGTATAGATATCGGGCGATATGAATTTAGTTGTTCAATTGGTTTTCCTTTGCCCTTGTGTATGAGGATCACTTTTGCCTCTTTCCAAGCTGGTGGAATTTGGCCCGAATCGAGGATGCTGTTGAAGTAGTCTAGTAGTACCTCTCTTGCTTTGGTCTTTAGTGCTTTTTAGTGAACTCGTAAACGATAGATGGCGCATGATTCGTGACAAGAGGTGTACATATAATACACAGGGTGGCAGCACATGTCAAGCGTTAACTATTTTCCGCTAAATTTAAACATATTCATCGTAGGTGTTCCCGGCTAGCGCTCTTTTCGGTTCTTTCAGGTCGCTTCGTTTTCACCTGGACTTCTAGTCGATCCTCGGAAACTGAAAAAAGGTAGTGTGCAGGGGTGCAGCCAGGTGATGGCGCATTACGCACCGTGACCCCGCCCCAGAAATTTCTCTTCCCTTCCCATTTCTCTTCTCTTCCCTTCCCTTCCCATCCCTTCCCGAAAAACATTTCGGGAAGGGATGGAGGAAAGAAGTGCTACACCGAATCTACCGTGCCCGGCAGATTCAGTGTAGAACCTCTTCACTGCCTGTTGCACAAGGCAGGGCAGTAGGCCGAAGTAACGATTAGAGACAACCCCTCGGATAATATGTATAGATTAATCAATCAACCATTTATTAACCGTGCCCAGGATCAGCCACAAGGTTTGAGTACTGACAAGCACAAACACTTCAAAAAAAAAAGTTGCAGGAGAATATAAGTAAAAAAAAAAAATTCAGTAAAAACAATTTTAATAAACAACAACGATGATGATGATGATTATGGTGGTGAGAGTGATTATGATAATAATATTATTTATTTTATTGGGCCTTCAAGACCAAAGTGTTACAGGGGGGAATGGGTAAACACACACGCGCACGCACGCACAGAAACAAAATAAGGCAGCAAGAGATACTGAGCAGGCAGCAAATGCGTACTCTTCTGAAGAGATACTGATTAAGATCAAGTGAAACCTGAAGCGGTGATGTCGGCTATGGCCATGCTAAATTTTGCATTCTCTTCAATCGCAAACGCCCAAACGCGTACTCTTCTGAAGAGATACTGATTAAGATCAAGTGAAACCTGAAGCGGTGATGTCGGCTATGGCCATATGAAATTTTGCATTCTCTTCAATCGCAATGACCGCGCAGGGAAGATTGTTCCATTCTTGAGAAGTCCTGGGAATAATACTCATGAGGCACTGCGAAATTCCAACCTTATGGCGATGATCAAAGCGAGATAAAGCGTATGTCGGAGGTGAAATAAGGTTTAAGCGCAAATAGTAATTCTGGAAGTGTAACTTGTGAAACATATCAAGGCGAAAGTACTCGAACTCGGAGAAAGTTGCAAGGAGTTTTTCATGGAAGTTACGCGTGCTCGAGACACAGGCTGCGCCGGCACATCATCGCCTGCCACCCGGACAAACGGGTATCCCTGGGCCGGCCTCCACGGCCTCTTCCACAGCACGGCCTCCTACGAAGGGATGCCTCGTTGCTGCTCCGACTGCGAGTTGGCTGCTACTGGACGGCAGCCCGCCGGCACCGCCTTGGGAAAGCCACCTCGCCAGCCTGTGGCTCCTGTGGTGAACCAGAGACTCTGGAGCACCTCCTGCTGGCCTGCCCTGCTCACCTGCAGCACCGCGGCCGACTTCTGCAAGAGTTCCACCGCCTGGGGCTCCCATGTTCACGACAGGAAGATATCCTCTTCCCCTGTCGTAATCAGCTACCAGCCTTCCTAAGTGTCGTCGAGTACCTCGACTCGTCGGGGCTCTCGGCGAGACTATAGGACATTTCTACAAAGACGGATGGCCTAAAGGCCATCCAACCCCCTCGGGCTTCCTGATCCGCCACTACTTCGCTTCCATCTCTACGACCCTCTACCTTTCTCCCTCCTACCCTCTCTCTCTTTTAACCCCATCTCCTCCACCCTGCTGGCGCTGAGCCGTGCTCTCGCATGGGTTGCAGAAAATAGTGCTAGCCTTTTCTCCGTCCCCACTAGAACCACTTCTCTCTCTGTACAACTATAATTGCTAAAAATAAAACGCGCGACAATATTTCGAACTCGTTCAACTGATTGAATCAGGGTTTCAGAATGCGGATCCCAGATGGATGAAGCGTATCCCATTTTACACATAATGAAGGTCTTTTATAAAATTATGTTTAATGATGAAGCACTGAGAAGAAGAGAAGTTTCGGAGAATATAATTAGGCATGCGGTTAGCATCGTTGAATGCGTTACCGATGCGTAATGACCAGGAAAGTGTCGAGGTTCTATGAACGCCTAAGTATCTGTAAATAGGTTATGGCTTCCAAGGTAGTATCTTTTAGGCAATAGGTCGGATGAGGAAGTGCACTGTAAGTTACACGCATATACATTCGCACGTAGATGGATTAAGTTGCAATAACCATATGTCACACCAGTTAGAGATAGCGTTAACATGACCTTGCAGGATGTTAGTATCAGCACTGTCAGAAATTTTTGCGAAGGAAAAGGTAAATGTTCGAACTAATTCCGCTAGGTAAACCATTAATGAAAATAAAAAAAAGAAGCAGAGGGCCTCTAAAATGGGTGCAATTGTGAAACACCAGATTCAACAGGGCTAAATAAAGAGAAGTGGTTATTTGACGCAACGAACTGCGACCGATTAAGAGGAAAATGCTCAAGCCATGCAGACAGATTAGGGTCCAGATTCAGCGTACTAAGCTTAAAATGAAGCAATTTATGACAGATTTTATCGAATGCTTTGGAAAAGTCGAAGAGCACACAGCCAGCGCAGGACCCTTTGTCAAGCATATATAGATGAAGGCCGTGGGTGAAAGAAAGGGGTTGGGTTTCACAGGACAAAGCTGCCCGGAAACCGTGCTGTGCTCGTGCGAATAAATTATCGTCTAAATCCTTTACTAAATGTGAAAACAAGATATGGTCGAGTACTTTACAACGAATGCTAGTGAGAGAAATTGGGCGGTAGTCGAGACGATCGAACTTTTGTTAATTGTAATAATAAGGAGTTGGAAAGCGATTCAACCTCTAATTGACGTAATTGACACCTGACTTCCGTTGATTATATACCTATAGGACTACACCTACATGTTCCCTTGTCGTCTGCTCTCGCATTTAAGTTGCGGCTAGCGCGGAAGCCTGCAAGGTGTTGCGTATCACTGCCATATTTGGGCGAGTAGACCGCAAAATTGTGCTCACATCTGTCGTTGAAACTTACAGATAAGTTGCGATTACCAAAGCATCGAACCAATGTGATTCTTATGGTTCCTTTCTTCCTTTCTGTATTTCTCTCTTTCTTTCTGAAGAACGGTGGATATGAGCACGGGATGACCACGATTGCGGGGAAGAATGCAATATGTTTTGTTTTTCTTTTCTTTTTTTCTATTCTTTTAATGCTTAGTTCTTGCAGGAAAAGAGGCAGAAATCTTGTGGATTGGCTGCGATCCCCGCTCTCCCTTGTTACCCCGTCTCCTCACCATCATCAGTCGCAACACGGAGGCACGGACATGTTACGAGTAGTATGCCTAGGCATATTATACGCGGGAATAATACGAGGAACGCATGGGATATGAGGTCTGAGAGATGCCGCTTAGCTGCCTCAGATGGTTGGCGACTCCGATAGCTGCGCACATACAGTTTTTTTTTTTTCAGTATTACCAAGGGGGAAATGGGGCGCCACCGTCTATGCGAGTTGCTGAACGTTCGCCAAGCCTCCATGGTTACAGTGAACTGTAACCCAGAATTCCTAAACATTTGTCTCAGAACGTTGCTGCAGCCAGCCATGGGAATGCCGGGAAATATGGGCGTGCAAGAGTTTGCCTCAAACGTGGCTTGGCCTAAAAACATGGTCGCTTGGGATAACAACTTTTGACTCACCCATACTACATCCTTGAATAAAGTAAGTTACATATATAGTGCATAAGCAGCCGTGGAAGAAGAAAATAAAAACAAAAAACAGACGATGAAACTGTCTTATAGTGATCGCGTACCTTGTCGTCTGTCTTTCAACTTTAGCGGCCCGCTGGTACTTCTTACGTTTAATATATCATTGTACATCCCAGTACTAGCCTTCGTGATTGAATAAAAAGGTGTTTCATGTTATATGAGAAAAAAAAAACTCCAATTTACGTGCTGTTTTGATGAACCATTGTAACAGACGGAACAGCGCTAGCGCGCCTTCAAGGTATCCTGACTTCCCGAGAACGATGCCGATTCAAAGCCACAACATCCCGGCATTCACATGTGTAATATGGGGGCGTAGCATCAACAGGGCCGTGTCGTGTATACTAACAGACATTTGAGGCAGTATTCCACTAATGCGCCCTTCATCCCCCCCCCCCCCAAATGCGATTATATTTATGTCTTAATCAGTATAGTGCAGTGGGGAGGAAAGGGCTGACTGTGGTTTTTGTTCAATTCATTTTGATCCTTATTCTAACCTCGTAACCACCCGACTGTGTAGGTCATCTTCTGGTACATGGCTTTTAGAAATCGTTTAAGGCTCAAAATATAGGACACGGACAACAGAATAAAAGACACGGACAGGCTCACACTCGCAACTGATTTTTTATTTTTCCCGATGCTTCACTTATATCTCCATCTATCTCATGTGACCTCACCTGCGTATGCTCCTGTTCGCATGCCTGAGGGTATATAAGTGAAGCATAGGGAATAATAAAGATCAGTTGCGAGTGTGCGCCTCTCCGTGTCTTTTATTCTGTTGTCCGTGTCGTATTTTTTTTTTTTGCGCCTTAAACCATTTTTAAAAGTGATGAAACTATTTATCTTCTGCAACGCGTTTTGCATGCATGCAGCATACAGAGATTATCCGTACCTGCCCGGCAAGACGACAAAGCGCGGAGACACTCGCCCCGCGAGCCACGTGACTGCGGACTGAATTGCCTCTGGGATCGGCGCAGTTATACAGCGAAGCTGCTACCACGGCCGCTCGATGAATGCGTTTTCATCGAGCGGCCGTGCTGCTACCCTCTTGTTGATCGGGATTTTTCGTGGCGTGCTCACTAAAAAAAAAAAAAAAAAAAAAAAAACCGGCGTCTGGAAAAAGTGCTTGAGTTTCAGCGTAACAGAACTGTGTTTTCTCGTATATTAGAATTACACTCAGATGCTATCACGTCTGTGTAGGTTGTGTGTTAGTCGTACTTTGCGCATTTTCTGACTTAATTTGCATTTAAACATTAATTTAGTTCAATAAGGCAGCTGAGCTTGGCGGACCGCCTAGAAGAATGAGCATGCATGCTGCACTTCCGCACACGTGCGTGCGTGTGTGACGTATACGTCGCTTGTGGTGGTGGTTGTTCACGTAGCGTCGACTATGACGTCAGTTGTTTTGGTGGTACTTGTCTTAACGTGCGCACCACATTTGTTGTACCTCCGCTTTCACAGGGTGGAATGGAGGTAGGTTTTTCTTTTCTTTTTTATTACACCATCTCCGCGATAAGCCTTGTTCACTGTTCCGCTATCTCCAGGACCGGTCCAGTTCACTCGGCAATAAGTCGACTGAGCAGATGAGCTAGACCCCGTGAAAGAAAACACAAAAAGCTCCTCTTAATAAAGGAAGTGTGCGATTAACGGCGTATGCGGGACGCTTTATTTTATTGAAAGCATATATTTTAAAATTATTCGTGACAGGTAGCGCACTTATACTTCTTGAGCTAGTCATATCCACTCCGAACGAATTCTGAGGATGACAACAATTTCGACATATGGTGTTGGGCTGCTGAGCACGAGGTCGCGGGATCGAATCCTGGCCACGGCGGCCGCACTTCGATGGAACCGAAATGGGAAAACACCCGTGTACTCAGATTTAGGTGCACGTTAAAGAACACGAGGTGATCGAAATTTCCGGAGTCCTCCACTACGGCGTGCCTCATAATCAGAAAATGGTTTTGGCACGTAAAACCCCATAATTTAATTTTAATTAATTTCGAGCTAGGCGTTCCCAAACTCTGCCACGAAATTCAGTGGTGTTCTCGTAACTTTTGAGGTTCAACGCATAAAAGGAAGTTTGTTAAAAAATCAAGTGGAACAACAGTGCATTTTTACGGCATGTTTCACTGCGCTCATCTCAAAACTGGTGCGAGGTTCAAAATTTGTTCCACGTGGACGTGCCTTGTGAAATGACTTGCTTGAATTCGTGTACTTCAATATGTGCGCGCTAAAGTAATTAGTTAAAAGTTAATTAGTGAGATTTTATAAGTAATTCAATTATGCCTATAGTATATTGATTTTCAGTGTAAGTATAACGTGTACCTCCTCGAGTATTCCAACTTAGGGAGTATATTCATGCTAAATATTGCAGGCGATTAAAAAAAGTCATCTGTTAAGATTAAAATAAAACACTCGGTATTTGTTGCAATCAAGATATTTAGGTTACCGTTTGTTGTTTCCCCGCGGAGTTGCGTAGATAACAGAGCAGGCAATGGTCACATCTGTGGCGGTTGTACAGACGGAGCTACATACGATGTAAGCCTATTTGTTTTGTGAATGATGTCCTGTACGTGTGTTGAGGTGGTACAGACGGGGGCTACATACAGCGCAAGCCTATTTATTTTATGAGTGACGTCCTGTGTGTTAGCCACCGTGCAAGACAGCAGCAGAAGCAACAGCCACGATCAGAGAGGTCCTGGAGAATTTACCTAGAAAGCTTCGCTTTCAAACAACGACTGCGGGGCTCCCTCGCGATAACCGCGAGTCGGATAGACAGGCGAACGACGACGGTGTGTCTTCCACGCCATCTTCCGCAGCCCTGCAGTGAAGCGCATCAGGCGCGTCGGGCCAGGTGAAGACTGGGACGTCCCGCGCGCGCTGCCGCGATCGGCCCCCGGGGAGGGGGGCGTGATTTGCGGCGGCGCAGCACAATGGGCCGGCGCCGCCGTCGTTTGGCGGCCGTGACGGACGGGGCTCGCGGGAGCCATCGGTCCTTCTGCGCGCACGATCGCTCCTCCGCCTCCCCCGTCCTCCCTGCGAGGAGAACAGGGGGGAAACGGCGCGGCGGCGGAGTAGCGCGCATACGTGCGGCATCATGGTGGAAGCATCAATTGCGATGGCTCCGCGGCGCGGCTTCTCCTCCACATCCCCACGCCGGATCATCTCTCTATACGTCGAGGCGGCTAATGAAAAAGCGCGTTTTGGCGCCACGCGCTCCCGTTTACGACCGAGCAGATTGGGGAAAGTTTGCCGGCCGCCAACGCCAGCGCCAACGCCGTTGCGGCGACGCGCAATACTGGCGGCGGTGGCGGCGTGCACACTTTAGCCACTTTTCATACCCCCCCCGCAACCCCCACCCCGGTCCGCTACGGTTGCTAGCTGCACCGACCGACCGACCGACCGACCGCGCCAGCCAGCAGGAGCAAACAGCGGGCTCGCGAGTGGCGCGACCCTGCTTGCCGGCAAACAGTCGTAAAATCTGGTCCTCCCCACATTTTTTCCCCTTCCAACCGAGCGCACACCGACAGCGGTCGGGAATTAAGTAAGCCGCGCGTGGTCGTATCGAGCCCGTGTGGTCTCATTTTATACAGACTTTGGGTAAGGGGTTTCGCGGAAGGACCCTTCCGGCGGTGCAGCTGTTTGTCTGCGAGGGTTAGACACAATCCATTCGCGGCACGATGTGTGGATTCCTGCAGGTGTCAGTTAACGGATCGCATGTTGTGTGCGATATAGTTATTGTGAGGATTATCAAGTAGCGAAACAAAGTTCGGCTACGCGCAATCGGCCCTGCATGCAAAAGAATCCGCGTAAATTTCCTGCATTAGACGCATGTGCATTGTTGCTGATACTACTTGTGCATGCCGAGTCGCTTCCATCCGCTGTTCCCGGATATCTTCGAAGCAGCGGGAAATGTTGGACCGTGGGCTCTGTGCGTATTATTCTCTGACTGCACGAGCCGCACAGTGTATAGCAGCTGGCTTTCAAAGTCACAGACGCCAGCACATGCACGATAACATACCATCTTAGCTACAGCCCATCCAGCTAGTTTCCATGTTCCGTCACTTTCCTCGGTGCCGTTTTTGCTTACCTTCACTCAACGCGAGCCTTGGTTGAGGTCTGGCGTGCTCTGTGCGCAGCGAGTCAGAGCATTCCTCCTCTTTTTTTTTTTTCATCAAACACAGAGAAACAAGTAATGAGCGCAAACTGCATTTAGTTTCACAAACACTGAAAACAAAAACGTTATTACCCGATGGAACTGCGCACAGCACTGCCTCGTGGTGAGGCGCACGTTCGCGCACTGTCGGTTGTCCGCTGCCACATGCAAAGAACAGTGCTCAGAGGTCGCCACACAAGTCATCGCGTGCCCATAAAGTGGTCCGTATAAACACGCCGTAATTTGTAGTCCGTGGCACCACGTGTCCGTGCACAGAATAAGAGTCCTGTTCTCCACCACGGCGCCATCTCGAAAGGTGCGCACATTGTCCATTGCACGATGAGCCCCGTTGGCCTGCGCGTCCGTGGAGAAACTTATAGTTTCGTACAAAGATTACTTGAAAACAGCCTGGCCGTGCAGTCGTTCACTCGTTACGGTAACCGTAGGCAGGCGCAACAATTTTCTTTCTTTCGGCTTGGCTTCACCGAGAGTGCACGCTAAATCAGCCTCGGAATGCTTGCATGCATAATGAAACAACACACCTGCTAATTTTGACTCTTCATCCTACCGAGTTGAACTTCCCATCTAGAGCGAAAAGCCGTAATGAACTCACCAGCCGATACACGGGCTCTTGTCGTCTGCATAGCGGAAAATTTGCTTTCGACTACGCCGAGTCTGTGCTCATTCTTATTTCGAGATCGTTATCTTCCCTCAGCAACTCCTTTTCCGCGCCCTATGGTGAATGACGAGGAAAATCCACGTACCGTCTGCTTATTCCCACCTTTAAACCCCTTGCAGGCGGATTTGAAACGCGACGTCGGTACACTGAACTAGAATAGTTCATTGTAACGTCGGTGCCCCGCACGTACACCAGCGCCAGATTTCTCTCCTAGCGGTCTTCGTACGAAACTATACGTTGGCAAGGGCCGCCCGCGGCAGAGAGGGAGGGTGTGTCCACGGCGTGCATGTACTATGAGTAGCCGTCGGTGGGCGCCGCCGCCGCCGAGAAAGGCGGCAACGTGGCGGTAGGAACGGGCTCTGCCTTGACCAGCTCTCGGTGCAGCATCTCCTCCTGTTTCTTGGCCTGCTTGCGATCCTTGGCGCGCCGGTTCTGGAACCAGATCTTGACCTGCCGCTCGCTTAGGCCCAGCATTGCCGCTAGCTCCGCCTTGCGCCGAATGGTGATGTACCGACTGTAGTGGAACTCCTTCTCCAGCTCCAGCCGCTGGTGGTCGCTGTACACGACGCGGTACTTGTCCTTGGTCCGGGTTTTGCCTGGGTAGAGGAAAGAGAGAAAGCACGATGCTATACAACCATTATTGCTGAAGAAATTGAACGTCGATGTGCTATCACCAATTCATCATTATTGTCCTCATCAGAAAGTTTGCTGCAGGGCTCGAAGGACTTCTCCCAGGCAACCTACAGTTATCCCTGACCCAACTACGCCAGCAAATTTCCTAATATCATCACTTCATCTAGCCCTCTATCGCCCTCGACTGTATTACGCTTTTCTTAAACCTATCCTGCTGTACTCTCCAACAGACCACCGCTTATCTGCCGTATACGCATCACATAGCCTGCACAACTCCATTTCTTCCCCTCACTTCACACAGTCCAAAGCGAACAGTAACTCGAGATATATTCGATTAAATTAAAAAGTTTCATTGCCGTCACTAAGTTCGCCGGCTTCATGTCACTTAAAAAGTTTCGCAATTAGAATACAAATCATCGGTGTCGTACTTACATTAGACTGCCGTAGTGAATAAATTTGAGACTGCGCAGAAGTGTCATGTGTGATTCTGTTTTGTTAAGTACTAAAGAACGGCCACCATTAGATAAACGAAAGCGGCTCTAAATATCATATTCATAACAGCACACATAAAAATTTGTTGTTTTTGCTTCTGTAATAAAATATTTTATAATAGTTCTGTCTCGTCCCTCTTTATTCGACTAGCGCCATATATACGTCTTGTATATATCACCACCTTATGAGGTCAACATTTCACATAGAAACACAAAAACCCATGTGGATTCATTTTTCATAAAATCAACAATGACCAAACTACCTGCATTTTCACGTACCGGTATTGCAGACTCTGCCTTTTTTCAAACACGTAATAACTTATATTGCAGTAATGTTTTGCATAAGTACCACTTGTATGGTGTTTTATGTTCATATCGCGCTGTCTTTAAGATTTTGCTCATTCAAGTGCCTTCTCAAGATTAATTAAGAAATCAAGTATTTTGTTTGGCTGAGCGTGTGTGTGTGCACGTGTTTTGTTCGTGAGATTTATTTCATACATTGCCCCTCCATGTCCTAAAGTGTATACGCATGTATATACCCCGAGTGTGAATAAAGACGGAGAGAGTGGCGTGAAAGTAGGCTTCTCCACACAAAGGTTTTTATTGTGGAGAAGACACCTTTCGGTCAACAGTTTTTTGAGAAACGGTTGAGAAAAAGGCGCGCAGGTTCGGATATCAGATGCTAAAGAAAAGCTAGTTGTTTAGGTGGCTGAGCGCAAATACGAGAGAGAAGCGCGGCGTGTAGGTTTACTGGCTGTGAAGCTGCATGAAAACACCTTGCGCTGGAACTGTCCAGTCGAGCACCAATCCTAATCACCGAGCGGACACAGTGGGAATCGAACTTTGTACCCGACGCCGCCGTTGCAGCATCCTATAAGGACGACAAAAGCAACAAAAGCTGGGTAAAGGCTGAGACTGGAAGGCTTATATGGTTTGTGGGCGTGGATGAGGGACGAGGTAGATGTACATAACGGCAAGATGGGCAACAACGGTTGGTGACCCTGGTGACAAGAGGAAACGAGGTTGGTCGGTCCAAGGAAGGGTGGCAACACAATACTGAAGCTGCTCAGTACCACAAGAGTGAGCGATGGGTGAGGGAGGGCAGTGTTATACCCCTGTCACACGGGCACCCGCGAACTCCCTTTAACTCCTTCGTCTTTACGCCAATGGAGTTGCGCTCCGTGTCACACGGTCTCCCTTGCGCCAAGGAAGTTAAATGGAGATTTTTGGCGAAGGGAGTCCGGCAATGACCATTACGGTTGGATGGAGTACTCACGTTCCCAGGTAGCTACAGTTCTGCAAAAAACCACGCTAGTAAAATCGTCGTAACTGGTTCGTTTACAAATTTTAGCATTATTATCTTTTTTTTGCCTCGGGGTATATGCCACATAATGGAAGTTTTAATTTGTTTTTAAGGGCATCAGCACCTGTACTCTCTACACCAATACTTCGCCACGCTGCATCGGGAAACGTCGTTCTGCCATTTTGTTTGTTTTTATATGCACGGGAGCCGCATGTATCGTTCAAGCCGTACGGGTAAAATTCTCCGGATGACACGCACCACGAGCGATCCCGGCGCACCGCGAACACACAGACACGCGCGATTACACAGCGGAATCACAACTCGAAGCGCACCGGCCCAACAACGTGACCCGTTCTGCCCACGCACGAAAGCAAGAGCGCAGTGTGGCCAGCATCGCTTGCAACTTCGCTATGCTTGGAAAACAAAAGTCTTGCGGTAACGTACCGCAAAGTTTCTCGCTGTGATTTTATAGCATTACATACTGTGTTAAAAAAATGCACATAGATTACTTTAACGACGACCGTATATGTGAACAGTTGCACGCGGAAGTAAGCGCAGCAGCGCCGTTTGTACCCCGTGCGGCGCCCGTCGAAAGCTCGCACTGTGCCGTGTAGCACAGCCGCAACTCCATTGCCGTCAATCTCCGTTAGGGAGTTTCATGCTCAACGGAGTTCGCGGGTGCCCGTGTGACAGGGGTATTAAAGGAGTTCACGAGAACATACTTTTGGGCTAGTTGGTCTGACAATGGAGAAATATAACAGCCCCTACGCGACGTGGGTGGACACACAAAGACAGTGCCTCATCCTAGTCTGTCTTTCTTTCGATGACGACATTGCTTAAAGGCTGTATTTACAGTGTGGAAGAAGCTTGTAAAAAAAAAAAAATAGCGCTGCCCGTCATTGGTTGTTCGAGCGAGTACAATATCTCAAAGCCAAGCAATAATAAAAATAATAATCAAATAATAATAATAATAATAATCGATTGTTATGTCTACTGAAGGACGAAGATATCTCAGCGATCTCCAAGTGCCACTGTCTTGTGGCAGTCGACTCACGTTATGCCTGCGAATGTTTTATTATGGTAAGCTGTACACAAAAATTAAAAAGAAGAAAAAGAAAAAGAGGAGAAAGGACGTTAAAGAACCGAGGATGCGTTTCCTCGCGGCTCTTATTCTTCTCCAGTTCACTTAGTTATTTCTTTCTTTATCTCTTTATTTCTTCTCTGTTTCTTTCTTCTTTCTTTCCATCTACCACACCGTCTTCTGTCTGTCGTTTTCGAAGAGCACGCATCCGCTCACGGGTTGCTGCTTTTCCAGCTTGAGCCTTTCCGGCCTCGGTAAGCCGATGCAAATGCCCCGGATTCAGCTCCACATCCTCAATAGCCAGCGTCTTTTTTCTTTCTTTCTTTGTATTTTTTTCCTATAACGGCAATGCTGGACCGATAGCGACAGTCGACGCGAAACTTCTTGTAATACTCAGCTTTGACCTCATACTCGTTGTGACAAAGCCATTTTCTTCTCACTGCGCATTGTTCTGCGCAGCCCGGGGAACCTGCTCGGCCGGAGAGGGACAGCAAGGTAATTATACCATGGTAGCGAAGCTTCCATAGGAGCCCATACGTTCAAAACATGGCGGTCCATCGGCGGTTCATGGGGCTTAGCGCCATCTGTATGTGGTGGGAACACTTCCGGCGGAAAAAAAAATAATGTGACGCCATATCCGTTAAAAGCAGAAGTGACGTCATGTTGTTTTCGAAGGCGCGAAATTTGTTTTGTTGTCCTGCCTTTGGAGCTATATATTCAAATGTCCCACCATTCGACTTGATTGGCGTCTCGAGCTTTCAGCGTGGAAAGCAATGCAGGAAAAGGCCAGCCGTACGGTTGTCGAAAACGCATCCCTGCCCAGAACATACTTTCTTTGGAGGCCGACGAAAGCTTTAGGTGTAGAGTGCTGATCCTATTGTAGGATGCCAAGCCCGTCGGCCAGCGCAGTCGCGCGATAACAACTACACAATTATCTGGCGGTCGTAACTCACTACTTTTGACTGAACAGATTAAGAAGCGATGAAGCTACCCGCGTCACCAAATTCAGACAAACTTCGACACGCAAGAAAGCACAAACTGTGAGGGGGGCGTATTTCAACAGGTGAACTTTACGAGTGCGCCTTTCTCCCCATTTCAAGACGTGCATTGCATTGCGAGTGATAGTGGCGTCAACGCCCCTTGTAGCGATGGGCGCTGAAAAGAAATGCATTTATTAATAATAATAAAATTAAATAAACTTGTATTTTCTTAACTCTTCACGAATATATAAAATTGAGTAGAAATTTTATTTTCGTTGAATGAATCTAACTGTGTCTCGCTTGAATTAAAAAACGCGTTTTTCTTTCCCAATGTTTGTTCCCTCCAAACATAGTCGCGCTTCAATCGCGGCTCCCATAACCCCCCATGCTGATGTCGGTGATAATCTGTACTGAACCGCTTTTCGCCCGAAGTTTCGCGACCTATTTCAATCGACCTTGGGGACAGGCTCAACCCTTTTCTTCGTCTACAACGGTTTTTCGCAGCAGAAGGAAAACGTGGAGTAGTTGTTAGGGCACTCGGATTGAAGACTCGTGGGCCCCGGTTCAGTGTCCAATACTGCAGCGCAATAATTTTATTTTAAGTGGTGTGAGAACCACATAAGCAATTCTTGCCAGCAAACAGACGCGTTCATCTTATTCCTCATAACTGTTGTTCACACTAAACAAAGTATATAATAAAGACAGCGCGCAGGCGTATCTGAACGTTATACAACGGACAGACATATATAGCGAATGGATGTAGGAGACGGAGCGCTATGTATCATTCTTCCTATGATTTCGTTTCCCATCAGTGCTTCATAATAGAGAGCTCGTGAAGACTGTATACCGTGCAGCACGGAACACTGAAGCGCAGCAGCTACAGATACTCTCGTGGGACTAGAAGGGTTGTCCAGTGCGTATACTGATAGTTCACGCCGTCGGGTCATATGCATTTTATTTTTCACCTACACTTAGCGGCTACTGCGCAGATGCGTAGCAAACCATGTCCACTGAGTGAAATACACGCGTACACAGAGAACAACCGCCACCTTCTCAAGAACAACTTCTTTGCAATGCGCACAACGTCTTTGCCCTCTACCAGTATATTACCTGCGGCTTCGGCAATCGAAGCACACGCATGGACGCCGCCAGTCTCAGAGTCTACATGGAACACGAAACCTCGCTCAAATCGTCCAGCGCCGAAACTGTGCGATAACGCAGTTACTATAGCGCGACCGGCCCAATATACTCATTGCCGGAGGGGACTGAGTTCGCTCCCCAGCGGCGCTGGTAGACAAGGCTTGTTCCTTTTACGCAGTATGACGACGATGAACCCGAAGACCAGGAGGCGACCTTACGTGCGAAGACGGCGTAACGGAATGGACGGGTAGACGGACGTATCAAAACCAGCCTCAAGCTTTGTCCAAGTGTATATACATGGTAGAGGTCACGAAGACGGTCACATTCATTCGAGCAAGCCTTTACACTCGGTCGAGATCGTACATACACTGTTCGAGATCAGTGTCGTCGTTCTCTTCTCAGAACGGACAGTTGTCCAGCCAGCCTGCATCACATAGTGTTGCGGAGAGCAGCGTACTTGACATGCACCAGGACTACAGAGCTCCCACAACAGCTGCGTGGCCATTTCGCTTAAACAGCAAACGGCACACAAGAGACGATCGGCAATTCCGACAAGAAAGAAGTGTAATGCGTCCTCAGATGTGACCCCAACAAGCTATAAAGACGACGCGGAGCAGTTTAGTTCACCCCGCATGCTATAGGTCAGTGAGAAAGCGCAGCTGTAGATAAGTATATGGCAAGAGATGAAGACGCAAGTTTGTGCAATCAGCCGAATGCCAGAAACTTCAGGTTCGCGCCAAAGCGCGCGAAGCTTACCCGCTTCGTCCACTCCCGAAAACGGGATGGCAACACAGACGCCGTTGAGGGCACATCGGGCGGCTGCATCCGCTCGGTCATTTCCGTGGATTCAGCGGCCGTGGCACAGCGCATATGGAAGGAGAAAAGGTGACGCCACGTAAGCGTCACGTGACACCGCACATGCAGAGGGGCGGCTCGCGGCAGAAAGCGGTATACTACATGCATGGCTGCTCGCCTGCGAGCTGCTGCGTGAAGCTAAGCGAAGAGCAGCAGGGATACGAACCCGCACTGCCCGGCAAACCCAATACGAAATTGTTGGAGAAAAATAGCAGAAAATATACGCTAAAAACTGTCAGCGCCGAGCAGGCTGAAGACAAAAAATGGAATGGACTTGACTGCTCAATGCACATGCACGCGAATCGGCTTCTATGTGCTTATGCAAGCCCAAAGCCATTAATAATTTTAAGTTGTGAGGTTTAACGCCCTGCAGCTGCTCAATTGACTCCGAGGAGTGCCATGGAGCGGATTAATTTTAACCACCCACGAGGTTCTTTAGCGCGCACCCAAAGTTCAGTACACGAGCGTTCTTCTTTGTTTTTTTTTTATTTCTCCCGAATCAGAATAAATCGAACCCTTGACCCCGTGCTCAACAGCTGAACGCCAAAGCCATCTGGTCAAAAGAACAAGAAGTGGTCCCAGTGAGCACGACTTGCGCTCAGTGAATTCACGCGTTGAAACGCGATCCCGATCGGCCATGTTGATTGTGTCGACGACACAGACGGCGTTGGGAAAGTCGGATTTTGTGATTCAATTTAACAGATACATATAGAGGATTGAATAATGTGTCTGTGAGAAATTAATGAGGTGTGTATACATAATGGAAGCAGGTCACACCATCAAAGCCTTCGTCGGGCTGATGATGTCATTGGAAATCTCCATTGCCAGAGATGGCATATATATATATATATATATATATATATATATATATATATATATATATATATATATATATATATATATATATATATATATATACAACATGTGCTGAAACCCAAGTGCTGTCTAAACGACTCTGCGCTACGTCGCGGCTTTCTTTTTCTCTTTCTTTCTTTCTTTCTTTCTTTCTTTCTTTCTTATTTGCTGTTTGTTGAAAAGAGGAAATGACATAGCCTTATTTTTGCAGAGATGCCGCGCTTCTTATCGGCTCTGGCTCAGCTGGACATGCTGGGCCCGTGTCTGCAGATAGGCATCCGTGGCGCCTCTTCTGTTTTATCATCCGTGTTTCCAGCTAATTAAGGAGACGCGATGGGGAGATAGGGTGGGTAGATTGCGAGCGGACTGCGCACAAACTCATCGATTTGCCAAGGGACGAGGATTTCTCGGCGCCAGCCGTCTGTGTTTTCTGGAAACACAGCTTGTACGTTTCTTCCTTTATTTATTTATCCTTTCAAGTAAGAGAGCGCTTTACTCTAACGTTCGGTGTTTATTTCTGCTAGCCGTTATACCGGTGTTGATATCTTGCGTACTGTCAAAGATAAATGGCGGCTAGGCCGCTCCCTTTTCTACTGAGTCGGAAGTCACGTATACTTTCAAAAACTAGGTCGCGAGTCCGATCCCCGATGACGTTCTGGAGGGTTGGAATGCAGAATCACTCGTTTACATATAACGTTTAGAGAAACTTCCCTTATGAAGCTAATTTGTACAATCAACAGATGTTCTCTAAACTCACTGCAGACCACTTCGCCTTATATACCTGTGCGTTTCAGTATATATAAAAGCAAGTTTCCTTTGACTATTTCCTTTGGTCTATTGCGGTCAATATAGACTCTCGTGCGGGTTCTTGAAGAGAGGCTATCAGAGGGGAAAAAGTGATTCTAGTAGAGAAATAAATTGAAGTCTCTGAAATATGTAAGACAATTTATAAAAATCACGATAAGATGTCTGTATTCATTTCTACAAGCTGCTTAAAGATGAACTGTGTAAGTGATCGAAGCACTTCAGGTGATCAAATTACTTGAGGGCTTCCTCTAAAGCGTTTGCGAAAGCCAAAGTACAGCTTTGCAACGTAAAAGTCCGTAAAGACAGCTAGAAGACCGTTAAGTATAGCCTATTGGTGCACACCTCATTTTATAACTGGTAATCAGGTTTAACTTTTACAGAATTTTTTTAGAAATGGCCTCTAGCAGATAGGATAATGCTAGCCCTGCAGCTGGACTATTCAAATCGAGAAACGCATATTAAACTTATATATATATATATATATATATATATCATCAGCAGCCTGGTTACGCCCACTGCAGGGCAAAGGCCTCTCCCATACTTCTCCAACTGCCCCGGTCATGTACTAATAGTGGCCATGTTGACCCTCCAAACTTCCTAATCTCATCTCTTCACCTAACTTTCTGTCGCCCCCTGCTACGCTTCCCTTCCCTCGGAATCCAGTCCGTAACCCTTAATGACCATCGGTTATCTTCCCTCCTCATTACGTGTCCTGCCCATGCCCATTTCTTTTTCTTGATTTCAACTAAGATGTCATTAACGCGCGTTTGTTTCCTCACCCAATCTGCTCCTTTCTTATCCCTTAACGTTACACCTATCATTCTTCTTTCCATAGCTCGTTGCGTCGTCCTCAATTTAAGTAGAACCCTTTTCGTAAGCCTTCAGGTTTCTGCCCCGTACGTGAGTACTGGTAAGACACAGCTGTTATACACTTTTCTCTTGAGGGATAATGGCAACCTGCTGTTCATGATCTGCGAATGCCTGCCAAACGCACCCCAGCCCATTCTTATTCTTCTGATTATTTCACTCTCATGATCCGGATCTGCAGTTATTCCCTTACCACTTCCAGTGTCTCGCTACCTATCATAAACTGCTGTTCCCTTCCGAGACTGTTGAACGTTACTTTAGTTTTCTGCAGAT
Source organism: Dermacentor andersoni (assembly GCF_023375885.2). Classification (NCBI taxonomy): domain Eukaryota; kingdom Metazoa; phylum Arthropoda; class Arachnida; order Ixodida; family Ixodidae; genus Dermacentor; species Dermacentor andersoni. The sequence goes on from NC_092817.1 coordinate 36,302,648, forward strand.
TAATTTTTAGTCCTACCCTTCTGCTCTGCCTCGCCAGGTCAGTGAGCATGCATTGCAGTTGGTCCCCTGAGTTACTAAGCAAGGCAATATCATCAGCAATATATATATATATATATATTTATATAGTCATATCATAAGAAGCCAACAAACACTGACACCAAGGACAACATAGGGGAAATTACTTGTGCTTAATAAATGAAATGAAGAAACGATTAATTAATGGAAATTAAAGTGGATGAAAGGGATTTGATGTGGGTTCGGTTCCCACCTGCGGCAAGTTGTTTTTTCATCCACTTTAATTTCCATTAATTTATCCTTTCTTCATTTCATTTATTAAGCACAAGTAATTTCCCCTATGTTGTCCTTGGTGTCAGTGTTTGTTGGCTTCTTATGATATGACTAATAAACATCGCGCCCCTCGGTTAACCCCCTTTCTTCTCGTATATATGTGTGTGTGTATATATATATATATATATATATATATATATATATATATATATATATATATATCAGTAGAGTGTGTTGTGCACTGATGCAACAAATGTTTGGCGTTTCAACCATAAGCTGCTCTCACGGGAAAGCGAGGCTCCGTTTTATATGTACACTTTCGCAGCAGTTCCTCGCAGTCGCCTTTAGCCAGCAGTAAAGGCGAATGCCCCCTTTATATGTTCGACCAAGCCGCGATGCTTGCGCGGCGGCTTATTGTTTACTCGCCACTGTCATTACGTACCATACTAGAGCGAAGTAGTAAATTAATGATGCAATGAACAATAAGGCCTTTACAATGTTCCGCATATCGCCAACGCATCACCAGTACCAATGTTGTTGCGCCATTTGCTAAGTAGAAATCAAACCAACTTTACGGCTCGGCGCCGAGTCCGTATACTTAGCAGCGCTAAAACATACTGCTTTTCTAAAAAATAACTGCGAAGCATACCTGACGCTTCGTCCATCGCCAGATTTAACTAAACGATGACGGATTTTGTCATTCTTTTTTGCTGAGGGTGAAGAGCAACAAGCGCGAATTCGGATCGAAGCAGGGAGTCTCGGCGCTGCCATGCTGCTATGTATGTAATCATGGTTAAGGCTGCTGTTACGGTTACCGGTGAACCGCCACAGCAATTCGTGGTATTCGACGTGCATGCGCAAAGGGCCTGACGCGTCACGTATCGCTGTAACGTATGTCACGTTGCAGCGGCGATAACAAGAAAAAATAAGCCTGTCTATTCTCACCTAATCACACAGTTACGACCGGAACTTTATTCCACTGCGCAAGGACATTGCCCGTGTACACCTCCGCACCTTCGGCAGTGCTGCAAGTCACATGCGAGATGGAGTATGATTGGTCGGCAGTTTCCCGATCCGTCTCATCTCGTGCACCATCGAAATGCGACGCCTGCAACGCCACTGGCCGCGCTTCTCATCACGCCCAGCCTCGTGTGTTTCCTGGCATTTTCCTGGGCACTGTTTTCCTGGGCACTGTTCCTTCGGCGCAGCAGTAGTTGCCTTTCCCGCTATACATGGCGCCAAGATGTTGCACCCGCGAACAGTTCGACCACGGTTCGAGGTGTTCAAGCGCGACACTAAACCTTGCTTGCCTCGTCATCGCTGTTACTGTTTCCTCCTTTATTTATTCTTGGACGAATGAATACCATTTGCGCCTTTCTCCACCTTGCGTATTCCCGCATAACACGTTCGGTTAAACAGACGACCGCCGCCATTTCATCTCCTGTTATACGTTGTCTTGTTTCAACAGGCTTCGGCCGGTCGGCAGCTGCGCGCTCGAAGAGGACGCCTGGACCGACCGGTATACGCGCGGCCCGTGCGGCCGCATACGCGTGGGCGCGGTCGTTGCGGCGGCAAAGGGGATGATCCCGCGGATTAGCCCACGGCGCAGCAGGAGGAGGAAGAGGCGAGGGTGGCCCGATAAGCGGGCGCAACGCTATCGGCCGGAAGAGGGCCGTCGCCGCCGCGGCGGCGGCGCGCAAACAGCGGGCCAACCCGTTCGCCCGACTCGGGTCTAACGCGCGGTTTCCGGGCACCGGAAGTATATGCACTGAGCGCGCGGTCGAAAGCGAGAGCTATACAGCTATAGCATGCATATGGCGAGCGAGGCCTGCCACGTGACGAACAACTTCTTTTGAACTCGTCCGTGCGAAGAAATTTGCTTTCAGGAGAGAACTGCAGGGAAAACAACGTGAAGAGAACGCCCGTTGTGAGTTTCACTTATTTCAGACTACGAACGAGTCGCGCGATAGTCGCCATTATACCAAAGCTATACGAAGAAACGGGAGAAAAGGACGAAAAAAAAAAAAAGAACCGAATTGATAATTCGTTACATTATCGGCGCATACATACATTATCTTTAACTGTAGGTGCTGATATGTAATAGAGGATGTTTTGGTGGAAGACATTTCTTTTTCGTGTTGGCTCGAAAACTACGAGAAGGTGCGTCGAGATTTCGAGGGAGTTCCACGAAACTCTGTCAACTCGATTGACTTCTCACTCGATGGCCGCGGAATTTACCCGCGTAGCAGCACCTAGTTCGCCATTGGGTCGAACGACTATCGGCAAAGGCTCCATCACTCAAGAAAAAAAAAAAAAAAATGCAGTATCACTGGTTCGAGGGCCTTCGAAGTGCACGTGTCGCACCGGCATATAAGACAGGACCTAATGAAGGTAAGTAAACCGTTGCGTAGTGTTCTTTCGGGTTCGTCGCGAAGAACGCGGACGCAAGAGAGGAGTTTACAGGGCGACAGAGACGACAAGGTGGCCGAAAACGGCGGGTTGAAGCCACAGGAACGTTGACCCGAACAAGCCGATAGGGGGCAACTTTCGCGCGACAAGGCGGCGCATTTTGTCGCCGCACTCGGACGACGTTTTGCTTCCGTTTACATTGCCGCCTATTTGGACGGCCGCGACCAGCGCGGCGCAGCAGCGAGTCAAAGGGACGCGGCTCCGTCAAAAGAACGAGAGCGCGCGCTGAAAGAGAACGGTGGGGGGGGGGGGGGCAGCGCAAAGGGGGTGGGGGGGGGGTAGGTGTTTGCGGAGCGCGAGGATTTACGAGCGGCCCGATTAGGGGGCCGCGCGGCTGCGTGCGAGCCCCGCCCCCCTGGTGGCCATATTTTATGCGCGCCGCAGCTGACGTCAGGCGTGGCGCGCGCGTGGCCGAGCAACGGCAGCGGTGGCGACTCGGGACGCCAATCATACATGACGCCGAAGAAGAAAGAGGTCACGTGTCCGCTGCTGATTGCCTTTCGTTGCGCAGCGATGTCAACTGTCTCGCGTGAGTTTGTTACGCGGTGCGAGTTGGGGAACGCGGGTTAAGCAGGGGGCCGTTTCGCAATAAGTACACTAATCTCTCTCTCTCTCTCTCTCTTAATAAGAAATAACGCGTTCCACGTACGCCCACACGTTGTACTGATGTGGCACGGCCTGGAGTCGCATCAGGTGCCAGGGCAGATGGAGCGTAATTATGCTTTTCTGCTCCCTTTCTTTCCCAATGCCTCAAAGGTTTTACAGGAGGGGTAGATATGCTGAAAAATTCTCGGAGGTACTTGATCTTAACAAAACAGTCACTGCTGTGTTATGCTTCTGTGGTTTAAGAGCGAAATTGGCAATAAAAGCAGAATTTTTTTGCATATAGCAACACTTAAAAAAATATATATTGATCCTTCTTCCATGTTACTTCAGCATTAGTAATATCCCGCGCCGCCCGGATAGTCCACTGCAATGACGATGCTTAGGATCGTCGTTTTCTTCTTCTGCAACTCTTCCGTTTTGGGACAATTTCTTACCAACGCTCATTTTTGACTATGCTGAAGCTGTCGTCGCAGTGTATAAAGTCTGGAAGTGCCGTCGTTGCAGACGACATGCTATACGAAACTGCGGCACAGGAAAAACATCGAATTCATCGATTCCACGCTTACGCGCAGCATATCTCTAGCAGCTATGTAAAAGGTGTGAACAGGCTCCTAAATCCATGGCCTCCGTGACGTCACGTGCAAGTGTTTCGTAGTAGCTATTTATCGGAGAAGGGAACGAAAGGACGCGTCATACGTCGCGCAAGATGCAAGTTGGAGCAGAAAGGTATACATGGCGGACGAGGCGCGCTCGGTATCAGTAAGTCTACATTGTGCTAACATTGCTGAAGCAGCCACATCCGTCTCTCACTGACAGTACTGCAAGGGCGGCATGCATTGCTTTTGCCCGGAAGCCGTTAACACACACACACACACACACACACACACACACACACACACACACACACACACACACACACACACACACACACACACACACACACACACACACACACACACACACACACACACATATATATATATATATATATATATATATATATATATATATATAAACGAGAAGAAAGGGGGTTAACCGAGGGGCCCGATTTTTAATAGTCATATCATAAGAAGCCAACAAACACTGACACCAAGGACAACATAGGGGAAATTACTTGTGCTGAATAAATAAATTGAATAATGAAACGATAAATTAAAGGAAATTAAAGTGGATGAAAAAACAACTTGCCGCAGGTGGGAACCGAACCCACGCGAAATGCGAAGGTTGTGGGTTCGGTTCCCACCTGCGGCAAGTTGTTTTTTCATCCACTTTAATTTCCATTAATTTATCGTTTCATTATTCAATTTATTTATTC